>NC_090450.1:257354456-257657486 GCF_031143425.1 Pleurodeles waltl
TATCAGTAAAAATGGTCACTTTCAGGTGTTCAAAAACACAGTATGCCCTAGTAAGAGAAATCAATTTGGCTACTTGGGCAGGAAAGACTTCTGAAGCCAAGAGGCTTCTATCACATCTGAGACATGTAAACTGCATAACTATCTCTCAGGGCACCATCAGGATCTTTTAAACAGGAGCAATTAACAAAAATGACATAGTTATTTTCGTCCAAAGGCAGATCTTGAATATCAGGTCATGGTTTGGTGTACAGTTCAGTCACAACTAGACAGTCATGCTCAACCTCATCTTCGCGGTTAACATAATTTTCAACATGATCTGGCAAAAGAGTAGCCACATTCAGAACATTGCATGTTTTTATACTGAAAATGATTTGCTCATGGAGGGTTAAACGTGAATTGGTCTGATACTGGGTCTTAGTACGGGTTAGCAAAATCTCCACTGACTACTACTAGACTGTCGGGCAACCCTGCAGCTACAGGATCAGGTGTGGTGAATAACATGCAACAGGCTTGTTTTCATTTCCATGTAACTGTGTCAAAACAGAGAGAGCACATCCATTCCCCTCAAAGAAAAACAAAGAAAAACATTTGTTGTAATTGGAAATTCCCAGAGCTGGGGCTCTGCACAAATTTATTTCTCAGCTCAGCGAAGGCATGTGTTCAGACACATCCTTGTGTGTCAATCTTTGTAAGGGCTTGGACAAAAGAGAAAACATCAGAATGCTTTGCCGGCAGTTGCCAACTGCAAAAAATGGGGTCTTTGGTTGGCAGTCAGGTTACCCCCTGTCCAAGCAAGGACCCTCACTCTAGTCAGGGTAAGTCACACACAATCCAAATTATCCTATGCCCACCCTCTGGTAGCTTGGCACTCAGCAGTCAGGCTTAACTTAGAAGGCACTGTATAAAGTATTTGTGCAATACATCATGCAATAATACAGTATAGCACCACAAACATACACTGCACAGTGTTTAAAAAATGTAGAATATTTATCTGGGTAAATGCAGGTCAGAACGATCAAGGTTTGATAAGTACACATTGAAATATCACTTTAGAGAATGATAAAAAGAGTCCTTAGTCTTTAAAAAGCTTGCAAGCACAAAGTACCTGGTTTGCGTTCAAATTCTTCGCAAGGGACCGCAGAGGAGGAGATGCATGGAAAACATTGGGAGGTGTGCGTCGGTTTCTCCGGGTGCACACAGACGATGCATTGATAATTTTCCATGCAGGGAAGTCTTTGCGTCAATTTGTGGTGCGCTGTCTTGGATCCTCTGCGGGTTGCGGGGTGCTCGGATTCCCCGGGGACGATGCAGAGAAATACTGGGCATGCAGGACAAAGTCACAGGAGCTGCCTCGATCCGGTGGGCGATGTGGGGAAATTTCTGTTGCACGAAGTCAGGCTACGTCATTCCGGCTCAGCTATGCGTCGATCCAGTGACCCATGCATTGAATTTCTGGTCGCAACACTGGTACTGCATCGATCTCCTTTCGGAGAGCCGGGCTGTGTCGTTCCGGTTCGACATGCGGAAATGTTCTCACCGCAATACAGTCTGTGAGTCGTTTCTTGCAGTCTGTGCGTCTAATTTTCGCTGCACAAGGAGTCCTTTGCAGGATGAAGTCTTTTTGGTCCTGAGACTTCAAGGAACACGAGGCAAGCTCTATCCAAACCCTTGGAGAGCACTTCTCAGCAGAGCCAGAGGACAGCAAGACAGCGGGCAACAGCAAAGCAGCAGTCCTTTGCAGAAAAGCAGTCAGGTGAGTCCTTTGGGCAGCCAGACACACCTCTTGGCAGGTTGCAGGGTCTGGTTCAGAGTTTCTTCACCAGTGGTATCTTGTCCGGAAGTGTCTGAGTTGGTAGGGTCAGAGGCCCTGTTTAAATACCCAAATGTGCCTTTGAAGTGGGGGAGACATCAAAGAGTGGCTTAGAAGTGCAGCAGGTCCCCTTTCAGTTCCATCCTGTCTGCCAGGTTCCCAGTAAGGGGCTTGGCAATCCATTGTGTGAGGGCAGGCCACTGTCCTTTCAAATGTAAGTGTCATACCCTCCACCCTCCCAGCCCAGAAGACCTATTCAGTATGCAAATGTGTGCAGGTGTGACTGAGCACCCTGTGTTTGGGGTTGTCTGAGTGAAATGCACAAGGGAGCTGTCACGTAGCCTAGCCAGACTTGGATTGTAAGGCACAGAAGAATTTAAGTGCAGAAGAATGCTCACTTTCTAAAAGTGTCATTTCTAAAGTATTAATATTACATCCAACTTCAAGAGTCAGCAGGATTTTGTATTACCATTCTGGCCATACTAAATATGACGTTCCTCCTCCTTTCAGATCAGAATCTACCACTCAAACAGTATATGATGATAGCCCTAATGTTAGCCTATGAAAGGAGCAGGCCTCAAAGCAGTGTAAAACAAATTTAGGAGTTCTACACTACCAGGACATATAAACTACACAGGTATATGTCTTGCACTTAACCTACATAGCACTCTGCCCTATGGGTTACCTAGGGCCTACCTCAGGGGTGACTTATATGTAGAAAACGGGGAGTTTAAGGCTTGGCAAGGACTTTTAAATGCCAAGTCAAAGTGACAGTGAAACTGCACACACTTGCCTTGCAATGGCAGGCCTGAGGCATGGTTAAGGGGCTACTTATGTGGGTGGCACAATCAGTGCTGCAGGCCCACTAGTAGCATTTAATCTATACACCCTAGGCACATGTAGTGCACTTTACTGGGGACTTACAAGTAGATTAAATAAGCCAATTGGGTATGAACCAATGTCACCATGCTTTAAGGGAGAGAGTATATGCACTTTAGCTTAGCACTGGTTAGCAGTGGTAAAGTGCGCAGAGTCCTAAAACCAGCCAAAACAGAGTAAAAAAAGCGGAGGGAGGCAGGCACAAAGTTAGGGGTGACCACCCTAAGGCTGTCAGGTCTAACACCAACTATTCCCAGAAAAAGTCTGACTTCCCTCTGAGTAACTGGGGGATTTATCCGTGTGATTGCTGAAATTCTCTCTTGGTACACCTTCCTTGCACCTTCCTCTTTGTGGTGACCCAAATATCAGACTTCCTTTTTACAGGATTGTAACTTTGCTGGGGAAACTTTCTGTCCACTTTCTCCTAAATGATTCAAGAGTGCTTTGGTATCTCTTCCACAGGCTTCCCAGTAAGTGGCGCAACCAACAGGGTGTCAATATAATGCACTAACATTGAATGATAGGGCATTTGAAGGGGCTCCAAGTTTTTCTTTAAAATCGGATTAAATATTGATGGTGATTCCGTATACCCCTGTGGAGTTCGGCACCATGCTAAAATGCGACTGCTGAATGAAATGGAATAGAGAAAAAGGCTGGCCACAAATCAATGACGGTAAAACACTCTGCGTTACACAGGATCTGAAATAAAATCACTGCTGGAATCGGATCAACAGGACAACATGGAATGACAATCTCGTTCACTTTTCTCAAATCCTGAAATATGCGGTATTTTCCATTGAAATTCCGCAATCCTAAAGAAGGGGAATTATTAGGGCTTCCCCAAAATTTCATTCAGAACACGTTATTCAATCGCATTCTCAATCAAGGGTGTCATGTTGTAAGATTGTCTCATCGGATGCACTGCATTTGGCTACACTATTATTTTGACAGTCTCAACTCCTTTTATGAGTCTTAGGTCCTTTCCTGAAAAATTCCAAACATCAGAATTGACTGTATCATGCAATTTTTCTGGCAAATCATTACATCATCACTGGATACAGTGAGACAAGTGGGTACTGTTCTACAATTTCACACGGGACATCTTCTTCCTTATTTGTTTGCATTTCAATTCCTTTGGGTGGGCAGCCAATGGAACAGTTTAGTTTGCACAACAAGTCATGTCCTAACAGATTTACTGGACTTGAATTGCAAACCCCAAATGGGTGCTTATCTTCAAAAGAACCTATTTTACTGGAACATGTTCTGTAACAGGATTTGTCAACTGCTTATTTGCACAACCTGAATTCTCCTTCCTGATAGGGGCAAATCTGACACTTCTGAGGTTTTGACAGTGGAACGTGTAGCTCCAGTGTCGACCAAGAATGACACATCGTGTCCCATAACGTTGGCATTTACACAGGGACCACGCTGACCTACCTCTAAGGATGCACCTAGCACGCAACCTCCATCACTAGAACAATCACTTTGAAATGTTTCTAGGAATTTCTTATTACTCAAATCAATTAAGGGAATTTATAAAGCTATCAGGTCACGTTTACATTTGCCAATTGATTTTGATTTGCATTTGCTGTCTGATTCATGTTTTGCTGAGTGACAATCACCTGCTGCTGTGCTTGTGATACATACATCGGTTGTACTGCGGACACGTGTACACTCAGATTTCGGAGTTTTGGACTCTCTCAGTTTGAACCTGACTAGCACTTTGAGTCTGACCAACTCCAGCATTCTGTACCAAATTATTCACATTATTATAGGGACGTTCTCTCTGCCAATGACCACAATTTCCGCAAGCATGACATGCACTCGGTTTTTGTAAAAGACTGAACGTCAACAAAATTTCCTCTCTGATCTACCTGAACAACCATGTCCGTTACCTCCAGACTGAGCCACATTGCTAACCTGCTGTTGCACACGTTGCATTCTACTCGTATTCACCATCATCAGTAGGTTCTGACTTCGTCTAAGTGCAGCCCTCAATTGTATCACCATCAACTTCTCCCTCCCTTTTCTGCTTCAATTCAATTTTATCGCTACAGTACCTTATATACTGCTTGATCTCATCAATGGGTTTGTTCTGCCAACTAATTAAATGCTGCTGAATCATTTCACTCATGTCTGGCTTCAATCCTTGCACAAACTAAACACAAAATGACCCATGTCCTTCTGCTTAACGTTCTCTGTACTGCTTTGCTGTTTGAAAACATGGAGCAAGCTCTCATAATATGCATGACTAGATTCTTTGGTTTCCTTTGCTGTCCTGTCTACTTTATGCCAATCTATATATTTCAGGGACACTGTATTTCAGGAATTCAATTACCTTACAATACTTTTTTTCATCACCTCTTCCAACGGCACATCTAATACTGGATTACGCTTAGGCCAATCAACACTTGTTTTGCACTCAGCCCACAAATCAACTGGAACCACAATGTCAAACAATGTGTTGAAACCTTCCCACAGGTATTTTGAAAGTTTCACAAATCTCTATGTCTGCTTGTACCACTCTATTAGCTTCTCTCTCAATCTTGGATAATCATTAGTGAATGACAATATATGACTCCTACACCAGGGTACATGCACATAACCTCCACCTAGTATTTCTCTCATAGTGTAGGAAAGTACCATCTTGCCTGGCATGTTACCCCCATTTTCACTGTATGTATGTTTGTTTTAGCCCTTGTGTCACTGGGATCCTGCTAGGCAGGACCCCAGTGCTCATAGTATGTGCCCTGTATGTGTTCCCTGTGTGGTGCCTAACTGTATCACTGAGGCTCTGCTAACCAAAACCTCAGTGTTTATGCTCTCTCTGCTTTCTAAATTTGTCACTGCAGGCTAGTGACTAAATTTACCAATTCTCATTGGCACACTGGTACACCCATATAATTCCCTTGTATATGGTACTTAGGTACCCAGGGTATTTGGGTTCCAGGAGATCCCTATGGGCTGCAGCATTTCTTTTGCCACCCATAGGGAGGTCAGGCAATTCTTACACAGGCCTGCCACTGCAGCCTGAGTGAAATAACGTCCACGTTATTTCACAGCCATTTTTCACTGCACATAAGTAACTTATAAGTCACCTATATGTCAAACCCTCACTTGGAGAAGGTTGGGTGCCAAGTTACTTAGTGTGTGGGCACCCTGGCACTAGCCAATGTGTCCCCACATCATTCAGGGCAAATTCCCCGGACTTTGTGAGTGCGGGGACACCATTACACGTGTGCACTACAAATAGGTCACTACCTATGTATAGCGTCACAATGGTAACTCCGAACATGGCCATGTAACATGTTTAACATCATGGAATTGTCACCCCAATACCATTCTGGTATTGGGGGGACAATTCCATGATCCCCCGGGTCTCTAGCACAGAACCCGGGTACTGCCAAACTGTCTTTCCGGGGTTTCCACTGCAGCTGCTGCTGCTGCCAACCCCTCAGACAGGATTCTGCCCTCCTGGGGTCTGTGAAGCCCCAGCCCAGGAAGGCAGGACAAAGGATTTCCTCTGAGAGAGGGTGTTACACCCTCTCCCTTTGGAAATAGGTGTGAAGGGCTGGAGAGGAGTAGCCTCCCCCAGCATCTGGAAATGCTTTGATGGGCACAGATGGTGCCCATCTCTACATAAGCCAGTCTACAACAGTTCAGGGATCCCCCAGCCCTTCTCTGGACTGCTCTGAGTGGCCAATGCCAGTTTCGCGTGGGCTCTCATTATTCTAAATGAGACTACTGGATTTCTAGGCAGCAGGATCGATAACGGTGTGGGGGACTAAGTCTGACCCACGTGTAAAGAACTCTGTCACCCTAAATCCGGTTTTTGCTCCGGCTAACTAGCAGTGCCTCATTTCTCCCACGGGGAAGAGATGATTGGGAAGCCGAGCGCACGACATCTTTGGAACTTTCTCAGGGAAGTCGTGGTCACTCAGATCCAAACCAACTCTCTCATTTACAGTATGATCTCATAAACAAATCACAATGGCAGTATAAGTTTTATATAATGTTTTAATAAAACAACTGTATTTTAGATAATAAGGCGTGAGCCGCAATAACCAGAACCATACAACACAGTAGGATTTAAATAGTCAACAGGAGAGTAAAACATAAGAACAAAGCTATCATCGTGTCTATAAGTTTCCTATCTCCCTCTGCTTGATCTATTTCGAGCACAGCATGTTAAGCTTCTAGCTTGCCGGTCTGAATCACTGGGGAGACATCAGCCCTCATACCTGAGCAAAGGCCTGTGATCTGGTTCAGCATCTGCAACAAGGAAGTCAGCGTCTAGTTGTGGTTCCCTGGTCGGAATCTCCCTCTTGCGTGTATTGGGACAAGGACGTGATTTTATAACTAACATGTCAGCGTGATCACAAAATGTCCCTACGCAGGAATGCCAAATCTAAACTCCTACCACGTCTATCGGCAATGTACCAGAAGGTACACTTGACTGAAGCACAGAGTGAGAACTCCAGTGCTGAAGTAGGCTAAACAATGTGATATGAATGTATAACAAAACCGTAGAACTGGCTATTTGAAAAATAACAGTACGAAGCCTAATTAAAAGCATACAGAGCAAAGTGCACAGAGGCTCTAAGCTGCAAGCAAATTAATAAAATCCATCTAGGGCAAAGTGCACAAAGGCCTAAAGCCTGAAGCTAATGTGCAAAGGATACGTAAAACTAACCACACTACACCCTCCCCTTGTCGGTAGCAAGTGGTTCCAATAATATAAAAATGTGCCCCAGATATAAACAACACCTAAAATTATATACATATTTCGACAAGGTCAGAAGACAACAAAGTCATAAATTTAGGAAACATGTGACAAGAAAGCCAAATTCAACATAAAGTAAATTTTGCTGGAGAGGAAAAAAATCCAATTGTTAAACAGAAGCAATAGAAAGTAGGAGCTCCTCTACTTCGATATATGTCAATATCGGAAGATCCACGCCACAAAGTACCATGGAGCAGGTGTGTTCCAAAGCCCCAAAACCATTCAGGGCGGCACCCCGTGCAGGGCCTATGAATGAGACAAAACCATCTTCCTCCAGGAAGGGAATCTCATAAACTGCCTCACGAAGCAAACGCAACCGTAGTGCACAAGTCTGGGAATGAGCCCTAAGCGGAAACATCAACAGATCAGGATCAACCACTGGAGGGCGCTGCAGTGAGAGACAGAGAGCAAGTGCATGTT
This sequence comes from Pleurodeles waltl, assembly GCF_031143425.1. NCBI lineage: Eukaryota > Metazoa > Chordata > Amphibia > Caudata > Salamandridae > Pleurodeles > Pleurodeles waltl. The sequence goes on from NC_090450.1 coordinate 257,362,349, forward strand.
CAAACGAGCACCAAAGGCACCGAAACACGGGTTGCACACAATCCAAAACCGGTCAGAATGACAGAGACCAGTCACACTCCAAATGGCCCAGGAGTGTTGCTCCAAAATGCTGCATCATGCGTTCACGACACAGCTGCGCTGACAGGAGCAGCAATATAGGATCTCGTCGTGGCGGGACAGCCATTGCGAAAAAATAGCAACAACAGCAAGACTCCAGCCAATAAAGCCAAAGTAATCGGGAAACCCCCAAAAATGCTTCCGAAAATAGAGTGTATAGCCGAAGGTATCAAACCGAATATGGAAGAAAAGGTGTGAGCAAAACCAACACCAACGGCTTTGAAAAAATGTGCAATACCAGCAGTGCTGGATGCATTAAATATATGTCCCACAAGTTCACTGAAGTGATTCGGAAAGTTAGTATTCAAAAGGGACTGTATTTCCGCCGATGACCTTGCCACCTGAAGTGCGTAGGTCTCGCTCGCAGATGTAAGGGCCACATGTTTTTGAAACAATAAAGCCTTTAGTCGACTCAACTTGTTGAAATTAACCTTGGAAGTAGCAATATGAGGCCAGATGTCCGCTACCTCCCTAATTTGAGTGGGGGGAAACAACACATTCCCGCAGCACGTAACGGCCTTGTTGACAACGACAACGTAAACTATTCCGGCACGCATGCCACAGCAGCGTTCGCTGTTAAGAACAATGTAACTGCCGTTAGAAAGCACCTGGAAAGTGTTCTTAATAACCGGGACTGGAACTCCCTTCAGATAACAAGATAAGTTAGCAATCGAAGCGTTACACGCTCCGTGCAAGGACAGCTGTTTACAAACCATAGAATGGCTGACAGAAGTTTCGCATTCACTACCGCTAAGAAAAACCTCCCTCAAACCATTAATACATCTGTATTGAAAGGGAAGCTCCCACACCTTGTGTATGTAACTGTCTCCCAATAGTTCATATCTACCCACCGGAATGTGCTTCAAACAAGAAGTAAATTGCAGAGTGGAGATAGGCAGATTAATAATCCCATGAATCAACCATTCAGCTGACGGAATCTCTGCAACCGTGAAAGGCAGTTTCTCCAATTTTTCAATATTCAACATGACATACGTCGCTTCCTTTTTAGCCATCAGCTGTTGTTGACGAGTCAAATTAAAGGAGACAAAGATCTCTCTGGCACGAATGTGCTGCCATGGAACGCGACCTGCCTTCAAGGTCTGAAGAGTCCAACCCAGCTGCATGATGGACTGCGTCTGACTCTGCCCATGATATAAAGAAGACATGTCTGATTTAATAATGTCAATAGCAGAGGAAACAATGCTGTCAATCGTATAAACACGGTCAGAAAGGGTATGCATGCCATTATCAACAACAGACAAAGTCTGCATCAGGTTTTCCTGATCAATCTGCCTCAACCGGGCTGCAGCCTCCTGTTGTGAAAGCTTCCAAATCTCATTATAAACCTCGTATAAAAATCTTTTCTTCCGTGGTACCTTGGGACCTGACAAAAAATCTTGTAAATCAGTATCATTAGACAGTAACATGAGATGTGACTTAACTACATCCAGCGTGGATGACTTCAACCATTGTTTGCAAAGCTTCCCCACGCTGTATGTAGTTATAATATCAGCATGTTCTGGTGAAATGTAACGAGGGTCTGCCCTACTAGTCCTGAACCCCCCTGAAGAGGTGACAAAACGTTGATGACACTTATTAGCGTCCACAGGCCATAATAACCACCCGCCCGGATGTATCGATGAAGTGTTAAGCTTGCCATTCTGGACCCAATGTGTAAATTCACTAAAAGTAGCATTCACATAGTGCTGCCAGTTGTTTAAATTGGAAGGGACAGGTATACTAGGCAAATTTAACTCTCTAATTGTTGCCAAACCCAAACAGCTAGTCTGTTGTACTGTGTCATTGAGGAAAATCATCTGCACAGGGATAATACATGCTCTAAATAATGTGTCCCTGCCTTGCATCTGCCAATTTTTCGTACCCCAAACACTTTTCAAGTCAACAGTCTGAAACCAGTATTCATACCCCTCGACCGAAAGTTTAGATACAAACAAATTTGAATACAGTAATTTAGTATCGGTCAATAACATTTGCTTATTAGAATACGGGGCAACTTTAAAATAGTAAGACTTAGCATTTCGTTGATCATGCCCAGAACAATATGCAAATTTATCAGAATACGTTTTCGAACTCCCTTGTGGAGGAGTCGAGCAATGTTCCCATTGCACATAATTAAACATGGACTTAGGGCTACTAGCCTTATGAATAAAGTGGTGTCCATAATAGTTGTAGCAAAACATGTCACCATGATTATCTCTAAATTGGTAAGCATCTTCATCGTCATAGACAGTATAATATTGCAAATCTGTCAGCATAGAATCTACTGTCTTCACATCCCAATCATCAGAAACAATGCCTGATATAACAATATCATTCATTGATAACTTGAGGACATACGGTATTTGAATCAATTCAGTGGGACCATATATATCAAACATTACTTTATCCCACACAATCCCATCCGGAATCGGTATTGCAGAAATGTTTAAACTGGACAAGTCTCTTCCAACCGTATGAGACGAAAAATGTGGTTTTAATACAGTCTCCACGTGCTCAATGTCAGACCGATCAGGAAGAAAATAACCATGTATTACTAGAAAAAAAGTAACCATAAATCCCAACCACAAAAAAACAGTCATTACAGCCATAAAAAGCCACAAATAGTTCCAAGGAAAAACAAAATATGTGTGTTTAAGCCATCTCAGCAGCTTACGTGGACCTCGGATTGAAGACATCGAGGACGAGGAGCTGGACACTGCATCATCAGTGTCGTTGAAGCAGCCAGAGGCAGTTCTTGCAAAAGGTGCAACCGTGAACAAAGAAGCAGATGGAGGCTCTCGCCTTGGCACACTGTAAACCACATGTTCAGAAACATCAGTAGAACGTACAGCAACTTGATCAAAAGATTCCAAATTAATCGTCGTTTGTGGAACAATCGCAAGATCATCTTCCACCCTCCCCAAGCTCGGAGAGGAAATAGCGTCATTGTAAATCACCTGCAGTGGGACTTCTTCCCCAGTAGTGAGAGGGATTCCGGAACTACTAGGTGTCCCTCTTGGTCTGCTGTGCAGAATCGGCCACATGTTGTAACTTGACATTATCAATGGAAACAAAGCGATTTCCTTTGGCCCCTTGCAGCGGCGGTAAAATCACAGTTCTCGTGCCGCTAACCCCTAACACAGGGACAGGTGCTCGATAAGAAGGACCAAATTATTTCTTTACTGCGACCTTTTCACGCACTAGATCCCCAATCCTGGGTATCCAACCAGTAGGAGTTACTGGCTCATCCTTAATTCCTGAGGAGGCAGCACTTGCAGAAGAGTTATCTTCACGGAATTGTTGTAAATCCTGCAAAACAGTGACACGATCATTTATGTCAAAGGGCGTATCTGCCGCCTCCACACCAGGACCATCTAGATCAGGAACATACATTTGTGTTCCAAACAGGCACTCATATGAAGTACGACCCCCCAGTGACCTTCTAGGCAAGTTATTAAGTGCTCTCTGTACTCCATACAGGTGGGCTAGCCAACCACGACCCGTACCTATAACTCTGGCTGTTAAGGATTGCTTTAAATCACGATTTAAACGCTCCATGACTGAATTTCCCTCGGGATGAAATGGAGACGAGAATTGGAGTTGGACCCCCAACAAAGCCATGGTGTCCCTGAATGCCTTAGAGGCAAAAGCAGGGCCCTGGTCCGAATGAAAAGCCGCAACTGCAAATGTATCAACAGAGATGCGCAAATCTTTAATAACAGTTCGAGCGTCAGCCGAGCGTTGTGGCCATACCCACACAAATCTGGAGCATGAATCTACAGCAACCAATATATATTTGTATGCACTATCTGGTGTCAGCGGACCACAATGATCTAAGTACACACACTGTAAAGGTTTATTTGAATTCAGAAGGGGCGTCTGCTGCGGGCGTCTAGCCGACGAAGCTTTAATTTGTTGACAAACGTCACAACAAAGGACATACTGCTTTGTCTCTTTATAGAGACCAGGCCACCAGTAACAAGCCTGTAAAAGTGAAATCATGGCAGCCACACCAGCATGTGCAGATGCTACCCCCTCATGTGCTGCAGAAATTAATCGAGGTCTCTCAATTTTATTGGGTAGTTCACGTACACCAATTCCTGGAATATTAACAACAGCATTTAGCACACTACTCAAGCAGTAACTATATTTAGAAGGAAATCCTTCAGGAAATGGCGTGCCATCAGCCGTAGCTTTTATAGCAGCCGAAATCTCTGTGTCTGGTTTGGAACTCGAACGAGTCACTGCGGCCACAGTGGCGACAGCCACTGCTGAATTTGTGGCTTCATCAGCCAAAGTATTCCCAGCAACGTGTATTCCAATGCGCTGGTGTCCAAGTGTATGCACAATATGGACCTTAGGAAGCGTCCCCTTCAGATCTGCAACCTTTCCCCACAACAATTTATGTTTAATGGTGTTGCCTTTATAATCTCTGAACCCATTCAACTTCCAATAGTGCAGATATTCATTGAAAGACTGAACACAGTAGTAGGAGTCACAGACCAGCAAGGTCAAAATCGCCGGATCCGCGTGCTCCAACGCTAACAATACAGCTTTGAGCTCAGCCAGCTGTGCCGTGCAATCTCCTAAGGTTTTAGTATATGTATGTCGGGGCAGAACACTTCCCCCTCCATTGTGCCGCTCACCACCGCACATGCAGGAGAATACTGTTGTTTAGTCCCAACCGCTGGTTGCGCAGAGCCATCGGTATACATGACCACCTGATATTGGTCAATAGGCAATGTACCAGCAGGAACTGGGTACTCCATTTCATATTGAAGAAATTCTTGAGTCTGCAGTTTAGGGTCAAATATGTAATCTACATCAGTGGCTGTCAAAGACGTAGCCCATTGTATCCATCGCGGGTGTAAAGCTTTCGAATTAGGGACACTCGCTTTTGTAACAGCCTCTAAGGCCGGAATCGGGGAAACGACAATAATGCATTGGCCCTGGGCAAGCGGTCTTTCTTTAATAACAGCCATCTGTACTGCAGTGAGTATTTTCTCAGTCTGTGCAAATCGTTGTTCTGCAGCAGAATACAAGTGGGACTTGTATGCAATCGGGACTGTCTCACCTTCATTAAAGGTGACATATGTAAACCCAACAGCCCCAGTTATCACCCTGATGACTAAAAGTGTCTTATTGTCCCGTGTGTGTAAGTGTTTAACTGCTAAGAGATCAGTCTGCAAATCTCGTCAGATATGTGTATGCTCAATCGTCCAAAATCTATTCGAAAAATTGGGGCGAATCAACTCGTATAAGGGTTTTATACGTGTAGCATAATCAGGAATGTAAGTTCTGCCAAAATTCAGAAACCCCAACAATGACTGGAGCTTCTGAACCGTATTAGGAGGCTGCAATAAAGCACATTTCTCCAAAAAATTAGGCGCTAAGCTTTTGCCATCACTCGACAACTCATATCCCAGGAAAATGACGCTGAGGAAGGCAATCTTCGATTTCTTAAAATTAAACTTATAGCCAACTTCGGCAAACCCCACAACAATGCGCGATACACGCCTTAGATGTTGCATAATCTCATCGTCTGTCAGATATATATCATCAACGTATGACAACGCTTCAGGGTCCAACTCGTGCAGAATTTCAGTTACACGAGCCGTAAACAGTCCTGGGCTATTCTTATACCCCTGAGGCAAACGACAAAACTTTTCTGAGAGCCAAACGCACTGAAACTGGTATAGTCCCGACTTTCGGATGCTATATTTTGGCAGAAAAATCCATTCGAGATATCTAACGTTGTTTTGTATTTTTTACGCACTATATTATTCATAAGCGCTGCGCTATGTGAATTCCGTATTGCATATGTGCGTGTATGACTAGTTAAATGTCTGTAATCCACCACAATCCTATAGGAATGGTCCGGTTTAGCAACTGGAAATAAGGGATTATTCATCGGCGAGACACAGGGCTCAACAACACCCTGGTACTCCAATTGTGTAAGAATTTTCCTAACCAATGCCCTTGCTTCAAATTTGATAGGATGCTGCGGCTGCGGCTGAGGTTCGCCCTTTATTGGAATTACATGATAAGGTGATTGTCTATCCCACCCCACATTATTTCTATATAGAGCGGGGGCCTGTGCTAGAGCCCATATTTCACTATAGGACTCCGCTAGTACTCTTGGAGCAAGTGGTGAGAAGGAAGGTGTAATAACCTCTTCCCCAACCGGACAGTCGCGAACAAAGTCAGGCGGCCAATCTTGTTCGGCCAGCAGAACGTCATATGATTTTACCACATGGTCCCAAAAGATGGCGTGTACGATGCGGTCAATGTCCCCTTCTAATCGCAGAGTCACGTTATATACTCTATGAGGATCAGAGACTCGCATATCCGCTGTTTCGACTTGTATGAAGTCATCAGTTGCTTTCACCTCCAGATGCTCTAGAAGACTCCGGCGAACTATTGTGACCTCTGCCGCGCTGTCTAGCAGTGCCAACGCCCATGTCTTGTTCGTCAAGAGAACTCTCTTCTTGAGCGGCATGGCTTACTGAGACTGCTGCCACTTTCTTCTTTTTAAATTGTTGCTTTTGTTGGAGCGGTTTCTCTTCCTGTTTAACAGAAACCTCCGTTGAGCGTTGTGAATCCTGTCTTGGTTTCACGTACTCCGTTCTCCGCTCTGACCGCCCACCTCTCTCACTTCTCTTCTCTGAGGAGTCCTGAAAGGAACGAGATTGACGTGTATCAGTATATTGATATCTTTCAGGCGTCTTCAAATTATCCCTATTCCTGAGATTATACCTAGTCTGCGGGGTCTCCGGTTGCGGAGACTGTCCCCCATCTTTCTTAGGTGTTTGCTGTTTCTTTTCCCAGCGCTTTTTAGTACCCTCAGGTTGCTGTTGTTTAGCATTATCTTTATTATTTTTACCCTATAATTGGGGTTTTTGTGGTCTAGCGCCTAGGCTATCGCGACCAATACTGGAATATGTTTCCGCTATTATTCTCTGGAGTTCCCGCTCTTGATTAATCTGCGGAACTTCCCGAAGACGCATTCGCACTGCTAGTGCTACTGCCTCTCCCTTGAGATTACTCAAAATAATAGAAGAAACTGCGGCAAAATTGCCCATTAACTGCATGCTCAAATCTAAGGCAGGGGCAGCCCCATATTCATCTTGAATTTGTTTAAGCACTTCCGGTAAATTTGCTAATGTCGGTGTACCGTGTGCCGTAGTGTAGAGCGCGGCAAACACCGTGCCCCAGGTATTACACAGGTCCACCGGAGGAACCATCCCATACGGCAAACACATCGTCAAAATTCTATGTTTATCCTGAGGTCCCGTATGGGGAAATACTGCTTCCAGCGTATACATTTTTTGCGCCAGCCAAAATGGAGTTTCCTCATGTTTAGCCGGTATTTTAACCATAACTGAGTGTACAGTGGCCGGATTAATATCCGGAACCACTGCTTGTGGGTGCGCCGGAGCAGCACGCGCTGCATTAGTATTTAATGCCTGCATTACAAACTGAACCAGTCTTCTGTATGTAGTTGCTAAGTCTATATATAAACGACGTACGTCAGCCACTGCCAAGTTAGCAACCGCAGGATATGGTGTGTAAGTAGCCAATAAAGGCCAGGTCAGACCATCATTACTCAGTGGACCTAACCTTACCTGTGCTACTGTGTGTGGGAGGGCGCCATCAAGCCAATTATGGTGTTCTTGATAAGATAAAGGTATCTCTAAATATGCATAAGCCCTGTATTGTCCAGGGACATTCGCAACAGTGTACTCGTGAAAAGTATTTGTACCCCCATCAACTGCTGGAAATATGACCCAAGAATAAAAAAGTTCTGTTCTTTAGGCTGCATGGGCGTCCACCACAAAAGTGACCGGACCCCCCTGGACCGTCAGGCCATGTGCTAACAGATGTCCTGTGAGCGGTTGTCGCATATTGATTGCTATATTCACTACATTAGGATTTGCCATTTGTAAAAAATAGCACTAGGTCAGAGAAGGCACACCAATATCGGGGTTTTCCTTTTAAAGTTCAAGCTTGAACAACCAACCGCTATTAATAGGATCTACCTATATTGCGGTGGCGGAAGTCCTCAGTGCCACGGACGTCTCCGTATACGGAACCAAGGAGTCAATATATATATGAGACCGAGAGAGTCAGCCGGACACGAAAATTTGAGCCAGACCAATCGTTGGCAGCGCCATGTCGCGTGGACTCTCATTATTCTAAATGAGACTACTGGATTTCTAGGCAGCAGGATCGATAACGGTGTGGGGGACTGAGTCTGACCCACGTGTAAAGAACTCTGTCACCCTAAATCCGTTTTTTGCTCCGGCTAACTAGCAGTGCCTCATTTCTCCCATGGGGAAGAGATGATTGGGCAGCCGAGCGCATGACATCTTTGGAACTTTCTCAGGGAAGTCGTGGTCACTCAGATCCAAACCAACTCTCTCATTTACAGTATGATCTCATATACAAATGACAAAGGCAGTATAAGTTTTATATAATGTTTTAATAAAATGACTGTATTTTAGATAATAAGGCGTGAGCCGCAATAACCAGAACCATACAACACAGTAGGATTGAAATAGTCACCAGGAGAGTAAAACATAAGAACAAAGCTATCATCGTGTCTATTAGTTTCTACTCTCCCTCTGCTTGATCTATTTCGAGCACAGCATGTTAAGCTTCTAGCTTGCCGTTCTGAATCACTGGGGAGACATCAGCCCTCATACATGAGAAAAGGCCTGTTATCTGGTTCAGCATCTGCAACGAGGCAGTCAGCGTCTAGTTGTGGTTCCCTGGTCGGAATCTCCCTCTTGCGTGTATTGGGACAAGGAAGTGATTTTATAACTAATATGTCAGCTTGATCACAAAATGTCCCTAAGCAGGAATGCCAAATCTAAACTCCTACCACGTCTATAGGCAATGTACCAGACTGTATCCTTGACTGAAGCACAGAGTGAGAACTCCAGTGCTGAAGTAGGCTAAACAGTGTGATATGAATGAATAACAAAACCGTAGAACTGGCTATTTGAAAAATAACAGTACGAAGCCTAATTAAAAGCATACAGAGCAAAGTGCACAGAGGCTCTAAGCTGCAAGCAAATGAATAAAATACATCTAGGGCAAAGTGCACAAAGGCCTAAAGCCTGAAGCTAACGTGCAAAGGATACGTAAAACTAACCACACTACACCAGCAGGTGACATCAGAGACCCCCTCTGATAGGCTCTTACCTCTCTTGGTAGCCAATCCTCCTTTCTTGGTAGCCAAACCCCTTTTCTGGAGATTTAGGGTCTCTCCTCTGGGGTATTCTTCAGATAACAAATGCAAGAGCTCACCAGCTCAAGAGCTTCGACCTCTGCCAAGGATCGACCGCTGACTGCTCCAGGAGGCCTGCAAAACTGCAACAAAGTAGCAAAACAACTACCAGCAACATTGTAGCGCCTAATCCTGCCAGCTTTCTCGATTGCTTCCTGGTGGTGCATGCTCTGAGGGCTGTCTGCCTTCACCCTGCACTGGAAATCCCGAAGAAATCTCCCGTGGGTTGACAGAGTCTTCCCTCTGCTAACGCAGGCACCAAAATTCTGCTGCACTAGTCCTCTTGCTCCCCTCTCATCTCGACGAGCGTGGTCCCTGGAACACAGGAGCTATATCCAAGTGACCCCCACAGTCCAGTGATCCTGCAGTCCAAGTTTGGTGGAGGTAAGTCCTTGCATCCGCACGCTAGACTGCAAACCTGTGTACTGCGCGATTTGCAGCTGCTCCGGCTTCTGTGCACTTCTTCAAGGATTCCTTTGTGCACACCCTAACCTGGGTCCCCAGCACTCCGTCCTGCAGTGCTCAACCCTCTGAGTTGGACTCTGACATCATGGGTCCCTCCTTTGTGACTCTGAGCCAACTCCAGTTCACAAATCTTTTATGTGCCTGCTCTGGTACTTCTGTGGGTGCTGCCTGCTTCTGTGGGGGCTCTCTGAGTTGCTGAGCACCCCCTCTGTCCCCTCCTCCAAGGGGCAACATCCTGGTTCTTCCTGGTCCCCAGCAGCACCCAAAAACCTCTACGTGACCCTTGCAGCTAGCAAGGCTTGTTTGCAGTATATCTGCATGGAAATACTTTTGCAACCTCCAGCACGCCGTCAGACATCTTCCATCCAAAGGAGAAGTTCCTAGCTCTCTTTGTTGTTGCAGAATCCTAGGCTTCTTCCATCCAGAGGCAGCCTTCTTGCACCTTCATCCGGGGTTTCCTGAGCTCCTGCCCCCTGGACACTATTGCAACTCTTGGACTTGGTCCCCATGCCTTGCAGGTCCTCAGGTCCAGGAATCCGTCTTCAGTGCTTTGCTGGTGTTTGTGGTTCTTGAAGAATCCCCCTAATATGACTATTGTGTCCTATTGGGGTAGTAGGTGTACTTTACTCCTACGTTTCAGGGTCTTGGAGTGAGGTATCTTGGACACCCTGACTGTTTTCTTACAGTCCCAAGGACCCTCTACAAGCTCCCATTGGTCTGGGGTCCATTCGTGATTCGCATTCCACTTTTGGAGTATATTGTTTGTGTTGCCCCTAGACCTATGTTCACCTAGTGCATCCTATTGTAATCTACACTGTTTGCATTACTTTTCTTACTATTACTTACCTGTTTTGGGTTTGTGTACATATGACTTGTGTATATTATTTACCTTCTAACTGAGGGTACTCACTGAGATACTTTTGGCATATTGTCATAAAAATAAAGTACCTTTATTTTTAGTAACTCTGAGTATTGTGTTTTCTTCTGATATTGTGCTATATGATATAAGTGGTATAGTAGGAGCTTTGCATGTCTCCTAGTTCAGTCTAAGCTGCTTTGCCATAGCTACCTTCTATCCGCCTAAGCTGCTAGAAACACCTCTATTCTACTAATAAGGGATAATTGGACCTGGCACAGGGTGTAAGTACCACAAGGTACCCACTATAAGCCAGGCCAGCCTCCTACACATAGGCATAATTTTGACATTATCCTCAGCTTGATTTGCTCCAGCCAGAGAACATTTCTGCTTTGGTTTCTTCTGATCGCTTTTTTTTCCATCTGCCTTCCCATTTATCTAATACTCCCCTTCTTTGAAAATAGGTGATTAATTCCTTAATGTTGATTCTCATTCCGGGTGATCTCATGTTAAAAATATCTTTGGTGCTGAACTGTACTCTGTATCTTCTCTTTAAGGGTTTAGATTTTTCTAAATCCATTTGATATTTCTAGGCCAGTGCTGCTAACTTCTCATAAGTCTGTCCTGCACGTTGGGTAACATCTTTACATTTATGTTTCTAATTACTCCACAACTAGCATTCTCCAAATTATTTCATTTAATTCTACGTTACCATTTGTTGCACCTGTTGCACCATGCGGGCTCAGATTGTTTAACCAATCAATTAACTGTTGTGCTGTAAGACCTTGCAAACTAATATTATTTCTCTGGGCACATCTTGCGGGGTACTGCAATGTACACTTGTAATCTGCTGTAGGCACATTAGGAAGTAAGGTTCCTTGAAGAAACCTCACATTAAGAACTGGTCCTGCCTGATATAACATCTGGTTAAGTTCTGTAATTCGTGTAACGGTCAATGGTGGAACAAATTATCTGCCTGAACACCACGTCCTCTACCTCTAGACTGAACCACATTGTTAGCCTGCTGTTGCACACTTTACATTTAACTTGCATTCACCATCATATCTGGGCTCTGACTTCCTCTAAGTGTAGCCTTCAATCAACTGCTCCCTCAACTTTTTCTGCTTCAATTCAATGTCATCGTTATAGTACTTTGCCGACTGCATGAGCTCATCAATGGGTTTGTTCTGTCAACAAATTAATTGCTGCTGAATTATTGCACTAATGTCTGGCTTCAATCCTTGCACAAACCTAAACACAAAATGACCCATGTTTTTGGGCTCGATGTTCTGCGTACCGCTATGCTGTTTGAAAACTTACAGCGGCAATAATATGCATGAATAGATTATTTTGTTTCCTGTGCGGTCCTGTCGATTTTATGCCAATCAATATCTTTAAGGGATACTTTGTTCTTTAGGAATTCAATTACCATATAATACTTTTTCATCACCTCCTCAGACAGCACCTCTGTTACTGGATCTCTCTGAGATTCACGCTTAGGCCAATCAAAATGTCTTTTGCACTCAGTCCACAAGTCAACTGGAACCACAATGTCAAACAATGTATTCAAATCTTCCCACAGGCATTTAGAAAGTTTCACAAATCTCTTTGCTTGTATCACTCCACTGGCTTCTCGCTCAATCTTGAGTAATCATTAGTGAATGACAATATATTACTCCAACTCCAGGATACATGCACATAACCTCCACCTGGTATTTATATCATAGGCATAATTTTTACATTATCCTCAGCTTGGTTTGCTCCCAATGGAGACAAATTCTGCTTTTCTTTCTTCTGATCACTTTTCTTTGCCCGTCTGCGTTCCCATTTATCTAATGCTCCCCATGTTTGAATACATGTGATTAATTCCTTAATGTAGATTTTCATTCTAGGTGATCTCATGTAAAGAATGTCTTTGAAGCTGAACTCTAATCTGTAACTTTCCTTTAAGCAGCCCTGTCGGATAATGTAATCCACCATCATCAGGATGCCTGGTGGCTGTGTTAATTATATGGCGGTTCAGACCGCTATGCCGGAGGCGGTCTTTTCTACCACCGCCGGCATGGCGGTATGAACCGCCAGGTTCGTAATGAGCCCCAAAGTTCTTTAAAGCATTGAAAATGTTGGTAAATCGCGATGCATTTATTCCGGTTTGAAAGGGAATAGAGACTCCACTCAAAGGTACCCTAGGTCTTCATTTTCCAATGCATGTTTGTGGCTTGAGGAATGGCATACGTTTACTGAGAAATAAGGTGTATTAGCATTTCCATGCTATGGAGCATTCAATTTTAAGAACTATTGAGAACTTGAGGCACATTTTATATGAGATGAAACTACCTCCTAGAACTGCACAATTTGAACACTTAGGGGGTCATTCCGACCCTGGCGGTCCATGACCGCCATGGCGGAGGGCAGCGGAAGCACCGCCAACAGGCTGGCGGTGCTTCCTGGGCTATTCTGACCGCGGCGGTAAAGCCGCGGTCAGAAAAGGGGAACCGGTGGTTTCCTGCCGGTTTTCCCCTGGCCCAGGGAATCCTCCATGGCGGCGCTGCTTGCAGCGCCGCCACGGGGATTCCGACCCCCTTCCCACCAGCCTGTTTCTGGCGGTCTTCACCGCCAGAACCATGATGGCGGGAACGGGTGTCGTGGGGCCCCTGGGGGCCCCTGCACTGCCCATGCCACTGGCATGGGCAGTGCAGGGGCCCCCTCATAGGGCCCCATACAGATTTTCACTGTCTGCTTAGCAGACAGTGAAAATCGCGACGGGTGCCACTGCACCCGTCGCACCCCTGCAACTCCGCCGGCTCCATTCGGAGCCGGCTTCCTCGTTGCAGGGGCTTTCCTGCTGGGCCGGCGGGCGGCCTTTGGCGGTCGCCCGCCGGCCCAGCGGGAAAGTTGGAATGGCCGCCGCGGTCTTTTGACCGCAGGGCGGTCATTCGGCGGTAACCGCATGGCGGGCGGCGACCGCCGCCCGCCGCGTCAGAATGACCGCCTTAATGCTTGAAACACATACCTCATAAGAGACAGAAAGAGAAATATGAGGGCAGAGTAAGGAAAGCATTAAGAACTTGAGCACAAGCAAGATGGGATAATCAACAAAATGCTTGGAGATCAGACGCAATAGAGGGAACTAGGATAGTTATCACTTAGAATTCAGTGACAAGGATATTATGAATATAAGACCCCAGGGAACTAAATTGCAGATCGGGGAATTGATTTGTTGCATATGACAATGCGGAACATTAGAGAAATGGAAAGGATGATGGGCAAAGAAGAAGGATCAGAAGAAACAGAGTAGATCAGCCTATGGCTGGAGCAGGTCAGAGTGAGGGAGGTGCAAAGATGCTTCCCTTGAGAGAAGTTCCTGTTGGAGAGTATCTTCATATACCTTGAGGTAGAAGTGACATTCTGTTGTTCACAAATAACTTCCCAAAATTGAGAGAGAAACCTGCAGATTAATTTAGGCAGACTGAAGGATTTATTGAACTTTCCAAATGGTTGTGGGAGGATTTGAACACATTGTTTGACACGGTGGTTCAGAGTGATTTGTGGAGTGAATGAAAAATTGCTGTGTATTGGCCTGATAGAGACCTTCCAAGAGATCCTTTGACTAATGCACCATCTGAAAAGGTGATGAAAAAGTATCCGAATGGGATTGCATTTCTGAAAGAAAAGGTATCCTCTAAGGAAACTGATTGGCTGAAGATTGTCAGAATGACTCAGGAGTCCAAAGAGTCTGTACATTCTATTATGAGAGATGGTTCCAGGCTTTCAAGCATTTCTGTGATATTGAGACCATTGAAGCAAACAATATGGTTCATTTTGTGTTCAGATTGTACAGGGATTGAAAGCAGAAGTAACTACTATGATTCAGCAACCTTTGATTTGTTGGCCGAACAAACCGATTGATGTGATCCTGGTGTATGCAAAGGTTTGCAGCAATGAATTGGGTTTAAAGCAGAAAAAGTTGAAAGAGAAGCTGATGGTAATGCAATTGAAAGCTGCTCAGAGAAATGTGTCTCAGAGGCAACCAATGCAGGTTCCACAAGCCCCAAGCCCCAACAACAGTCAAAAGTCCCTAGACAAAATTTAAGTCAAGTCACAAATGCAAATTAATTGGCAACCCAGGTCCCTTTGAATGATTTCGATGAAGCTTACTTCTCAGATACTTCCCAATATTGGTATCTGGGCGGAGGCGGAATGCGCACTTGGCGCATCCTTAGAGGTAGACCAGGGTGGTCTGTACATTGATGGTGACGTGAATAGCCCCCATGTGTTCTTTCTGGTTGAAACTGGTGCTGCCCGCTCATCTATGAGAACAGCAGAGGCTCCCAACCTACCACTCTCGGGAAAGAAGATCCAAGTTGTAGGAGCTGCAAGCCAACAATTGTCAAGCCCTGTACCAGAAGCTATTCCAGAAAAAATAGGGTGCTTTAAAGATGAGCACCAATTCTGGTGTGTGATGTGAGTCCTGTGAGTCTGCTTGGACATGACTTGCTATGCAATTTAAATTGTTCCATCTGTTGTACTCCCGGAAGCATAGAGATCCATACTAATGATTAGGATGTAACATTTGAGAGATACTGTGTCCTATGAAGTCTGGGACAATTCAGGAAGGAAACAGGACTCATCAAAGGTGTTGTGCCTGTCAAGATGATTGTGAAACCAAATGCTGAGTACCCAAGAATCTCGCAATACAACATATCACCTGCAACAATTGCAGGAAGCACCCCAGTGACTAATTGAACAAGGAATTTTGAAGGAGATGATTGGAAGTCCATGGGAAGTCCATGTAAATCACCCATTATGGGACTGCAGAAGCCCAACAGAAAATACCTCATAGACCAGGATCTTATAAAGGTAAATGAAATAGCTGTTCCTTGTTGTACTGTTGTACTGAATCCAGCAGGAATCGTGTTTCAAATTCCAGGTGAAGCTGAGTGGTTCACTGTGACTGACCTGTGCCAGGCATTTGTCTCTATACTATTGTGTTTTGGTTTGGCAGTCACCTTTTGGCATGCCACTAAGGGCCAGATGTAGCAAAGGGTTTGCGAGTCGCAAACGGCGAAAAACGCCGTTTGCGAGGTGCAAAAGCCCCTCTGCTATGCAGAAATGCATTTTGCAAGTCGAAAAATATTTTTTCAGAGCAGGCAGTGGTCCAATGGACCACTACCTGCCCTGAAAAAAAACTAAACTAAAGGTTTCGGTTTTTTTTTCCAAATGCAGCTCATTTTCCTTTAAGGAAAACGGGCTGCAGATGGAAAAAAAAAACTGCTTTATTAAAAAGCAGTCACGGACATGGTGGTCTGCTGATTCCAGCAGGCCACCATCCCCGTGAGTGCCCATACTCGCAATGGGGTCGCAAACTGCGACCCACCTCATTAGTATTAATGAGGTGGGTCTTTGCGACCCCATTGCGAGTTGCAGAAGGTGTCTGAGACACCTTTCTGCATAGCAAATTGCGACTTGCAATTTGCGAGTCGCACGGACTCGCAAATTGCAAGTCGCAATTTGCTTTGTTGCTACATCTGGCCCTAAGTCCCACAAGGTAATACCAAGAGCCCTCAATCTTTAAAGATATCTTGGAAAAGAATCTGAAGTCCCTCAAAATGCCTTACTACTCTGTTCTGATTCAGTATATCGATGACCTGTTAGTGGCGTATAATACCCAAGAAGCTTGCAGGAGAGACACAGTTGCCCTGCTGAACAACTTAGCTGAGAATGGACATAACGTTTCCAAGACAAATTTGCAGTACTGTAAGAAAAAAATCCTGTGCCTAGGGCATCACATTTAGAAAGGTGGAAGGAAGGAGTTGCAAGAGAGAACCTCAGCAATTCTGAAAATGAATTTTCCAACTACTCAGAAAGAAGTCAGGATATGTTTGGGCATGGTTGGCTACTGTTGTCAGTGAATTCCAAACTTTTCCCTTTTGGCTAAGCCTTTACAGAGGCTGACACACAAGGATGTGTCAGATCTGGTACCATTAGACAACAATTGCATACATGCCTTCACATACCTCAGAGAAAATCTCTGTTGTGCCCTTGCTTTGGGACTGCCTGATTACAACAAATATTGTACTTTGTACTGCTGAAAGAGGGAGGGATGCGCTCTCTCATTTTTGACTGAACTACATGGAAACGCAAACAATACTGTTACTTACTTTTCTGCCGTTCTTAATCCAGTAGATTCTGTGTTGCACAGCCTTCTTACAGCTGTTACTGCAGTCAGTTTTAGTTTTGGACAGTGCAAAAGCATTGTTTTTGGTCATCCTTTGAATGCTTTTGTTCCCCATTCAGTGGAAATTGCTATCCCGTACTAAGACCCAACACTTGACCAGTAACAGACTTACACGGTACATGCAGAACATTTTGGCTGCTCCCAATGTTACCCTGAGGAAATGTTTAACTAAACCCATTCACATGATTGCCCTTGCCTGTTGATGATAAAATTGTTGATAATGTTATTAAAATTGAGCATGACTGTCACTGAACTATGTGCCAACCTAAGACCCCATATTCAAGATACCCACCTTTCTGAATCTGATCGTGTAATGTTTGTTGATGGCTCCTGTTTTGAGAGATCATGAAGGTGCCCTGAGTGCTACGTATGCAGGTGTGGACAAAGCCTCCGGTCTTCAAAGCGTCTTTTCTGCCCAAGTATCTGAATTAGTTGCTCTTACAAGAGCATGCTGTGTTTCTGAACAGCTGAAGTTGACCACTTTCACCGATAGTCAGTATGGCTTTCGTGTTGTTCATGATTTTGGACAGTTATGGTCCCAGAGATGTTTTAGGACCTCTTCTGGATGCCCTATCCACAGTGGAGAAAAGGTTTACAATTTGTTGGAAGCATTGCAATTGCCTGCATAAATTGAGTTGTAAAGGTTTCTGTGCACACTTTTTATGACTGTGATGACTCTTTTCCTATGGCTGGGGTTTGTAGTTACCTTTTTTCTGGTGATACATGGTCATTTTCTTCCTGAACGATCTGACATTGAGCACGTGGAGACGGTGTTAAAACCACATTTTTCATCGCATATGGTTCGAAGAGACTTGTCCTTTGTGAACATTTCTGCTGTACCGATTCCGGATGGGATTGTGTGGGATAGAGTGATGTTTGATATATATGGTCCCACTGAGATGATTCAGATACCGTATGTTCTCAAATTGTCAATGAATTATATCGTTATACCAGGCATTGTTTCTGATGATTGGGATGTAAAGACAGTGGATTCTATGTTGACGGAATTGCAATATTATACTGTCTATGAAAATGAAGATGCTTACCTATTTAGAGATAATTATGGTGACATGTTTTGCTACAATTATTATGGACACCAGTTTATTCATAAAGCTAGTAGCCCTAAATCGATATTTGAATATATGCAATGGGAACATTGCCCGACTCCCCCACAGGGGAGTTCTAAAACGTATTCTGATAAATGTGCATATTTTTCTGGGCATCATCAACAGGGTGCTAAGTTGTACTATTATAAGGTTACTCCGCATACTAATAAGCAAATGTTATTGACTGATACTAAATTACTGTATTCAAATTTGTTTGTATCTAAACTTTCAGTTGAGGGGTATGAATACTGGTCCGAAACTGTTGATTTGAAAAGTGTCTGGGGTACGAAATATTGGCAAATGCGGGGAAGGGACACATTGTTTAGGGCATGTATTATTCCTGTCCAAATGATTTTTCTGCATGACACTGTACAACAGACTAGCTGTTTGGGCTTAGCGACAATTAGAGACTTGAATTTGCCTAGCATCCCTGTCCCTTCCAAGTTGAAAAATTGGCAGCAATATCTTAATGCCACGTTTAGTGAGCTTACAGACTGGGTCCAGAATGGTACGCTTAACACTTCATTGATACGTCCGGGCGGGTGGTTATTGTGGCCCATAGACACTAATGGGTGTCATCAGCGTTTTGTCACCACTTCGGGGGGGTTCAGGATTAGTAGGGCAGACCCTCGCTACATATCACCAGAACATGCTGATATCATTACTACATACAGCGTGGGGAAACTTTGTCAACTTTGTCATCCACGCTGGATGAAGTTAAGACACATCTCACGTTACTGTCTCATGATACTGACTTGCAAGATTTTTTGTCAGGACCAAGAATACCCCAGAAGAAACGTTTTTTGTATGAAGTATATAATGAGATTTGGAAGCTTTCACAACAAGAGGCAGCGGCCCGGTTGAGGCAAATTGATCAGGAAAATTTTATACAGGCTTTGTCTGTTGTGGATAATGGGATGCATACCCTTTTAGACCGTGTATACACAATTGACAACATTGTATCCTCTGCTATAGACATTATTAAATCTGATATGTCTTCTTCATACCATGGGCAGAGTCAAACGCGGTCCATCATGCAGTTGGGTTGGACTCTACAGACCTTGAAGGCAGGTCGCGTTCCGTGGCAGCACATTCGTGCCAGGGAGATATTTATTTCCTTTAATTTGACACGTCAACAACAGCTGATGGCTAAGAAGGAAGCGACATATGTTATGTTAAATATTGAAAAGTTGGAGAAATTGCCTTTTACTGTGGCTGAGATTCCGTCAGCTGAGTGGTTGATTCATGGGGTTATTAATTTGCCTATCTCCACTCTGCAATTTACTTCTTGTTTAAAGCACATTCCGGTGGGTAGATATGAACGGTTGGGAGACAGTTACATACATGAGGTGTGGGAGCTTCCCTTTCTATACAGATGTCTTAATGGTATGAGGGAGGTTTTTCTTAGCGGTAGCGAATGTGAAACTTCTGTCAGCCATTCAATGGTTTGTAAACAGCTGTCTTTGCACGGGCATGTAATGCCTCGATTGCTAACTTAGCTTGTTATCTTAAGGGAGTTCCAGTCCCGGTAATTAAAAACACTTTCCAGGTGCTTTCAAACGGCAGCTACGTCCTTCTTAACAGTGAACCCTGTTGTGGCATGCGTGCCGGAATAGTTTACGTGGTCGTTGTCACCAAGGCTGTTACGTGCTGCGGGAATGTGTTGTTTCCCCCCACTCAAATTAGGGAGGTAGCGGACATCTGGCCTCATATTGCTACTTCCAAGGTGAATTTCGACAATTTGAGTCGACTGAAAGCTCTATTGTTTCAAAAGCATGTGGCCCTTACATCTGCTAGCGAGACCTACGCACTTCAGGTGGCAAGGTCATCAGCGGAAATACAGTCCCTTTTAAATACTAACTTTCCGAGTCACTTTGGTGAACTCGTGGGACGTATATTTAATGCGTCCAGCACTGCTGGAATTGCACATTTTTTCAAAGCCGTTGGTGTTGGTTTTGCTCATACCTTCTCTTCCATATTCGGTTTAATACCTTCGGCTATTCATTCTATTTTTTGAAGCATTTTTGGGGGATTTCCGATTACTTTGGCTTTGTTGGCTGGTGTTTTGCTGTTGCTGATGTTCTTCCGCAATGGCTGTCCCACCGCGACAAGATCCCATATTGGCGCTTCCGTCAGCGCAGCTGTGTTGTGACCGCATGATGCAGCATTTTGGAGCAACACTCCTGGGACAATTGGAGTGTGACTGTCTCTGTCATTCCAACCGGTTTTGGATTGTGTGCAACCCGTGTTTCGGTGCCTTTGGTGCTCGTTTGAACATGCACTGTCTCTCAGTCTCTCACTGCAGCGCCCCCCAGTGGTCGACACTGATCTGTTGATGTTCCCGGTTAGGGCTCATTCCCAGACTTGTGCACTACGGTTGCGTTTGCTTCGTGAGGCAGTTTATGCGATTCCCTTCCTGGAGGAAGATGGTATTGTCTCATTCATAGGCCCTGCACGGGGTGCCGCCCTGGATGCTTTTGGGGCTTTGGAACACACCTGCTCCATGATAGTTTTTGGCGCGGATTTTCCGATATTGACATCTGTCGAAGTGGAGGATCTCCTGCTTTCCGTGGCTTCTGTCTAAGAATTTGATTTTTTTTAATTGAAATTGGCATTGTATCGAATTTGGCTTTAACGCCACATGCTTTCCAATATATATTTGTTTTCTGCTTTGCTGTCCTCTGAGCTTGTCGAAATATATTTGATGTATTTTTTTTGGTATCTGGGGCATATTTTTATATTATTAGAACCACTTGCTACCGACAAGGGGAGGGTGTAGTGTGGTCAGTTTTATGTATCCTTTGCGCGTTAGCTTCAGGCTTCAGGCCTTTGTGCACTTTGCCCTGGATGTATTTTATTCCTTTGCTTGCAGCTTAGAGCCTCTGTGCACTTTGCTCTAAATGCTTTTTATTCGGCTTCGTACTGTTATTTTTCAAATAACCAGTTCTACGGTCTTGTTTTATTTTTTATATCACACTGTTTAGCCTACTTCAGCACTGGAGTCTTCAATAACACATTCTTGTTCACTCTGTGCTTTAGTCAAGGATACAGTCTGGTGCATTGCCGATAGACGTGGTAGGAGTTTAGTCTTTGGCATTCTTGCGTAGGGACATTTTGTGATCACACTGACATGTTAGTTATAAAAACACTTCCTTGTCCCAATACACGCAAGAGGGAGATTACGACCAGGGAACCCGAACTAGACGCTGACTGCCTCGTTGCAGATGCTGAACCAGATCACAGGCTTTTGCTCAGGTATGAGGGTTTCTGGCTTCCCGGGGAATCTGAAAGGCAAGTTAGAAGCTTAACATTCTGTGCTCGTAATAGTACTAGATGAGAGAGAGTAGAAATTATTAACACCATGAAAGCGTTATTCTTATGTTTCACTCTCCTCGTGACTATTTCAATCCTACTGTGTTGTATGGTTCTGGTTATTGCGGCTCACGCCTTAATATCTAAAATGCAGTCGTTTTATTAAAACAATCTATAAAACTTAAACTGCCTTTGTCATTTGTATATGAGATCTTACTGTAAATGAGAGAGCTGGTTTGGATCTGAGTGACCACGACTTCCCTGAGAAGTTCCAAAGATGTCATGCGCTCGGCTGCCCAATCATTCCTCCCCTAGGGAGAGATGAGGCACTGCTAGTTAGCCGGAGCAAAACCGATTTAGGGTGACAGAGGTCCTTCCAAGTGGGTCAGACTCAGTCCCCCACACCGTGAACGATCCTGCTACCTAGAAATTCAGTAGTCTCATTTAGGATAATGAGAGCCCACGCGACATGGCACTGCCAACTATTGGTCTGGCTCTAATTTTCGGGTCCGGCTGACTCTCTCGGTCTCATATACATATTGACTCCTCGGTTCCGTTAACGGAGACGTCCGTGGCGCTGAGGATTTCCGCCACCACGAGATAGGTACATCCTATTACTTAGTGGTCGGTTGTTCAAACTTGAACTTTGAAAGGAAAACCCCGATATTGGTGTGCCTTCTCTGACCTAGTGTTGTTTTTATGATGGCGAATCCTAATGTAGTGAATATAGCGCTTAATATGCGCCAACCGCTCACAGGACATCTGATAGCACATGGTCTCACGAACCAGGGGGGTCCGGTCACGTTTGTGGTGGACGCCCATGCAGCTTATAGAACAGAGCTTTTTTATTCTTGGGTCGTATTTCCAGCAGTTGATGGGGGTACAAACACTTTTCATGAATACACTATTGCGAATGTCCCTGGACAATACAGGGCATATGCACACTTAGAGATTCCTTTATCTTATCAAGAACACCATAATTGGCTTGATGGCGCCCTCCCACACACAGTAGCACAAGTTAGGTTAGGTCCACTGAGTAATGATGGTCCTACCTGGCCTTTATTGGCTACATACACACCATATCCTGCGGTTGCTAACTTGGCAGTGGCTGAAGTTCGCCGTTTATATATAGACTTAGCTACTACATACAGAAGACTGGTTCCATTTGTAATGCAGACTTTGAATACTAATGCAGCGTGTGCTGCTCCGGCGCACCCACATGCGGTGGTTCCGGGTACCAATCCGGCCACTGTACACTCAGTTATGGGTAAAGTACTGGCTAAACGTGAGGAAACTCCATTTTGGCTAGCGCAAACAATTAATACGCTGGAAGCAGTGTTTCCCCATACGGGACCTCAGGATAAACATAGAATATTGACGATGTGTTTGCCGTATGGAATGGTTCCTACTGTGGATCATTGTAATACTTGGGGCACGGTGTTTGCCGCACTCTACACTACAGCACACGGTACTCCAACATTGGCTAATCTACCGGAAGTGCTAAAACAAATTCAAGATGAATATGGAGCAGCTCCAGCATTAGATTTGGGGATGCAGCTGATGGGCAATTTTGCTGCGGTTTCTTCTATTATTTTGAGTAATCTCAAAGGAGAGGCAGTAGCGCTAGCAGTGCATATGCGTCTTAGAGACGTCCCGCAAATTAATCAAGAACGGGAACTGCCGAGAATAATAGCAGAAACATATTCGAGTATCGGTCGTGATAGCCTAGGGGCTATACCGCAAAAACCACAGTTACAGGGTAGGAATAGTAAAGATACTATTAAACAACAGCAACCTGATGGTACTAAAAAGAGCTGGGAGAAAAAACAACAGACACCTAAAAAAGATAGGGGACAATCTCCGCAACTGGAGACCCCGCAGAATAGGTATAATCTCAGGAATAGGGATAATTTGAAGACGCCTGATATCAATATACTGATACACGCCAATCTCGTTCCTTTCATGACTCGTCGGAAAAGAAAAATGAGAGAGGTGGGCGGTCAGAGCGGAGAACAGAGAACGTGAAACCGAGACAGGAATCACAACGCTCAACTGAGGTTTCTGTCAAGAAAGAAGAGAAACCGATCCAACAAAAGCAGCAATTTAAAAAGAAGAAGGTAGCGGCAGTCTCAGTTAGACATGCCACTCAAGAAAAGAGTTCTCTTGAAAAACAAGACATGGGCGTTAGCACTGTTAGACAGCGCGGCAGAGGTCACAATAGTTCGCCGGAATCTTCTAGAACATCTGGAGGTGAAAGCAACTGATGACTTCATACAAGTCGAAACGGCAGATATGCGTGTCTCTGATCCCGATAGAGTTTAAACAGTAACTTTACAATTAGAAGGGGACATTGAGCGCACTATAAAAGCCATCTTTTGGGACCGTGTGGTCAAATTGTATGACATTCTGCTGGCCGAACAGGATTGGCCGCCTGACTTTGTTCGTGACTGTCCAGTTGGGGAGGAAGTCATTACACCTTCATTCTCACCACTTGATCCGGGAGAACTAGTAGAGTCCTATAGTAAAAAATGGGCTCTAGCAGAGGCTCCCGCCCTATATAGAAATAATGTGGGGTGGGATAGAAATTCACCTTATTATATAATTTCGATAAAGGGCGAACCTCAGCCGCAACAGCAATATCCTATAAAATTTGAAGCGAGGGCATAGGTACGGAAAATACTTACACAATTGGAGTACCAGGGGGTACTTGAACACTGTGTCTCGCTGATGAATAATCCCTTATTTCCAGTAGCTAAAACGGACCATTCTTATAGGATAGTGGTGGCTTACAGACGTTTAAATGGACATACACGCACATATGCAATACAAAATTCACACAGCGCATCGCTCATGAATAATATTGTTCGTAAAAAATACAAGACAACATTAGATATCTCGAATGGATTCTTCTGCCAAAATATAGCGCCTGAAAGCAGGGACTATACGAGCTTTAGTGCGTTTGGCTCTCAAAAAAATTTTGTCATCTGCCTCAGGGGTATAAGAATAGCCCAGGACCATTTTCGGCTTGTGTGACTGAAATTCTGCACGAGTTAGACCCTGAAGCTTTGTCATATGTTGATGATATCTATCTGACAGACGATGAGTTACTGCAACATCTAAGGCGGGTAGCGCGCATTGTTGTGGGACTTGCTGAAATAGGCTACAAATTTAATTTTAAAAAATCAAAGATTGCCTTCCTCAGTGTCATTTTCCTGGGATATGAGTTGTTGGATGAGGGCAAGAGCTTAGCGCCACACTTTTTGGAAAAATGTGCTCAGTTGCAACCTCCTAATACGATTCGGAAACTCCAGTCGTTATTGGGGTTTCTAAATTTTTGCAGAACTTTCATTCCTGATTACGCTACACGTATAAAACCGTTATACGAGTTGATTCGGCCGAATTTTTCGAGTAGATTTTGGACGAATGAGCATACACATATTCTTCGAGATTTGCAAACTGATCTCTTAGCAGTAAAGCATTTACATACTCGGGACAATAAAACGCATCTGGTCATCAGGGCTATACCTGGGGCCGTTGGATTTACATATGTCACCTTTAATGAGGGTGACACAGTCCTGATAGCATACAAGTCCCACTTGTATTCAGCTGCAGAACAACGTTTTGCACAGACTGAGAAAATTCTCACTGCAGTACAGATGGCTGTTATTAAAGAACGACCTCTTGCCCAGGGCCAACGCATCATTGTAGTTTCCCCGATTCCGGCCCTAGAGGCTGTTACTAAACCAAGTGTTCCTAATTCGAAAGCTTTACCCCCGCGATGGATACAATGGGCAACGTCTTTGACAGCCACTGATGTAGATTACATATTTGACCCTAAACTGCAGACTCAAGAATTTCTTGAATATGAAATGGAGTACCCAGTTCCCGCTGGTACATTGCCTATTGACCAAAATCAGGTGGTCATGTATACCGATGGCTCTGCTCAACCTGCGGTTGGGACTAAACAACAGTATTCTGCTGCATGTGCGGTGCTGAGCGGCTATATGGAGGGGGAAGTGTTCTGCCCCCGACATACTTATACACAAACCTTGGGAGATTGTACGGCACAGTTGGCTGAGCTGAAAGCTCTATTATTAGCCTTAGAACATGCGGATCCGGCACTATTTACATTGCTGGTTTGTGATTCATATTACTGTGTTCAGTCTTTCAATGAATATTTACACTACTGGAGGTTGAATGGGTTCAGAGATTCAAAAGGTAACACCATTAAACACAAATTGCTGTGGGGGAAGGTTGCGGATCTGAAGGAAAAGCTTCCTAAAGTCCATGTTGTGCATACACTTGGACACCAGCGCGTTGGGATACACGTTGCTGGGAATACATTGGCTGATGAAGCCGCAAAATCGGCAGTGGCAGTTGCCACTGTAGCCGCAGCAACTCGTTCGAGTTCCAAACCAGACACAGAGGGGGTCATTCTGACCCTGGCGGTAAAAGGCAGTTACCGCTGGTCAGAAGACCGCCATAACACCGCCGTGGCCGCAGTAACCTGCCAGGGTCATTCTGACCCACAACTGCCAAACCGCCAAAAACCCGACCTCCACTGAAGGCCGCCACATCAGCGGTCAGCGATAAACTGGAGATGACCAAACCTCCACCGTCACGCCAACAGAAATACGCCCATGCCATTACGACCCACCAATCCACGCGGCGGTCTTTCAACCGCGTTATCCCATTGGCGGTAAACACCGCCGCGGTCAAAATACACACACCTTTACAAAACACAGCCACATTGGATAATTCAAAATACACACACCTGAGACACATACAAACACCACTCCCACACAATCAATACGATATAAAACACACACCCACATCACCCACAAACCCCCACAAATCGAAATTCAGAGACAAGGCACAATAAACAGAGAGAGAGCACAGGGAACGCAAACCACAACACACACAGGAACCCAACATCATCCCCCACACTACATCTACGCACAAAACACCACACACCACTACACTCATCACCACAAACACCACCCCACACCTCATCCACACCACCCCATGGCACCCCAAAGACACCCCAGGTTCTCGGACCAAGAACTCAGGGTCATGGTGGAGGAAATAATTAGGGTAGAGCCCCAGCTCTTCGGCACACAGGTGCAGCACACCACAATAGCCAGGAAGGCGGAGCTATGGCAAAGGATCGTCGACAGGGTCAACGCTGGGGGACAGCATCCCAGAAATCAGGAAGACATCCGAAAGCGCTGGAATGACCTACGGGGGAAGGTGCGGGAGATGGTGTCAAGACACAACATCGCTGTGCAGAAGACTGGCGGCGGACCCCCACCCACTCCACCCGAATTCACAGCATGGTAGCAAGAGGTCTTGAACATCCTGCATCCTGAGGGCCTCGCTGGAGTAGGCGGAGGAATGGACTCTGGTAAGTCTAATCTCAACTACTTCACCCCCCCCAACCACCAGCATGCCAACCCACACCCCCACCCTCACCCCCAACCCCCCAGCACATATCCTCCCTGCTAATGTCTCACCAGCACATCCCACCCAAACCAACACCAACCCCTGAATGCCAACACAAACCATGGACACCCATCACCTAAGCATGACCACTGCACATACCCATCCCCCCCCCAAACCACCCTCACAACTCCTCCCACAAGGGAATGCCAGCACTGGGGGACAAGGGCACCCACAAATCGCACGCCATGGCACACACAGAAGCAATAACCATACTCTTTTACCCCTGCAGGGCCCGAACGCCAACACACTGGCCCGGAGGGTCCAGAAATGTCCATCCCACCCCAGAACAGGCCCCCAGTGATGACAGCAGCTCTGTCGACCTAGAACCTGATGACCAGCCCGGACCATCGGGGACCTCTAGACAGTCGGTTCCCCTCAGGCAGCCACAGGCCACAGCAGACCTACCCCCCTCTAGAAACCCCAGCACAGCACCCACCCAGCGGGACCATGCCTCTGTCTCCAGGACAGGTCAAGCAGCGGTGTGTCTACCACTACAGGGCACCCAGGGCAACCCACCACCCCAACAACAACAGGGACCTGGGGGCAGTGGTAGTGGGCACACCGTCCAGGGGACAGAGGCCCAGGAACAAAGGGGAACTGGGAGGGCTGCTGTGCGACAGAGGGAGGACAGGCCTAGGGAACCCACTGTCCAAGAGGCCCTCACCACCATCATGGGAGCGTACCACCACTCCCAAGAGACGATGGAGACGGTCCTGGCCAGGTTCCAGGAGATCCAGGCCATGCAGGAGGGCCAGTACATGGGGTTCCGGGAAGAACTGCGCAGCATCAGTTCCGCAATGGCTACAATCGTGGTGGCACTCAACCAGATTGTCACCACATTGCGGGACCATGTGGCCCCCCAAATGGCCCCTGCCACTAGCATGGAGGAAGAACAGCCCACCACCTCCGCCGGCGCTAGTGGTCAGGAGGCCCCGACACAACAGCAACGGGCCACCCAGACCCCACCCCCTGCAGAACATGAACCACCCCGCAAGAAAGGCCTGAGATCGAGGAAGAAGACAGAGTAGGATGTCTAGACCCCCGCCATGCACGGATCCCCCCGGATGTCATCCCACTGTCCCACTTGTTCACCCTGTCCAACCTTGAACTGCCCCTGCTCCACCTTCCACAGGCATATGGACAATGCACCTGTGCGAACGTGAGTCTGGACTCTGCCATGGACATGCCTCCACCATCACCCTTTTTGAACTATACACCAATTTTTGCACTTCAATAAACACAATGATTGCACAAAAAACATCTGGAGTCTGCTATTTATTTTTTTAAAGCAAATGTATTCGATATAACCAACCAAAAATGTCCAAATACATTGTGATGACAACATACCAGTGTCACACAGCGGTAGTCCATGGGGAAATAAACCAGAGGGCACTCCGTGGGGACCAGATCACTGAAATAGGAAGGCAAATTCACAACTAAGTTACCATACATTGGGGTGAAAGGTCAGACAGTAGAGAGCCAGTACTGTTACAGATATAATAAAATGCAGGAGTAGATTCTTACCTGTGTCTTACTGGAAATACTGCAGTATCACTCTGTCCCTGTTGTCTGTGTCGTCCTCTTCGTCTTCCTCCTCTTCACTCTCCGCAGGCTCCATAGCGGCCACAACACCACCATCTGGACCATCCTCCTGCAGGAAAGGCACCTGGCGTCTCAAAGCCAGGTTGTGAAGCATGCAGCAGGCCACGATGATATAACACACCTTCTTTGGTGAGTACATTAGGGATCCACCTGTCATATGCAGGCACCTAAACCTGGCCTTCAGGAGGCCGAAGGTCCGCTCGATCACCCTCCTAGTACGCCCATGGGCCTCATTGTACCGTTCCTCTGCCCTTGTCCTGGGATTCCTCACTGGGGTCAATAGCCAAGGCAGGTTGGGGTAACCAGAGTCACCAATTAGCCACACACGCTGTCCCTGTAGCTGTTCCATCACATAAGGGATGCTGCTATTTCGCATGACGTACGCGTCATGCACTGACCCTGGGAACTTGGCATTTACATGGGAGATGTACTGGTCAGCCAAACAGACCACCTGGACATTCATGGAATGATAACTTTTTCGGTTCCTGTACACTTGTTCATTGTCTATTGGGGGGACCAAAGCCACATGGGTACCATCAATGGCACCAATGATATTGGGAATCTGTCCAAGGGCATAGAAATCACCCTTCACTGTAGGCAAGTCACCCACCTCAGGAAAAATGATGTAGCTCCGCATGTATTTCATCAGGGCAGACAACACTCTGGACAATACCCTTGAAAACATAGGCTGAGACATCCCAGATGAAATGGCCACTGTAGTTTGAAATGATCCACTAGCCAAAAAATGGAGTACTGACAGCACCTGCACTAGAGGCGGAATCCCTGTGGGTTGGCGGATGGGTGACATCAGGTCTGGCTCCAGCTGGGCACACAGTTCCTGTATAGTGGCACTGTTCAGTCTGTAGGTGAGTATGACATGTCGTTCTTCCATTGTCGACAGGTCCACCAGCGGTCTGTACACAGGAACATTCCTCCGTCTCCTCGCAAGTCCCAGCGGACGGTGCCTAGGAAGGACAACATGGAGCACAGAGTCAATCAACCCACAGGTAAGTTCCCACAGCCTGCACAGTACACGAATCTCTCTGGATTGAATAGCTTGTATGAGTGTCGATGCAAGGCCTAGCCATGTGTGACGCAGTAAGAATTAAGCCATGTGGGCCATTGAAATGGCGGCTGCCTGACCTGTGAAGTGTGACAATGTGAAGTGAGGTCATTGCGCTGGTGTGGCACGCCGTGGCGGTAGCCGGTCGAAGACCGCGGCGCAAAGCAGCATTGGTTAACATTGTACCCTATGGGTTTCAGGAGCCAATGACGATGTGCGCCGGCAGTCGCGGTACGCACCGCCGTGGTACGCACCGCTGCGGGCGTGACCGCCATTTTCTCTCTGCTTAATCACACGAGACCTGAGCATCCACAGGAGAGGACCTATACTGCAAGTGCTGCTGTGACCTCGGTCTGGAAGTGACAATGGCTGCTGCGACTGGGGAAAGGGACCCCGCATTCAGTTCCGAAGAGTTGGAGAAGCTCGTGGACGGGGTCCTCCCCCAGTATGCGCTACTCTACGGTCCTCATGACCAACAGGTGAGTACACGGGGGCCAATGCATAGTGGGCAATGCCTGTGATGAGTGGGGTGGATGTACGATGGAGGGGAGGGGAGCGAATTACAAATGCATGGCACGACAGATGAGAGCATGTGCCACATGGCACGTTTGGGGAGGGGGGGCCACTCACATCGAGCATGCAGAAAAGTGATGATGTTTCTTTTCCCCCCCTGTACATGTCACATAGGTCAGCGCCCATCAGAAGATCGATATTTGGCGTGCCATCGCCAAGGATGTCCGGGCCCTGGGGGTCCACAACAGACGGGGCACCCACTGCCGCAAGAGGTGGGAGGACATCCGCCGCGGGAGCAGGAAGACCGCCGATGCTCTGCTGGGGATGGCCTCCCAACCTAGGAGGGGTGCCAGTCGTACCTTGACCCCCCTGATGTCCCAGATCCTGGCGGTGGCCTACTCCGATTTAGATGGGCGCTTGAGGACATCACAGCAGACACAAGGGGGTGAGTACCAGCACATTCAGCTATATTTGCGCGCAGTGGAGGTGCCTGGGTGGGGGAGGAGGGCTGTGGGTATCCCTAGGCCAGGGCGATTTCTGTAGGCTAGGCCCCTCCGTGAGGTATGGTCCTGTGCCCCCGCCCCCCACCTCTGTAGGGTGCCTAGTAACGCTATTCATGGACCTGTGTATTCTGTGTGGGCAGTTGTCGCCCATAGGCTTGTAGGGCATGTCCCAGGGAATACGTAGTGTACCCCAAGTGCGCAGCGTAGAGCAGGGGGCTTCTGTGTCTGTCCTCTCCGACCAACGGTGTCCCCAATGCATGCACTCAACTTATCTTTATTTCTCCACCCCCCCCCATTTTCTTTGTTTTTCTGTGAATGTGTGCATTAGCATCATCAGGCGGAGGAGAAGTGGCATCGGCGCAAGAGGGAGCTGCATCTCACATGGCCCAGGAGGGCCATGCAACGGACTCCGACATGACCAGTGAGACGGAGGGCGAGGGGGGCTCCACCACGGGGACCCGTGCAGACGTCAGTGACACCGACACGTCCTCGGATGGGAGCTCCCTTGCGGTGGCGGCAACATCCGTGCCCACCGATACTACAGGTACAGCCGCCACCCAGCGCAGCAGCTCCGCCCTCCCAGCAGCCCCTCGGCCTTCGCCCCGTGCCCGCACGGCCAGGAAGGCGGCCATCTCCTTCGCCCCAGGCACCTCAGGCCCAGCCCCAGTCACCCCTGCTGCCCTCAATGAGGAGGTCATTGACCTCCTGAGGACCATCGTTGTTGGGCAGTCTACCCTTTTGAATGCCATCCAGGGTGTGGAGAGGGAGGTGCATCAAAGCAATGCATACCTGGAGGGCCTTCATTCAGGTCAGGCTGCCCATCAGCGATCGTTCAACGCTCTGGCCTCAGCACTGACGGCAGCGATTGTCCCTGTCTCCAGCCTCCCTCTTCTAACTCCCTCCACCCAGTCCCACTCCCCTGTTCCTCTGCCTATCCCATCCACACTACAGACCAGCCTGCACACACCTCAACACCCAAGGGAAGCTCATCCAGACATAAGCACCACAGAACACACAAGCATTCACACAAGCAACATACAGATGCAGACATGCCAACAGCCACTACCTCCTCTGTGTCCCCCACCTCCTCGTCTCCCTCCTCCCTCCCTGTGACGTCTACACTCACACCTGCATGCACACCACCATCAGCCAGTACACCCATCACCAGCACACCCTCCACACCAGTCCGCACACGTGCAGTCACCACCCCCACTGCCATGTACACGTCCCCTGTGTCCTCTCCCAGTGTGTCTGTCACCCCCGCTTCCAAACCACACAAACGCAGGCAGGCACCCAACTAACAGCCATCCACCTCACGTCAGCCTCCAGCCCAAGCACCTGCACACAAAGACACCAGACTTGACTCTCCTACAACCACATCCTCTTCCTCCACTCCCATACCCACTCCAGCTACCCTTCCCATGGCTCCTAAAAAACTAATCCTCTATAAACTGGACCTCTTTTCCTCACCTGACCCACCCCCTCCATCTCGTAAGAGTTCAAAAAGCACCTCAGCCACCACCAGCCCAGCAACTCCCAAGAACGTCGTGCCTGGTTTTTGGAGTCCGCCCTTTCCTTGTGCAGGGACATCGGCCAGCAGCAAAGGCACAGCCAGCCCCCCCCTGGGAAGAGGAGCAAAAAACTGAAGGGCAGGCGCAACAGGCCTGATACGCCTGCCCCCAAGGAGGGTAGCCTTGCACCGTCACCTGCCACATCGGGTAAGGGAGCCAAGGGCCACGGAGAGTCTGCCAAGGAGGGCAAGGGCAGCAAAGCGCAAAAGGCAGGGAGCAGCCGACCTGGCCATGAGGGCCCCACCAGCCCCATTCCGGGAGTATCGGAGAAGACCCAGGGCCCCAGGACTCCATCACAGGAGGGCCTCGCAACGGAAAGGTCCGATGCTGACTGAGCAGGAAGTATTGGCCAGGTGTGGTTCACTCGAAACACAAGACAGGCACCGCTGAACAGGGCCCCGCGTGAGGAGCACCGCTGAACAGGGCCCCGCTGTGAGAAGCACCGCTGAACAGGGCCCCGCCGTGAGAAGCACCGCTGAACAGGGCCCCGCCAAGACAGGATCCGCTGAACAGGGCCCCGCCGTGAGAAGCACCGCTGAACAGGGCCCTGCTGTGAGGAGCACCGCTGAACAGGGCCCCGCCGTGAGAAGTACCGCTGAACAGGGCCCCGCCGTGAGAAGCACCGCTGAACAGGGCCCCGCCGTGAGAAGCACCGCTGAACAGTGCCCCGCCAAGACAGGCACCGCTGAACAGGGCCCCGCCGTGAGAAGCACCGCTGAACAGGGCCCCGCCGTGAGGAGCACCGCTGAACAGGGCCCCGCCGTGAGAAGCACCGCTGAACAGGGCCCCGCCAAGACAGGCACCGCTGAACAGGGCCCTCCTGTCGAGCACCGCTCCGCTGGGCCCTTCATCTCAAGCACCGCTCCGCTGGGCCCTCCAGTCAAGCACCGCTCCGCTGGGCCCTTCCTGTCGAGCACCGCTCCGCTGGGCCCTTCATCTCAAGCACTGCTCCGCTGGGCCCTCCTGTCAAGCACCGCTCCACTGGGCCCTCCTGTCAAGCACCGCTGGCCCATTGGCAGGCCCGGTTCTGTGTCGGGCAGGGCTTCACGAGGCACTCTGCCCACCATGCCTCCTCCATGACCAGTGGACTCTGTAATCCAACTGATGGACTGTGGCTTTGCACCCCCCAGGATGGCACAGTGGGCAACCCACCCACTGTAGAGACTTGAGAGACTGTGGCTTTGTACTCCCCAGGATGGCACAGTGGGCAACCCACCCACTGTAGAGACTTGAGAGACTGTGGCTTTGTACTCCCCAGGATGGCACAGTGGGCAACCCACCCACTGTAGAGACTTGAGAGACTGTGGCTTTGCACTCCCCAGGATGAAGCAGTGGGCAACCCACCTACTGTAGAGACTTGAGAGACTGTGGCTTTGCACTCCCCAGGATGGCACAGTGGGCAACCCACCCACTGTAGAGACTTGAGAGACTGTGGCTTTGCACTCCCCAGGATGAAGCAGTGGGCAACCCACCCACTGTAGAGACTTGAGAGACTGTGGCTTTGCACTCCCAAGGATGGCACAGTGGGCATGGAGGCCCTTCGTGGATCTGGCGTCGTGGACTCATGTGGCTGAGGTGCCCCCCCTTCCCTTCCACCTGAGGTGCCAGTATTTGATTTTTGTGATGCCCCAGCAGTGTTCTCTCCAATGGACTCGATCTCGTGTGTGGGCTTTGCCCATGTGTTGCTGCACATTGGCCCACGGACATTTGGACTTTGCAAAACTGTGCCGGACTTTTGCTACTTGGATATATATATAGTTCTAGATGTGTAATAATTCTTTGTATATTGCTAAATTCGCTATACTTAATTCTTGCTATAATA
Organism: Pleurodeles waltl; assembly: GCF_031143425.1. Classification (NCBI taxonomy): domain Eukaryota; kingdom Metazoa; phylum Chordata; class Amphibia; order Caudata; family Salamandridae; genus Pleurodeles; species Pleurodeles waltl. The sequence goes on from NC_090450.1 coordinate 257,396,311, forward strand.
TAGTTATATTTTTACAATCATTGCCTTTTGTCTTTGCTTTTTTGTTTTGGGTGTTTGGGGGTGTCACTCTGACTTTTTAATCTGCATTGGTGTGTAGGTATTTCGGTGGGGGTGAGGGTGGGGGTGGGTGTGTGGCGTATGTGTGTGCCCGTAACCTTTCCTCCTCCCCCCTCCCCTGTGTCGTAGGTGCAGTACTCACCGTTGTCGTCTGCGGCGACGTTCGTGATCCTGGAAGAAGCGCAGGAAGGCAATGGCTGGGAGGATGTGGAGTTCCGGTTCCATGCTGTCCGATTCCGCGTGGAGTGTGTTGAGGTGAGCGTTTTCCATTGGAAATGTCTGTTTCCGCCGTGTTTTTATCGGCGGGGCTCCCGCCCTGGAAAAGGTGGCGGATTGGTGAGTCGTGATAGGGTGGGCGGTACATTGTCTGCCGCCTGGCTGTTGGCGAGGACCGCCGCGCTGTTTGTTTGTGCCGCCGTGGCGGTCGGAGTGTTAAAGTGGTGGCCTGTGTTGGCGGTTCCCGCCAGGGTCAGAATTCCATTTTTTGGACCGCCAGCCTGTTGGCGGGTTGGCCGCCGCTTTAACAATGACCGCCAGGGTCAGAATGACCCCCAGAGATTTTGGCTGCCATAAAGGCTACGGCTGATGGCACGCCGTTTCCTAAAGGATTCCACTTTATTCATAAAGCTAGTAGCCCTAAATCGATATTTGAATATATGCAATAGGAACATTGCCCGACTCCTCCACAGGGGAGTTCTAAAACGTATTCTGGTAAATTTGCATATTTTTCTGGGCATCATCAACAGGGTGCTAAGTCGTACTATTATAAGGTTACTCCACATACTAATAAGCAAATGTTATTGACTGATACTAAATTACTGTATTTAAATTTGTTTGTATCTAAACTTTCAGTTGAGGGGTATGAATACTGGTCCGAAACTGTTGATTTGAAAAGTGTCTGGGGTACGAAAAATTGGCAAATGCGGGGTAGGGACACATTGTTTAGGGCATGCATTATTCCTGTCCAAATGATTTTTCTGAATGACACTGTACAACAGACTAGCTCTTTGGGCTTAGCGACAATTAGAGACTTGAATTTGCCTAGCATCCCTGTCCCTTCCAAATTGAAAAATTGGCAGCAATATCTTAATGCCACGTTTAGTGTGCTTACAGACTGGGTCCAGAATGGTACGCTTAACACTTCATTGATACGTCCGGGCGGGTGGTTATTGTGGCCCATAGACACTAATGGGTGTCATCAGCGTTTTGTCACCTCTTCGGGGGGGGTTCAGGACTAGTAGGGCAGACCCTCCCTACATATCACCAGAACATGCTGATATCATTACTACATACAGCGTGGGGAAACTTTGTCAACAATGTTTGAAGTCATCCACGCTGGATGCAGTTAAGACACATCTCACGTTACTGTCTCATGATACTGACTTGCAAGATTTTTTGTCAGGACCAAGAATACCCCAGAAGAAAAGTTTTTTGTATGAAGTATATAATGAGATTTGGAAGCTTTCACAACAAGAGGCAGCAGCCCGGTTGAGGCAAATTGATCAGGAAAATTTGATACAGGCTTTGTCTGTTGTGGATAATGGGATGCATACCCTTTCAGACCGTGTATACACAATTGACAACATTGTATCCTCTGCTATAGACATTATTAAATCTGATATGTCTTCTTTATATCATGGGCAGAGTCAAACGCTGTCCATCATGCAGTTGGGTTGGACTCTACAGACCTTGAAGGCAGGTCGCGTTCCGTGGCAGCACATTCGTGCCAGGGAGATATTTATTTCCTTTAATTTGACACGTCAACAACAGCTGATGGCTAAGAAGGAAGCAACATATGTTATGTTAAATATTGAAAAGTTGGAGAAATTGCCTTTTACTGTGGCTGAGATTCCGTCAGCTGAGTGGTTGATTCATGGGGTTATTAATTTGCCTATCTCCACTCTGCAATTTACTTCTTGTTTAAAGCACATTCCGGTGGGTAGATATGAACGGTTGGGAGACAGTTACATACATGAGGTGTGGGAGCTTCCCTTTCTATACAGATGTCTTAATGGTATGAGGGAGGTTTTTCTTAGCGGTAGCGAATGCGAAACTTCTGTCAGCCATTCTATGGTTTGTAAACAGCTGTCTTTGCACGGGGCGTGTAATGCCTCGATTGCTAACTTAGCTTGTTATCTTAAGGGAGTTCCAGTCCCGGTAATTAAAAACACTTTCCAGGTGCTTTCAAACGGCAGCTACGTCCTTCTTAACAGTGAACCCTGTTGTGGCATGCGTGCTGGAATAGTTTACGTGGTCGTTGTCACCAAGGCCGCTACGTGCTGCGGGAATGTGTTGTTTTCCCCCACTCAAATTAGGGAGGTAGCGGACATCTGGCCTCATATTGCTACTTCCAAGGTGAATTTCGACAAGTTGAGTCGACTGAAAGCTCTATTGTTTCAAAAGCATGTGGCCCTTACATCTGCTAGCGAGACCTACGCACTTCAGGTGGGAAGGTCATCAGCGGAAATACAGTCCCTTTTAAATACTAACTTTCCGAGTCACTTTGGTGAACTCGTGGGACATATATTTAATGCGTCCAGCACTGCTGAAATTTCACATTTTTTCAAAGCCGTTGGTGTTGGTTTTGCTCATACCTTCTCTTCCATATTTGGTTTAATACCTTCGGCTATTCATTCTATTTTCGGAAGCATTTTTGGGGGATTTCCGATTACTTTGGCTTTGTTGGCTGGTGTTTTGCTGTTGCTGTTGTTCTTCCGCAATGGCTGTCCCACCGCGATGAGATCCCGTATTGGCTCTCCCGTCAGCGCAGCTGTGTCGTGAACGCATGATGCAGCATTTTGGAGCAACACTCCTGGGACAATTGGAGTGTGACTGGTCTCTGTCATTCCGACCGGTTTTGGATTGTGTGCAACACGTGTTTCGGTGCCTTTGGTGCTCGTTTGAATATGCACTGGCTCTCTGTCTCTCACTGCAGCGCCCCCCAGTGGTCGATACTGATCTGTTGATGTTCCCGATTAGGGCTCATTCCCAGACTTGTGCACTACGGTTGCGTTTGCTTCGTGAGGCAGTTTATGAGATTCCCTTCCTGGAGGAAGATGGTATTGTCTCATTCATAGGCCCTGCACGGGGTGCCGCCCTGGATGCTTTTGGGGCTTTGGAACACACCTGCTCCATGATAGTTTTTGGCGCGGATTTTCCGATATTGACATCTGTCGAAGTGAAGGATCTCCTGCTTTCCGTGGCTTCTGTCTAAGAATTTGATTTTTTTAAATTGAAATTGACATTGTATCGAATTTGGCTTTAACGTCACATGCTTTCCAATATATATTTGTTTTCTGCTTTGCTGTCCTCTGAGCTTGTCGAAATATATTTGATGTATTTTTTTTGGTATCTGGGGCATATTTTTATATTATTAGAACCACTTGCTACCGACAAGGGGGGGGTGTAGTGTGGTCAGTTTTATGTATCCTTTGCGCGTTAGCTTCAGGCTTTAGGCCTTTGTGCACTTTGCCCTGGATGTATTTTATTCCTTTGCTTGCAGCTTAGAGCCTCTGTGCACTTTGCTCTAAACGCTTTTTATTCGGCTTCGTACTGTTATTTTTCAAATAACCAGTTCTACGGTCTTGTTTTATTTTTTATATCACACTGTTTAGCCTACTTCAGCACTGGAGTCTTCAATAACACATTCTTGTTCACTCTGTGCTTCTGTCAAGGATACAGTCTGGTACATTGCCGATAGACGTGGTAGGAGTTTAGTCTTTGGCATTCTTGCGTAGGGACATTTTGTGATCACACTGACATGTTAGTTATAAAAACACTTCCTTGTCCCAATACACGCAAGAGGGAGATTCCGACCAGGGAACCCGAACTAGACGCTGACTGCCTCGTTGCAGATGCTGAACCAGATCACAGGCCTTTGCTCAGGTATGAGGGTTTCTGGCTTCACGGGGAATCTGAAAGGCAAGTTAGAAGCTTAACATGCTGTGCTCGTAATAGTACTAGATGAGAGAGAGTAGAAATTATTAACACCATGATAGCGTTATTCTTATGTTTCACTCTCCTCGTGACTATTTCAATCCTACTGTGTTGTATGGTTTTGGTTATTGCGGCTCACGCCTTAATATCTAAAATTCAGTCATTTTATTAAAACAATCTATAAAACTTAAACTGCCTTTGTCATTTGTACATGGCCATGTCGTGTGGGCTCTCATTATCCTAAATGAGACTACTGGATTTCTAGGTAGCAGGATCGTTCACGGTGTGGGGGACTGAGTCTGACCCACTTGGAAGGACCTCTGTCACCCTAAATCCGGTTTTGCTCCAGCTAACTAGCAGTGCCTCATCTCTCCCTAGGGGAAGGAATGATTGGGTAGCCGAGCGCATGACATCTTTGGAACTTCTCAGGGAAGTCGTGGTCACTTAGATCAAAACCAGCTCTCTCATTTACAGTATGATCTCATATACAAATGACAAAGGCAGTTTAAGTTTTATAGATTGTTTTAATAAAACAACTGCATTTTAGATATTAAGGTGTGAGCCGCAATAACCAGAACCATACAACACAGTAGGATTGAAATAGTCACGAGGTGAGTGAAACATAAGAATAACGCTATCATGGTGTTAATAATTTCTACTCTCTCTCATCTAGTACTATTACGAGCACAGCAAAGGTAAAGACTATATCACTCTTGGCAATAACTATGATGAAGTGACTAGATACTGTGCCCTGAACTGTGCCACCCTTAATGGAGATTATGTTAATGGGGGTACTGATGAGGGAAATTAAAATCTCTTGCTACAGATATATGGGATGAAGTCAAAAGATTACAGGAAGAAGTGTCAGAGGAAAAACAGCAGAGTTAGATTAGAGAAGGTTGTGTCAAAAGAGATGAAGCTTGTTGTTTGGGTTTAAAGTGATGCCTAACGCCTTGTTGACACCTATGGCAAGTCATTACCACTGTCTAGCTCATGCTGGTCATGATGTCATGGTGAGAATTGTTTGGCAGATATGGTTTAACCCCAGATTTAGATTGATGGTAGAAGCTCTTTATCACAGGTGTGTCACTTGTCAGCAGATGAACATACACAAATGAAGTGCAGCTACACTGAGTCACATAGGAGGATCAGGAGAACCTTTCAGACAGAATGCAGCTCAATTTTATTGAGTTACTCATATGAAATGGACTGGGATACATCTTGGTTAGTGTATGTGTTTTCTCTCGTTGGGTTGAAGCTTACCCAATCAGGAGAAATGACAGTTTCACATTAGCAAAGCTGTTGCGGAAGGCGTTGATAGCTCATTTTGGTTTTTCAACTTCTTTAGATTCAGAGAGAGGGACTTCAATGGTGAGGCCCTGAAATTACTGTGTGCGGCATTCCAAGTTGAGCAAAGACTACATTGCTGTTACCAACCGGAGGCGTCTTGATTGGTTGAACAAGTAATCTGAACTTTGAAATCCATTCTTGCAAATCATTTGTGCTTCCACCTAATTGCAATGGCCTGATGCATTGCCTCTTGTGTGTTGATGTGTTTGTGCAGTACTCCTGACAGAAAAACAGGATTATTGCCCCACGAAATAATCATGGGCCATGCCATGAGATTGCCAGCAGTGCCTGCAAATGATCTTGTGAACATTACAGATGACATGATGCTGGATTATTGTGAAGGATTGGCTAATGTGGTTCTTTCTGTGTCCCATCAGGTTTGAGAACCTACAGTCTAGCCGCTCCAAGAGCAATGCTATGACCTGTGTCCAGGTGACTGAGTTATGGTGAAAAAGCATGTACAGAAATCCTGCTTGGAACCTCGGTGGAAGGAACCTTACCAGATAATACTGGCAATGACGACAGCTGTAAAGTGTGGTGGTCTCCCCAATCGGGTTCCTGCGGCACACTCTTGCAAAGTCTCAGGTCCTCTTGAAGAAACAGCACCTGTCCCTGAAGGGCCGGTTAAAGTAAGATGAAGGGAGCAGGTTAGTCAAGCTGTTGGGTATGAGCAAGTGACTGAAACAGCACAATTACACTCTGAGTGGAGTCTGAGTGACTCAACAGCAGCAGTTGGTACAGAAGGGTTGAGACAAGAACAGTTGACTGCACAAAAATCAGATGCTGACGAAGGACCTAGAGCTGTAGCAAAGCGGGTTTGTGCCTAGAGACCAATGGCCAAGTGAATAGACTGTGCCGGCAGTGCAAGTGCCACAGACAATTCCAGGAGAAACTGAAGAATCTAGTCAAATTGACAATGATAAAGAAGGACTAGTAGTCTAGAGATCAATGTGAAGGAGAATACCTTGTCAAAAGTATACAGCATCTAAATGGGCATATTTTGCAGAAAATCACTGGGAGATGGAATTTGGAAACTTTTGCCTTCACAATTCTTATCCAGTTGAACATTCTCGTGTTTATTCTTGTGGCTGAACTGAACCTTGAACTTGCTTTGCCACTTCATAGACTGAGATATTGTATCCTGGATGTGATTAATAATGGTTTTGAGCTGCACATTTATTAGAGACTTTCAAACATTTTCTAGAAATAGTTGATAAACTTTGTAGGGAATAAAAAAGATTACCTAGGTTCGAGCATGCAACATTCATCATAGTGTTGTCATTTAGAAGAACACAGAGTAGGTGTAAGAAAGACTAACAAAGATTTTTAGCAATTAACATTTGAAGTTTGCTGAAAGACAATTCCATTCTATTTGCCTTGCTCACAACGAAAAGACTGAAAGAGACAGTTACTAATTTGCTGCCCTATTTAACATTTCGCATTTTTACATTTCATTTTGGATTACTGGTTGGAAATTAGAGAGCTCATTGGCTCCAATAGAAACAAAAGTAGTAAACGCAGGTACATATGTGTGGGAGTATCAGTTGTGACAGTCATTCTGATGATTGCATTGCTTATTGGATTAAGCTTACCTACACGTTTGAGACCAGGAAACATTAGATCCACAAGTGCCCAAAGTTCCACAGTTCCTACTAATAGTAAATTGCATATACTAGATGAGAAAGAATTACACATAGATAGTTCCAGAGGAGATCTTTCTTCAAATGCTTATTACAAATTGCCTTATGAGTACATTGACACCATTGATGCAAATAATTGCTACATTTGTACATAACTTAATCTGTCAGTGAGGACATTACATATCATAGTCTTCTCTTGACATATGGTATTTCAGGTAGTTTGTTTATGAGTCTTTTGTAGGAACAAGAACACGTCCAGTATTATTACCAGACACCTTTAAGGTCTGTAATAAACCACTGGATCAAGTATCTACATATGACCATCTGGGTATTCGTTTGGATGGTAAACTTTTGTGGACTCTGCAGTTATCAAAAAGCAACATCGTTTTTGTCCATCAAGCTGGAGCGGTATTGAGATTTGCAAAATCCTGGGGTAATCACTCAGTGGAGTCAGCATTGCTGGCCTATAAAATGAATGAAGGGTGACAAGCTCATATGGCACTGAGAACTGGGGACTCAAGAAGACTCCAGCAATACAAATTACCGAAAACAACTTCATACGACAGTTACTGCACTTGGGCCGTGAAACGCCAATGGTTGCCATGAGAACAGACCTTAGACCTATTAGGAAATCCAGGATTACATCACACTGGCACTACTAAAATAGTGGTTCCGTATATGGTCCAAGGTGGAACTCACATCATATAGAGCTACAAGATCACCATAAGCTACTGTGGTTCACTCATCTGTCAAATGTCCTAGTCAATATTGGCCTAAAAGAATTCTGGCTTCACCCTGAAACAATTATGAAGTACAGTCTGATGTGGCTATGAAGGCATACTGGTACCACAGTAATCAAGTGACATTTAACCAACCAGGCCCCCTGTTAATTCTTTATTTTTCGTTTAATTAAGATTGGGCCGCTGTTGCTTTCATTGATGATATCTACCCAGCAGAAAAAAGATCCCTTTATGTGAAATTCCGATTGGGAATATTGCTGGTGCCTTCAGTAACCAAAAGGTGGTCATCAAACTTAGATAAGGGGACAGATCATTGTCTGTGTTCTTTGGGTGACCGAGAAACATTATCCCACCTCCTCCTGCTGTGTTATTTTATGCCATGCCTCCATAAGCAATATCTATACCCACTTTTCTAAAAGTTTAAGGTCAGAAAGTGCAACGAAGACGAAGCTCTGTGTCTGCGATCTGATGAAAGAGACGTTGTGCTGGTTGATTCATCCTATTCCAATCAGAATGGAAACAAAGACTAGATGCACACAAAAATGTTGCATGTGAATAGCTAATGTTTATAAATCTGTGGCTGGGCAAATTGATTTCATGGTGTTTACTAAACTTTCGCAGCTTAGGCTTTTCTTGCACTGTAGTTTATAAGAAACTATGTAACTGAGCCTTTCTGGTTGTTGGAACACCATATTTTGGGCATTTCTTTAAAAATAAACTGATACGGTCCCAACATTATGTAAAAAGCCGTTGAGCATTTTATTAAGTTTCTTTAAAGATCAGAAGATATAGACCAACTGGAAACTAATGGTTGTTATGATGCATATGCCTTAAAGTCATAAGTAGGTTGGTTTAGACGTTCCTTGGGGCCCTTTTAAATGTATTGGTACTTTACACAGGGCAGGTCATCAAGCTGAGTTTCTGACTATTAAAAGCACCCTTTTACTTGCTGTATTAACCATGTTGCAGTGGGCTGAAAATGTGTTTTTCAGCGGCTGCAGTTGGATCTATCGCTAGAGGTTGGGCAAAGCATACCAACACTTTATATCCAATACATTCTAAAACTATGCCTGGTGATAGCTGCTGGTAGGACCATCACTTGACAGGCAAAATGCACTAACACTTTATGTTCAGTAAGCTACAGAATACTAGTCAGCTACGCCTTTTTTCCAATAGACCTAGCCATAATATTCCCCTCACTTTTTGCCCAGTGTACTTTAGAATGTTAGCCAGCTATGCTCTTTCTCCACTCAATTTAGTCACAACATTTTCCAGTACCAATACTAAGATTCCACTAGTCGAGATGCATCTGTTCAACCTGAGATCAATTAATTTTAAAAATGTTAAGTCACAATCTCTTTAGATGGCGGAAAAGCAATTGTCCTTTTTAGAGACTGATGATTGTATTGCATCATTTTGAATTTAGGAAATTTTAAGAATAAATTGTGTTTTTTACAATGATATCATGTTTTAAATTGCACTAAATGTTATTGCCGGTTTGGCTGAAAACAACAAAGTTTATGTTATGCATTATTACTCGAAGTATGACCTTGTCCTGATTACAAGTCTGGGGGTCCTAGGACCACCAGACTCACGGTGGCTGCTGGACCACCGCGGCTATGTCAGTCTGATTGCCACATTACAAAGTTGGCGGGCAGACCTGCCAACCTACTGCCATCCCCACCAGTATCTCAGATCCTGACAGGCTGACGGGGGTGCAGGTTGTATTCAGCCAGGGCAGCGCTGAACTCAGTGCCACCCTGCTGATTACAACCTTGTTCACCGCCAGTCTTTTTATGGTGGTTCTACTGCCATGAAAAGTCTGGCAGAGAACAAGTTCAGGGGGACACAGGAGGCCCACTACAATGTCCATGGTGTGGCGGGCTCCCTCTAACCATCACCCTCAAAATGCACACTGTCAGATGTACAGACTGTGGGTATTTCAAGGGTATTGGGGTCCCCTGCGTGTGGCAGCATTGCAGTTGGCTCTATTAGGAGCTGGCGGCAATGCTTCCACACCTTTCCCTCTGGGCTGATGGGTGGGAACCTTGGTTCCCGCCTGTCAGCCCAGTGGGAAGTTGTGACAAGGCCGGCGGTGGCCACCCCATCAGAAGTTTGGGGGACGGGTGTTTCTGTCTGACAAACTCATAATTGGCCCCTTTGTCTTTTTAGAAGTCCTCACCATGAGACACCTGAATAATTTTCCAAAGGAAAAAGTATAGAGACAGTAGGAGAGTTATTTTAACCTACCTTGACATTTGGTACAGTTTATGCCCCTAGAAATAATTTGAACAGTAGCCTTACCCCAGAAAAAAAAAAAAAAGTTGAAGATTGAAGAAGAGAAATGAAAACAAAGGCATAAGATGAGTAGTTGTATGAAGTTGGGGAAAGAGAGAAGAAACACTTTCAGAAGAAAAATACCAAGTGGCTTTGAAGCTAGATTGGCAACTTGTAGGGAAATTATGTGTAATGACCTATGTCAAAATTTGTAGGTACCAGCAAGTGTAGACATTCATTTAAATTTCAGAACGGTTGGGCCTTTATGTTGAATGGACAGGATTCAGCTATACCAGGAGTTTATTTCATTTGTGGAAAGCATGCGTATTTTAGATTGTCAAAAGGATGATATGGTACTTGCTATTTAGGAATAGGTTTTTCAAAGATTTAACCTGAGGAATATTTTGATGAACCCTTGTGGGATGACAAGTCAAATATCTGAACCACGAGAGGTGCCAGTGCTTCAGAGATTTTAGGAGATAGTTTTGGTGCAATTATTCCATTTGTAGGAGTGATCATAAATGACCTGAAGAGAAAGAAATTGTCAACTACTGTAGATAAGTTGTCTACAGATACAGCAGATGCATTCTTGTTAGTTGACACTGAAATGGTTGCCATAAGATCAATTGTTTTGCAAAATTGTCTTGCTTTAGACACCCGTCTTGCGAAAGAGGGCAGAGTTTGCAAGATGCTAAAAGTTCAACAATGTTGCAATTTTATCCCAGATAAGACTAAAGAGTTGAAAAAGTATATTAAAGAATATGACAGACATGAAAGAGGATTTGAAGGAGTTACAAGCACACAACTGATTGGGAAGCCATAGGGAGGGATTTTTCAACAGTTGGAAAGTGGTTTGGAAATCTAGGAAGTGGAATCCTGGGTAGCAATTTGAGGCCTGTGCTGATAATAGCCTTGTGTTCCTTAGTTGCATTTGGTTCTTTCGAGTGTATAAGAGAGTGAAATTGAAGAGAGCAGAAAAAGGGGAGATGAAAAGAGAAATTTGAGCTTGAGGGTAGACAAAACATCCATTACAGTGACATTAAGATGCTATAGGAGTCCAGAAGATCTTATCTGGTATGACCTAAGAGATTTTGATCTGTTTCATTGATATAAGAGATTGGAATCTGATGTGATGGCCTGATTCACCATCAAAGAGGGGACTGGTGCAGCTGAGATTTGGCTGTTACCTTTGAAGCCACAATGTTGATCTATACGTGACCACACTGAAATGGTATTGTGTGAATTGCTAACAAGCTAATTGTAAAGTTGTGCACTAAAAGTTATATCGAGGTGCATTCACTGTAGTGAAGTGATGAAATGTTTGCAGTATCACCATATTAATCCAAAGTTATTCATTTATTTTAGTTTCTTACATTTCTTTTTGATCTTAGACAATAGTTATCATTGACATGATAATGAATTTCAGAATGGTTTTACTCTCTGTAACATAGGCTCATGTTGAAAGTTGTAATTCCCTACTGTTAGACCTGACAGCCTTAGGGTGGTCACCCCTAACTTTTTGCCTCCCTCCCTCCACTTTTTGGACACTGTTTCTGCTGGTTTTTAGACTCTGCGCACTTTACCACTGCTAACCAGTGTTAAAGTGAATATGCTCTCTCCCTTTAAACTTGGTAACCTTGGATCACACCAAATTGGACTATTTAATTTACTTATAAGTCTCTAGTAGAGTGCACTATATGTGCCCAGGGCCTGTAGATTAAATGCTACTAGTGGGCCTGCAGCACTGGTTGTGCCCCCCACTTAAGTAGCCCCTCAACCTTGTCTCAGGCCTGCCATTGCAAGGCCTGTGTGTGCAGTTTCGCTGTCACTTCGACTTGGCATTTAAAAGTACTTGCCAAGCCTAAAACTCCCCCTTTTCTACATATAAATCACCACTAAGGTGTGCCCTAGGTAACCCCAGAGCAGGGTGCTGTGTGGGTAAAAGGCAGGACATGTACCTGTGTAGTTTACATGTCCTGGTAGTGTAAAACTCCTACATTCATTTTTACACTACTGTGAGGCCTGCTCCCTTCATAGCCTAGCATTGGGGCTGCCCTCATACATTGCTGGAGTGGTAGCTGCTGATCTGAAAGGAGTAGGGAGGTCATATTTAGTATGGCCAGAATGGTAATACAAAATCCTGCTGACTGGTGAAGTTGGATTTAATTTTACTATTTTAGAAATGCCACTTTTAGAAAGTGAGCATTTCTCTACACTTAAATCTTCCTGTGCCTTACAATCCACGTCTGGCTGGGTTTAGTTGACAGCTCCTTGTGCATTCACTCAGACACACCCCAAACACAGGGTACTCAGCCTCACTTGCATGCATCTGCATTTTGGATGGGTCTTCCTGGGCTGGGAGGGTGGAGGGCCTGCTCTCACACCCCCTACTGGGACCCTGGAAGACAGGATTGAACTGAAACGGGACCTGGTGCACTTCTAAGCCACTCTTTGGAGTCTCCCCCACTTCAAAGGCACATTTGGGTATAAAACAGGACCTCTGCCCTACCACTGCAGACACTTCCTGGAGAAGAAACCTGAACCAGAACCTGCACCCTGACAAGAAGAACTGCCTGGCTGCCTTAAGGACTCACCTGACTGCTTTCTACAGAGGACTGCTGCCTTGCTGTTGCCCTGCTGTCTAGCTGCGCTCTTGCTTTGCTGCAGAAGTGCTCTTCAAGGGCTTGGATAGAGCTTGCCTCCTGTTCCCTGAAGTCTCAGGACCAAAAAGACTTCTCTCTTGCAACTGGAGTCCTTGTGCGGTGAAAAATTAGACACACAACTTGTTCCGCTGTGAAAAATTCACTGCTCGCCGAACCAGGACGACGCCGCTCGACTTCGCAAGGAAAAGATCGACGCGGCACCTGCGGTGCAACCGGAACTTCGACGCACGGCCCACCTGGGACAACGCCGCCCAACTTCCAGAGGGGAAATCGATGCAGCGCCTGCCGTGAGGGAGAAATTTCCCCACATCGCCCACCAGAGCGACGCAGAGCTGGTCAACAAGCCCAGGATTCCACGCACAGACCCCGGGGCGTCTGAAAACCCCGCAACCCAAAGAGGAGACCCGTCCGCGTGCAGGAAATCGACACAACGTCTTCCCCGCGTGGAAAATAACTACGCAAGTCCGTGTGTGAAGGGGCGAAACACGACGCACACACCATTTTCCACGCATCTCCTCCTCTGCGGCCCTTTGCGGAGATTTTTCACTCAAACCAGGTACTTTGTGCTTGAAAGAGACTTTGTTTGCTTTTAAAAGACTTTAGACACTTTATATCACTTTCCAGTGATATCTTTACATTTTCATATTGCATCTTTTATCGTTTTGACCTGCAAATATCCAGATAAATATTACATATTTTTCTAAACACTGTGTGGTGTATTTTTGTGGTGCTATATTGTGTTATTGTATGATTTATTGCACAAATACTTTACACATTGCCTTCTAAATTAAGCCTGACTGCTCAGTGCCAAGCTACCAGAGGGTGGGCACAGGATCATTTGGATTGTGTGTGACTTACCCTGACTAGAGTGAGGGTCCTTGCTTGGACAGGAGGTAACCTGACTGCCAACCAAAGACCCCATTTCTAACACCTTCCATAATTAACAACATATATTAACAAAGTAATTTCATTTTATATTTTATTACAACATTAAGTTAGCCAAGATTTATTCATAACAATAGTATAAAAGGAATGTTTATATCAGTTTGTTTCACATGAATATAGTGTGCCATTTTAATTCTGCTTTAGTTTAGCCTGCAAGGCCCTGCAAGACCCCAGTTTAATGTAAAAAGTGATAAAACTCTTTTTCTTCTTTGCTAATGTGTCATTTCTTTCAGATTCCATTCACATGGAATGTTCATTTGGAAATAGATGTGATATTGTTTTATTCCTAGAGAGCCTGAGGAATTAACATCGAGGGTATACACTGAGAGACTGCAAACGTGGAGCATGGCTCTCTTCAAAATTGTTGCAGAAGTTGGTCAGGAGAGCAAGGATGGATATCTTCCCTTGATGATCTTGGGAACTTGTCTGGATATTGTAGATGTCTGTTGTACGATGTGAAGGTATTGGACAATGAAATCTTCCGACCCATATAGCGTTACTAAAGGAAAAATCATCATTCACTTTGGACTTTAATTTATCGTTTCAAGTTGACACCAGAAAGTGAGATCCCTTGAACTTTAAGACGTACAGACCTCTTTGCCCTTACCCCATACTTTTCCAAATGCTAGTTGAGACAACTTTGATTTTTCTTGACCCAAGAGATGACTCTTGACCGAACTTCTGAGATGCTGACATTTCCCCTTTGTACTTACATTTTGCCAACTTTAGTTAGTCTCATTTTGTCCCAGATGCCAGTTTCTAATTTATTTTTGTCCTTTATTTTCTCTTTACTTTGTGTCCCCTTGCAGTAGCCTACCACATGTCAATTAGTGACTTAACGCATGTTAGAAATGAGGTCTCGTGTTGGCAGTCAGTTTATACCCTGTCCAGGTGGAGGCACTTACTGCCCCACGCACAAGCAGTCAGGCTTAACTCAGAGGCAATGTGTAAAGTATTTGTACAAGCACACACAGTAACACAGTGAAAACACCACAAAAGGAATCCATACCAGTTTTAAAAAATAGTCAATATTTATCTAAATTAAACAAGACCAAAACGACAAAAATACAGTACACGATCAAAAATATGAACTTTTAAAGTAAAAAGAGTTTTAATACATATAAATCAATTGATGTATTGTGTATCTTTTAGACAGAGATAACTTGAACTGTAGCACTGGTTAGCAGTGGTAAAGTGCCCGGAGTATCAAAACCAGCAAAAAAAATGATGGCACAGGATCCCAAAACAGGGGGTCAGAAGCAAAATAAAGTGCTAGGAAACCACGCCAAGAGCTGCCAGGTATAACACTCTTAGGGATCCCCATTGTTTAGTTAGCTATTTAGATCATTTCAGTTTCCACTAATGCTTAGATGGGTTGGACAACGCTTATTTACAGAGCACCACATATTTCTATTGTTGTTCTGTATAGCAGTTGAGTGTTACGTTTGTCGATTGTTAATTAGATTGCACCCTGTCACTGTACCTCTATAGCCTGTTTTTGAGAATTGTTTATATTGACTTGTAATAAAACCCTTGAACTTCATTTCCGATGTGGGTATTTATTGTATGGCTAAATTGGTCATACCCTAAATTAAATGTTGATTGATTGTCATGTTTCTATCTCTTACCCCCTGCTTAGGGTGAAAAGATTTGTCGATCTTGTTTAGAGCATACTTGAAATGCTTCATCAGCCCTATGCCTCCTGAGGCTGGTCTAACGAGGAGAATGCATACCAAGGGGAACCAGCCTCAAACAATAGTTCTTGTGAAGGAAGGTACCCCCGTACAAAAAATATCCTGACCACAATTCTGACACCCTTGTTCTATAGCCCAATTGTGCCTGCGTTAGTGCTAAGCAGCAAAAAGTGCACAAGCAGATGAAGAGAGCAGAGCTGTGCCATTTCTTTGGAGATATGACACATTTCTGCTCTCTCCAGGTGCAGGCAGCTTATCACCTTTGCTTGCTGCACTGAGGTGTCCCACTTGTTAATAAATCTGGCACTACGTTTCTACAGTAAGTGCAATGCAGAGATATTTTATCAAGTAGTGGTGTGATATGTTATAACAATTTGGACCATCAGAGAATCTCACCTTAGGAAAACCCAATAGAAAAGGATGGTGTTTCAAGAACAAAAAAGCGCTCACTTCAAAATTCAACAGTGATATGTTGATTGCAGGCAAGCTTTTTGCTACGTTTCTTCAATACAAAATTGCGTTGAAAGCATATCAGAACACAGATTTTTCAGAGGCACAGGAGGTTAGGCCCAGGGGTGTAACTTTTGACCCACAGCCCGTGCCTCATATTCCTAGCCATCTTATTTATTATAGTTATTTATTGAGAGTTTTATAAGGCACGTACATGACCCAAAGGAATCAAAGTGCTGTACAGTATATAAGGTAATAACATGTGACAGAAGAATGGTTTTGAGGGTGTATATATAACATAGGGGGATATGTACAAGGATAGATGCAGGAGAAAGAGAGAGAGAGAAAGAGAGAAAATCGTTGTATCCCCCTGGAAAATTCAGGGATAAGGACTAGTCAGTTTATTACATAGCTGTCATGCAAAAGGGATGTAACCCACTTCTTGATGGATGAAAGTGAAGCGTTTGACGGAATCTCAGAGGTAAAGAGTTCCAGATCCGTGGAGCATTTCCAGCCTAGGACCGTGAGTGGGGATCTCTATATCTTGAATCTAGGCGGCTCACGGAGTGACGTGTCTGAGATTCACACGGATCTTTCGCTCCCGGAGAGGGTGAGTCTGTAATCCCCAGATGTACTGCTTTAAAAGACCCTAAAAGTTTGTCAGATTGTGAGTAGGGCGACTGCACATACTTCGCTCGGGGGACACTCTCAGGTTAGGGCCAATCTTATAACAAGAAGATTACGCATTCTTCTCTTTCAGCTAATCCACTGGAACACGGAGGTCTTGGCTGGACCAGCTCCTCCCTTAGAACGCGCTCTGTCTGCCGTCACAGACCCATCACACACCATTCCATAGATTCTTACGGATCAAACAACCTCTCAGGGCACTCCACACACAGTAGGGGCACTTCAAAGGAGTTATCAGAAGGCAGTTAACCTTCTTCACAAGACAGAAAGCTCAAGCAAGCTCATTTTCTTTCCTTCTTTATCTTGGCATCAGCCGCAAGAGCACAATTTCTGAGCTCTATCGATCCGAATCAGTCAAGTGAGGAAAACTTTGATGTATAAAAAACATTCTTTTTTTCATCTGTTGGATCAATGTGTCTAAGAAATTGACAAATTAAAATCTGGCTTTCTGTGTCATGCTTGGAAGGAACTGTTTTTTCACTTTACAAATTAACTTTCTTTTCTCGAGAGTTATTGATGGTTGAAACCATTTATCCCCCGATAGTTTGTAGTAAAATTGTCAGCTACTCCACATCCTAACGTTATCTCATTCTATAACATTTTCTATTACTTTTTTAATGTTTTTTTATTCATTTGCACAGGCCATAAAAACACTCGAGGATGGACTCTGCTATGTAGTTCAGACTTAGACTCAATAAATCTAAAAAGTGTTTTTTTTCATGGGACAAATGTGAGTATCTCCCACAGCTGCAGCTTGTGTTTTAATTCCAGAGTGAAATCCATGGATGAAAGCGGAGTGAAGTGTTTGGAGTGCCATTGATTCTTATGGATGTGTATTTTCAAATGCACGTGGGAAATCAAAATAGGGTAGAAGAAATACACATATCCCAGTTGTTACAGCACTATCACTTCTAATGCATCTGTTCTGATGTTTGGAGACGTGAGGTGGGGAAGTGGGTCCTACGAAGGACATAATAGGAAACAAATGTGTGTCACTTTATCGACTTTACCAATATCGACCTTCAAAGAAATGGTATCTACTGTATCGCCTACCATTGTATCCTCAAGGTAATTTTGAATACGTATAAGATTATTTACTATTCTCAACTATATATATAGTCATGTCATATGGCGAATGAAATATTATTGTCAGGCGACGAGGTCTCGAAAGGATGTTAGTGGGGAATGGGAACAGGAAGCAGCGAGGCACTGCTAAGGGAGCCTAGAGAGAGCTGCCCACAGCACGAGCCCGCACTCCCATTTCACACGCTTCAGGGCCCTTTACAAAGCCCTAGAAAACAAAACTTTGGACTGCTGTGGTCTCCTCTTCCTGTACGCGCGCATCCAGATTATCAAGAATTTGGCAACCATGCTTCGGGGCCATGATATATGAGTTCTAGACGACGAGGACGACAACATTTGAACACTCAGGGTTTGTGCTAGTGTTGGGAGGGAGGCTCGGGAGAGTATGCGCCATCATCAACTAATGCCCTATTGGCCTTTTGCAAATAAAGTGCTGCCTGCATGTACTGATGGATTAATTTGTGTTCTCCTTTTCCTGTAGTTGGTTCAGTCCATTGGTGTAATGAGCATGATGAGGGGACTGTGACAGAGACGTTCACATGTGATCTGAGTGCCAAGAAACCCCTTATAAACGAGCACTGTGAAATGTTTTTAAACACAACATAACATGTAATATATCCCATGTGACTTAGTGACCCTCTACGAGCAGAAATAATCAAATTATTAAAACTCTTTCTTGTTACTATTTAAACTTTTCATAGTTTAGGATGATTGTCAGGGGGCCACATTCCATCCAAAGAAAGAGGTGTTGGTCGTGAATGGATGTGCTGTGAAGTAAAACTCGTGTAATTAAACCATGGCTCTAAGAATGTGTCCTCATTTTTATTTGCTGAATCCATAATCCTTGCAGCCAGATGTGGTTAATGAATCAAAGAATGTGATCTCTTCATCACAGCCATGGGCACAAAGGATGAGTACCAGAAAGTGCTTTGGATACCCTGTGTGTATCTTAACAGCAGAACCATTATTTTTCTGCTCTCAAAAGATTAACAAACTAAGAGACGTTCTGCTTAGATAATTAATGTCCAATCTGAATGTTACTTATGTGTGATGCATATTTTTCTGTGTGTACCAAAATCTGGGTGAGACCAATTATTCCTTTTCCATCCTCCTCAAGGAGAACATAAGATAGATGGTGAGTTTTATAAATATAATTAGCAACCCAGATGGAATGTTGGAAGCTGACCAGAAAATCAGAAAGCTTACTTTGCGAGCTATTACTTTTGCTACAGGCCTGCAAAGGAAGTGCTACGCGCTGCAAACTCCACACGTCCCTCTGGTGTGTCAAGGGCCCTGGGAGCACTGAAGTAGCAGGAGCTGCCTCTCATCTAAAAGAGAAGTTGAAAAAAGCTCCATTCTACTACGATGCTCCCTCACCTGATGGAGTCAACAGTCCAGGCTCCACCAATTGCTTTTGCTGCGAGGGAAGCTCATGCAGCCAAAAAGCTGAAAAAGGTGAACAGAGTCTTGAGCAGCTGTTCGGTATCCCAGAGTTTGACCAAAACAGGTGTGCCTGCCTATTACAAATATCCTCTTTGCCACACAACATTTGGGAGGATAGTGTCATAGATTTTGTTGGGTCGATCCCAGTTAGACAACATCATTTTGTTCTCATGGATTAATATTTTAGGTATTCCGAGGATTTTGCCTGTAATGCGTATGTGTGCAAATGTTGTAATCCCAGCCAGGATCAAGATCCTCTCAACTTTTGGAATACCAGAAAATCTCAATGGAAAATCATTTAAGAAATTGTGGAAAGTACGTAGGCTATTATCACCAGAAGACCACTCTTCTAGCCACATGCAATAGCACAGTAGAACTCCTCATGGAAACTATACAGGTAACCTATATCTCAGAAACTTTGTCCATTTCAGAGAGACTGCAGAGACATTTGTTGCAGCACTGCTGAGATCTTGATGGGAACTACTATTCAGGAGCAAGATAAGAACTCTGCTTTCCCATATGAAACAATCCTCATACATTTTTCACCAAGAGTGCAGCAGTAGGATCATCACTGGAGAAGGAAGAACAGGAAGACCTATGCTGGTAGGAAGAAGAGAGAATTAAATCATCTAATTTATGCCAGGCCAGTATAGATCCCATAAAGCTAGCTCTCCATTTCACCCTCAGCTGTATGTTTTGCTGACATCCAGAGTAGCAGGCTCATTGTGTAGATAAATGGACAATCATTGAAGCAAACTTCTTTATTCTTCCGAATTCTCAATAAACCACTGTGCAATAGCTCTTTGACGGTGGTTGTGCATACATTGAAGAACTTCCTGATGACATTTATCCTGTGGTAGACCTTACACCGGAAGCTGTGAGCCCTTCAGCCTCAACATCTCAACCTCTAAACCCTAGGGACCTAAGCTAGAGTTTGGTGGATGGAGTAACACTGCTGCTGTTGCTTTCAATTAACTAAAAGTTTGGGGTGCAGTCAACCAAATGTTTGACATTGCTTTGTTTATCAAAAACAATCTTCCAAAGCAAGAGTTTGTTTTTAAAAAAACTAATAACCCCCACACCCTGGGAGTTTTCTACCAGGGTGTGGATGTAAATATTGTTTTTTTCCTGTTCCTCAGTGACAGGTTTTCCCTGGCAGTGACAGGCAAGAAAAAAAAGACCTTACACTGTCTAGCCTCAGCAGGGTACAAGGTGTAATGTCCTACTTTCGCCCCTACTCCATTTGGCTGCCAGAAGAAGAATTCCATCGATGGAAGCAATGGGGGCTGATTTAATGGAAAACGTTAAGTCAACATGTCTCTAAATGAGACGAGGGGACCGAGGGCTTGGTGACCGGAGTTCTCTATCATGTTTACAAGTAACAGACTACCTTGCCTGATAAACTACAAATTGGAGCCTAACACTTTTGATAAAAGCTTATGACTTTTTAACACTAATTGTATCATCACAGTAACTAAATAAAAATCACCACTTTTAAGCTTGGTAAGCCTGGGAGAAATGGAGCATTTTTTTAGGGTGCATGTATCCAGCTTCATGGCGATGGAAGTCAGAAGATGTGGAAGGCAGACATGAACTGGAAGAGAGCAGACAGATTTGTGAAACTCTAGTGCATACTCCAAATATACCTTGGTACCTCATAAACTTCCACTGAGGTTGAATACAGATAGTTTATTTACATGGAATGAGGCTTTCCCGATACATGACATGGCTTAGAAGCAAAGTATACAAGCTGGTAATTAAAGAAAGTTTTAAAATGCATGAAATGACCAACCATCATGAATATTGAGGTTAAAATCATCAACAGTCCAAAAAAGGCAAATGTGAAATGAAAATTTAAAAGTAAAATGCATTTGAAGACGACAGCAACTAAAATCTTTATTATTACAGCAGTCTGAGAAACAGATTAGCTTGTAGGATTAGTAGTTTTATGGACTCAATATGTATGCATACATTGATATGTATTGTCACATATGGTTTGTTGTTACTACATGAATCACTGCTACCTCCACCTATAACTACATCCTTTAACTCCTTCTGGCACCACTACATTCCAAAGGTAAGATTGTTTTGACCTATTTTGCAACTAGCTCAACCTCAGTACATTGACCCCACCCCTAAATTACATCTCTTTGCAAATTGCTGTAAAACTTGTATCCTAAGTGTACTATTTTTCATATTAGGAACTGTAACCTTATATGGATAATTTATTTTTAAATTAATATCCACAACCTAACCTAAACATTTACCTATATTCATTCAGTTAATCAGTAAATGCAATTTAGTAGCCGAGTTCCAAACTTAAATTTATTTAACTCATTTATATTTAATAGGCTAACCTTTAAATATATGTGATTAATTTACCCAAATCTTTATTCATTAAACTAAACATATTCTACAGATGTATCTTTTACTAATTATTTTAATTTAATAAATAACTTACAATTTTAAAAATGTGAATAATAGATCTCAAAGGCACTCCCGACAGCCGAACCTCCATCTTTTAATTTTTTTTTATTTAATACATTTTCATATTTGAATGTCTTTTTTTAATTTTGTGATTTATCCTCATACTAAGTAGCCCTATTTTGTAAATTACTGTAAACTAAATACAATAAAATTATGGGGATAATATATTTCTAGTGCTACCTCAACCATAATTACTTACATTTATTAACCTATTTATTTACATTCATTTCATATAAGTTTTCGCTTTAAATTACCTTAACATTTTATTTAATTATCTTACTTACCTCTGGCAATGTAGTGATCATCAATTAAGCCATTTCATGATGTAATGGATTCTATATGCTCCTTCTGAGTTGAAGAGGACTTGACGTAGTGTGGGTGTACTAATACCAAGAGCCAAAACATTTATATCAGAAGCAAAGGAGCACTCTTGGAGCGCAGAGATTGATGGCCTTGAACGTAGTTGTGTTGGAGGGATGGACACTTGAACACAATCCATAGGATACAGAGAGCCGAGCAGAATTTTTAGATGGCAGACGTGCTGGTTCTTGAAAGAAAGCATTTTCACTTATTTTCTGAAAAGGAGGAGAAAAGGAGAACGTCTAACATATGTTATGATGTTATATGATCTGTGAACTAGCTCTAGTTAAGTAATTTATACATATAATATTCTGTGATAGAAGTGTCCTTGTCAACTAAAAATTGCCTAGGTGCCTCAACTTGTATACAAAATACTTGACATCACAGAAAAGTACTCTTGCTCCAAAGACTTCAATATCAAGGGAAGTTATATGAGACTGGTAGAAAAACAAATGGTTACCTGTTATAGTGTCCTTTAACTAGATTCACCTATTTGAGTGCTAATTACGAGAATTTACTTCTTTCTTCATGGACATCCTGTAACTAAGAGGTATACCATCAACTCTGAACATGTGAAAAACCAGAAGGATTGACTGAAAAAAAGTTTGGGTATCTGTACCTTCTTAAATATCATCTAATCACCTAAAGAGACTAGAACATTTTGGACATAGTTAGACAGAGATGCCATGTTTTATATTTGCCTAAAAGCGCAACAAGGATCCAGAGTATGTAGCACCCCCATTAACCATCCCATTCTACCAGAAATTACCTAGACTTAACACCCCTCACTTTAGAGTAATTCTGGAATCCAGGACTTCTGTTAGCAAAACTGGAATTGTGCAGTGGGAGCACCAAATTATCTGACATGGACGACTAAATTATGTAGGAAGAAAAGGCAATTGATATGGCGTAATGCAGAAATTTTGGTGGCAGTAGTTCTTCATTATTTTGTCATTTTTACAAGTGTTAACACAATCTAGGAAAAGCTTTCACCATTACAGTATCGGTGTAACACCTTAAGTAGAGCAATCAAGAGCTGAATGGTGAAGTTTACCTTTGCAAACGACAAACTGTTGAGTGGCAATATTTATGGCAGATTTTGTAGTAAACTTTGATCCATTTGATGTAGAAATAACGAGTTTGGCCCAAATTTTTTAAAAATATGGTGCATCTGTACTGATGAGCCAGATTTCTTGCACCCCCCACCTACACCTAAAAAGACACCATGGTGCACGTTAGGCCAATAGTGTCAACATTTTTGATGCTATTGTGGTGCTTTGCTACAATAGCATCAAAAATGTTGATGCTAGTGCAGCAAAGTGCAAGGAGGCCCATTGACTTCAATGGGTGTGTGCTTTTATGCCTGCTTTGAGCAGGTGTTAAAAATGACACAAACATGGTGCAACAAAATCTTGGAGATTTCATTGCACCATTTTTGCGGGCCTCCAAATGCGGGAACACCCCCTTTGCATACGTTATGCCTGGTGTATGTATAATCTGGTGCAAGGGTTTGCAAAGTGGCACAATGCATGCATTGTGCCACTTTGTAAATATAACGCAGCGATTTTTGCCTCATTGAGCCACATTAGCGTAAAAAACAAATACGCTAATGTGGAGCAAGGTGGTGCTAGGGCCTTGTAAATCTGGCCCTTTGTTTCTTAAAAACTGCAAATTATGTTGCAGAAGATACATTACGTGGCCAGTGCAGCAGTTCCATAATAATTATGTAGAGAACACAGTGACTGAAGAACCCAACAATTTTAGGGTCTCTGTCTAAATATAAGCAGTGGAGATCAAAGTCTGAAAAAAACCTGCTTACTACAATGAAGTTTAGAAATCGTAAAAATTCCAAGCAAAATAGCTGAGAGTTTATATTTGGCTACTAAATTACCCTCTGTTTACCCCGTGAAAACACACTACTGCTTGACAGAGAGTCATGTCTTGATTACAAGTGCCCGGTGGGGGATGCAATATTGTTCAAACCCATTAAAATCTGATACCCCACTGTCTGAAATATAACAGGTATGGTAAATTTCACCTCTTTAAAGTTTAGACTTCACAGACATATATACAGAATTAAGGTACTGGGTGTTTTGTGCTTTATGCAGCAAAATCCACTTGCCCCTTAAAATATATCTTGAAAATACCTCCTGTAAACTCCAATCAACGTGTAATTGAACTCTCACTCAAGTAGCTGTTTGCGCAGTGATTGTTAATTGCTGAGACACATGTAATAGGAGCCTACGATGAAGCATTATTATCTGGTAAGACACGTTCCTATACCATGGGATGTGGGAGTTGGAAGCCGTATAGTAGTCCAAATCCAAATGACTATGTGTAAGATGATAAAAACAGGAATATCGATTAGCTAATTGTGATATTTTGCAAATCACAAATTGGAAATTCCTATTCCTTAGGTGTGAAACTCATTGAGTTTCATTTAGCAATTGTAGGAAAGTCCTCCTTTTTGCCCTGGTCACCCCTACACTTTTTGGACAGGTACTGGTGGTTACTGACTCTTGGCTGTGCCCTGGGTACTGCTTACCAGGCCCAGGGCCAGTGCTCTGTGTAAAATGGATATGCAAATTAAGCTAATTTTAATTGGCTAAGTGAACCTACCTATAAGTCCCTAGAATATGGTAGGGCATGTAGTTTCAGGGACCACAGTGCACTGCTGAAGTGCCCAGTGTCATTTTAAAGGCAGGCCTGCCTTGCTGGCTGCTTTTAAATTAAAGTTATATGCAAATTCGACTTTGGAATTAAAAGTAGTTCCAAAGTCTTAAACTACCTTATTTTTACATATAAGTCACCCCTAAGGTGTGCCCTATGTGCCCCTAGGGCTGGGTGCCATGTAACTATAAGCAGGGACTTTATAAAAATAGTTTTGTAAGCCCTGGTGAGGTAAAAACAGACAAATTCGTTTTTCCCTCATTGTAGTAAATGGCCTTCATAGGCTAGAATGGGGAGACTTTATTTTAATTTTTAAAGTCTCCTTAAATGATGCATACCAAGAGTTTGGTATCAAATTAATTGTTGTAATAAATCCCACAACATCCAGTTGTTGGATTTAATATAACTTGTTCAGGTAAAGAGTTTTAAACTTTACCTGAAAAGTTGCCAATTTCAGCCCTGCATTGTTTTTGCTGCTGTGCTCTGATTGGCCAGCCTCTAGCAGCCTGGCCAGGCTGCATTGATGAGATGTGAAGTGACCTGGCTTCACACAAAGGAATGTGCCTGTGGGAGAGAATCTCCCCTCAGCAGATGGTGAGGCAGGAAGGGGAGGGCTGCCAAACTGGTCTTCAAAGGCAGAGAAGGACATTTGGAGCAACCAGCAACCAGCAACACCCCCACACCCTGCAACCCCAGACAACTAGGTTCCCCCCTTGATTAGATTAGGAGAGGGCAGGAGAGGGGTGTGTTTATGATTTGTAGCCACACCAGTGGGTGGGCTCAGACAGATGTAACCTCCAAAAATCAGATTCAGCCATGATGGATTTTTGGAGGATGTTGCCTCCTGGGATTGATTTTTCCCACACTTCCCAGGAAGTGGTCATCACCGGGGGAAGGACCGTGCACCTGATTGGAGAACCAGGACCCCCCTGCTTTTCACCCAGGAGCAAGGATAAAACTGGCAGACCTGCACCCACACCTCAGATCCCCATCAGATTCCAACAAGGAAGAACCAAAGGAGAAGAAGGACTGCCCTGCTGGACCCCTGGCCTGCACCTGGAACCTGCACTCAGAAGGACTGCACCAGCTGCACACTTGGGCTTCACCACAAGAAGGACTTTGCCTAGCTTCAACTGGTTCAAGGAGGGACTCCCTGTTTGCTACAGGTGAAAAATTGCTATCCAGAGTCCCCTGCACCAACTCCTGAAGAAATCAACCAGCTGGCCACTGCCAAGTGGCCAAAAAGGAGTTTGCGCCAGGTGCATTCTGGGAGTTGTAGTCCACACCCCCCAAGGACCATCTCAGAACTTCTGGACCCTTGGGGTGAGCTGTAGACCTCAAACGAACCTTAAAAGGACATCTGGGAGAAGCCCCAGAAGTTTGGAGAAGTTTGGAGAACTTTTGTAAAAAAGCTCCATAGAGGGACCGACCCGCCGCGCCTCAACCGCGACCCGGCCTGATTTGTTGGTTCGTCCCGGTAAAGATGGTCATTACAACCATGGCGGACGGTGTTAAAGCGTTGGTAAGACCGCAAACAGGCCGGTGGTAAAAAAAAAATTGCAATTATGACCGTGGCGGAAACCGCCAACATAGACAGCCACTTTAAAACTCCGACCGCCACGGCAGTATAAACAAACAGCGCAGAGGTCACCGCCAACAGACAGGCGGAAGACAATGTACCGCCCACAATATCACAACCTACCAATCCGCCACCTTTTCCGGGGCGGATTCACTGCGGGTAAAAACACGGCGGAAACAGCCATTTCAAAGGGAAAACGCTCAACTCTACACACTCCACGAGGAACCGGAACTCCATATCCTGCCAGCGCTAGTCTTCGTGCTCCTCTACAAGGATCATCAACGCCGGTGGCGAAGACCACAGTGAGTACTGCACCTACGACATAGGGGAGGGGGGAGGCAAAAACACAGGGACACACACTCTCAACACCCCAGCCCCCACCCGACCCTCACCCACTACAACACACACACCAATGCATATCTATACATTACAGTAACACCCACCCAACCCCCCCGGAAGAATACAAAGACAAAAGGAAATTAGTGGAACCATTGTAATATATCAAAATACAGTAAGCAAATATATACATATATATATACACAATAAACAAAATATACACCACAATTAGTAGTGCAGGTATTGCACCATTCATAGTCCGTGGACCACTGGGCCCAAAATGCATGGGCGAGGCCCACACAAGATACCCGATCCAAACGGAGAGAACACTGCAGGGGCATCAGATCGAAATACAACAGGCACCTCAGGGTGAAGGGAAGGGGGGGCACCTCAGCCGGATGAGTGCACCACACCAGATCCACGAGGGGTCTCCATGCCCATTGATGTATCCTGGGGAGTGCAAAGCCACAGTCTCTCAAGTCTCTACAGTGGGTGGCTTGCCCACTGGTCAATCCTGGGGAGTGAAAAGCCACAGTCTCTCAAGTCTCTACAGTGGGTGGGTTGCCCACTGTTCAATCCTGGGGAGTGCAAAGCCACAGTCTCTCAAGTCTCTACAGTGGGTGGCTTGCCCATTGTTCAATCCTGGGGAGTGCAAAGCCACAGTCTCTCAAGTCTCTACAGTGGGTGGGTTGCCCACTGTTCAATCCTGGGGAGTGCAAAGCCACAGTCTCTCAAGTCTCTACAGTGGGTGGCTTGCTCACTGTTCAATCCTGGGGAGTGCAAAGCCACAGTCTCTCAAGTCTATACAGTGGGTGGGTTGGCCACTGTACCATCCTGGGGAGTGCAAAGCCACAGTCTCACAAGTCTCTACAGTGGGTGGGTTGCCCACTGTACCATCCTGGGGAGTGCAAAGCCACAGTCTCTCAAGTGGATGCAGGTCTCCACTGGTTCTGGAGGGGGCATGGTGCCCAGAGTGCTTCATCCTGCCAAGGACAGACGGAGTGGATGCTGTTCTCCACTGGTTCTGGAGGGGGACTGGTGCCCAGAGTGCTTCATCCTGTGCAGGACAGACTGAGTGGATGATGTTCTCCACTGGTTCTGGAGGGGGACTGGTGGCCAGAGTGCTTCATCCTGTGCATGACAGACAGAGTGGATGCTGTTCTCCACTGGTTCTGGAGGGTGACTGGTGCCCAGAGTGCTTCATCCTGCCAATGACAGACGGAGTGGATGCTGTTCTCCACTGGTTCTGGAGGGGGACTGGTGCCTAGAGTGCTTCATCCTGCCAAGGACAGACGGAGTGGATGCTGTTCTCCACTGGTTCTGGAGGGGGACTGGTGCCCAGAGTGCAGCACACACCCCGTGACGGTCCCAGTTGCATCATAGGCCCTGCCGCAAATGGGCTAGCGGTGCTT
This sequence comes from Pleurodeles waltl, assembly GCF_031143425.1. Classification (NCBI taxonomy): domain Eukaryota; kingdom Metazoa; phylum Chordata; class Amphibia; order Caudata; family Salamandridae; genus Pleurodeles; species Pleurodeles waltl. The sequence goes on from NC_090450.1 coordinate 257,424,120, forward strand.
TCCATGGCGGTCTTTGCCCTGGTCAGCGGTCCTTGGCCTGTTCAGCGGTGTTTGAGTTGCCAGTGTCAGACATGTTCAGCGGTGCTTTCCATGGCGGTCTTTGCCCTGTTCAGCGGTCTTTGGCCTGTTCAGCGGTGCTTGAGTTGCCAGTGTCAGACCTGTTCAGCGGTGCTTTCCATGGCGGACTTTACCCTGTTCAGCGGTCCTTGCCAAGGCGGTCCTTCATTGCCTAGCAGGGCTGTGGCTGGCGGTCCTTCATGGGTCAGCTGGGCTGTGGCTTGCGGGGCCCTCCTGGCTAGCTGGGCTGTGGCTGGCGGTGGCCTCCTGGGCAGTGACTCTGGCGGTGGCCTCCTGGGCAGTGACTCTGGCGGTGGAATCCTGGGCAGCGACTCTGGCGGTGGCCTCCTGGGCAGTGACGATGAGGCTGGCGGTGGCCTCCTGGGCAGTGACGATCGGGCTGGCGGTGGCCTCCTGGGCAGTGACGATGGGGCTGGCAGTGGCCTCCTGGGCAGTGACGATGAGGCTGGCGGTGGCCTCCTGGGCAGTGACGATGAGGCTGGTGGTGGCCTCCTGGGCAGTGATGATGGGGTAGGCAGTGGCCTCCTGGGCAGTGACTCTGAGTACATGAAGAAGGCAAGCAGAAACCTGGAGGCCAGCCAAGAGCTCATGAAGCTCTGGCATGATCAGAAGGCTACCATGCCTGAGTATCACCCAGGACAGCTGGTGTGGGTTTTGGAGCCATTGCCTCCTAGGGCACTTCAGGCCAAATGGACTGGGCCCTTTCCAATTCTGGAGAAAAAGGGTGAGGTCACCTACTTGGTGGACCTTGGCACCCCCAGGAATCCTCATAGGATCCTGCATGTTAACAGGCTGAAACCCCCCCAGGACAGGGCAGACATGACCATGCTGATGGTCACTGATGAAGGGAAGGAGGAGGAGAGTGAACCTGTGCCAGACCTCCTGTCCTCAAATGCACAAGGTGGGTCAGTGGAGGGAGTGGTGCTCTCTACCAAGTTGGCAGACCAGGAACAAAAAGACTGCAAACAGGTTTTGGAACAGTTTGCTAGTCTGTTCTCCCTGACCACTGGACTCACCAATTGGTGTGTCCATGACATTGACACTGGTGACAGCTTGCCTGTCAAGACCAAGCTATACAGGCTGTCTGACCAGGTCAAGGCCAGCATCAAAGCTGAAGTGGCTAAGATGTTGGAGCTCAAGGTAATTGAGCACTCTGACAGTCCTTGGTCCAGTCCAGTGGTACTGGTGCCCAAACCTAATCCCCAAGGTGGGAAGAAGGAATTGAGATTTTGTGTGGACTACAGAGGTCTAAACGCAGTCACTAGGACTGATGCTCACCCCATACCTAGAGCTGATGAGCTCATTGATAGGTTGGGGGCTGCCAAATTCTTGAGCACATTTGATCAGACCTCAGGATACTGGCAGATTGCCTTAAGTCCAGGAGCTAAGGAGAGGTCAGCATTTTCCGCACCAGAGGGCCACTTTCAGTTCAAGGTGATGCCCTTTGGCCTGAAAAATGCTCCTCCTGCCACCTTCCAACGGTTGGTGAATAGAGTCCTGTCTGGGTTGGAATATTTCAGTGCAGCTTATCTGGATGATATAGCTGTATTTAGTTGCACCTGGGAGGACCACCTGGTCCACCTGAAGGAAGTGCTTCAGGCCCTGCTTCAAGCAGGCCTGACTATCAAGGCAAGCAAGTGCCAGATAGGGCAAAGCTCAGTTGTGTACCTGGGCCACCTTGTTGGTGGAGGCCATGTACAACCTCTCCAGCCCAAGATCCAGACTATCCTGGATTAGGTGGCTCCTAAAACCCAGACTCAGGTCAGGGCCTTTCTTGGCCTGACTGGGTACTACAGGGAGGTTTGTTCAGAATTATGGGACCATAGTGGCCCCTCTGACTGAGCTTACCTCCAAGAAACAGCCCAAGAAGGTCATTTGGACCCCAGAGTGTCAGAAAGCTTTTGACACCCTAAAACAGGCTATGTGTTCAGCACCAGTGTTACTAGCCCCTGATTATAGCAAGGAGTTTATAGTGCAAACAGGTGCTTCAGAGGAAGGGATTGGGGCAGTGTTAGCACAAGTTAATGAAGAGGGCCAAGATCAACCAGTTGCCTTCATCAGCAGGCGACTACTCCCCAGAGAGAAAAGATGGAGTGCCATTGAGAGGGAGGCCTTTGCTGTGGTCTGGTCCCTGAAGAAGTTGAGGCCATACTTGTTTGGCACTCACTTCCGTGTACAAACTGACCACAGACCTCTCAGATGGTTGATGCAGATGAGGGGGGAGAAGCCAAAACTGTTAAGGTGGTCCATTTCCCTACAGGGGATGGACTTCACAGTGGAGCACAGACGTGGGACTGCCCATGCCAATGCAGATGGCCTTTCCAGGTTTTTCCACTTAGCTGATGAGGACTACCAGGGTGTAGGTTAGTACCCATCACCTTTCATCTGGGGGGGCAGTGTAGGAAAGTTTTCCTTTTTGCCCTGGTCACCCCTACACTTTTTGGACAGGTACTGGTGGTTACTGACTCTTGGCTGTGCCCTGGGTACTGCTTACCAGTCCCAGGGCCAGTGCTCTGTGTAAAATGGATATGCAAATTAGGCTAATTATAATTGGCTAAGTGAACCTACCTATAAGTCCCTAGTAAGTGGTAGGGCATGTAGGTTCAGGAACCACAGTATAGGTAGTGCACTCATTGGTGCACTGCTGAGGTGCCCAGTGTCATTTTAAAGGCAGGCCTGCCTTGCTGGCTGCTTTTAAATTCATGTAATATGCAAATTCGACTTTGGAATTAAAAGTGGTTCCAAAGTCTTAAACTACCTTATATGTACATATAAGTCACCCTAAAGGTGTGCCCTATGTGCCCCTAGGGCTGGGTGCCATGTAACTATAAGCAGGAACTTTATAAAAATAGTTTTGTAAGCCCGGGTGAGGTAAAAACAGCCAAATTCGTTTTTCCCAGTTGTAGTAAATGGCGTTCATAGGCTAGAATGGGGAGACTTTATTTTAATTTTTAAGGTCTCCTTAAATGATGCATACCAAGAGTTTGGTATCAAATTAAATGTTGTAATAAATCCCACAACTTCCAGTTGTGGGATTTAATATAACTTGTTCAGGTAAAGAGTTTTAAACTTTACCTGAAAAGTTGCCAATTTCAGCCCTGCATTGTTTTTGCTGCTGGGCTCTGATTGGCCAGCCTCTAGCAGCCTGGCCAGGCTGCTTTGACGAGGTGTGAAGTGACCTGGCTTCACACAAAGGAATGTGCCTGTGGGAGAGAATCTCCCCTCAGCAGATGGTGAGGCAGGAAGGGGGAGGGCTGCCAAACTGGTCTTCAAAGGCAGAGAAGGACATTTGGAACAACACCCCCATATCCTGCAACCCCAGACAACTAGGTCCCCCCTTGATTAGATTGGGAGAGGGCAGGAGAGGGGTGTGTTTATGATTTGTAGCCACACCAGTGGGTGGGCTCAGCCAGATGTAACCTCCAAAAATCAGATTCAACCATGATGGATTTTTGGACAATGTTGCCTCCTGGGATTGATTTTTGCCACACTTCACAGGAAGTGGTCATCTCCGGGGGAAGGACCCTGCACCTGATTGGAGAACCAGGACCCCCCTGCTTTTCACTCAGGAGCAAGGATAAAACTGGCAGACCTGCACCCACACCTCAGATACACATCAGATTCCAACAAGGAAGAACCAAAGGAGAAGAAGGACTGCCCTGCTGGACACCTGGCCTGCACCTGGAATCTGCACTCAGAAGGACTGCACCAGTTGCACACTTGGGCTTCACCACAAGAAGGACTTTGCCTGGCTTCAACTGGTTCAAGGAGGGACTCCCTGTTTGCTACAGGTGAAAAATTGCTATCCAGAGTCCCCTGCACCAACTCCTGAAGAAATCAACCATTCTGGGAGTTGTAGTCCGCACCCCCCAAAGACCATCTCAGAACTTCTGGACCCTTGGGGTGAGCTGTGGACCTCAAAAGAACCTTAAAAGGCATCTGGGAGAAGCCCCAGAAGTTTGGAGAAGTTTGGAGAACTTTTGTAAAAAAGCTCCATAGAGGGACCGACCCGCCGCGGCAATTCTAGCTGGCTTGCCTCAACCGCGACCCGGCCTGATTTGTTGGTTCGTCCCGGTAAAGAAAATCTCCGAAAAAGAGACTAAGTCCGAAGGTAAAAAGTTGACCAGGATCTTCCAGCCAGTGTATCCGAGGAGGGCTCCAGGGACGTCGGATCAATATCCAGGTTTACCCCAGTCGAAGGATTTTCTCCTCGAAAAAGAGACTAAGTCCGAAGGTAAAAATCTCCACCGAGGATTCCCGCATCGCGTATCCGGAGAAGGGCTCCACGAGGTCGGATTGGACTGGCAGGTTAGTCCCGCTGAAGAAAATCTTCGAAAAAGAGACTAAGGCCCTCATTACAACATTGGCGGTAAAAGCCGCTTACCGCCGTGCAGAAGACCGCCAAAACACCGCCGCGGCCGCGGAATTCCGCCACAGCTATTATGACCCACATCTCGGAATCCGCCGAAATTCAGACACCCACACAAGACCGCCACATCAAAGGTCAGTGATAAACTGGCGAAAACAAAACCTCCACCGTCACGCCAACAGAAACACGCCCATGCTATCACGACCCACAAATCCACGCGGCGGTCTTTCAACCGTGGTATTCCATTGGTGGTACACACTGCTGCGCTCAAAATACACACACATCTCCAAAACACCGCCACATTGGACAATTCCAAATACACTCACCTGATGCACATACAAACAACACTCCCACACACCCAACACAATATAAAACACCCCCCACATCACCCACAAACCCCTACGACCACAATTCACGGACGAAGGCCAGATAGACAGAGAGCACATCAACTGAGAACCCCACCACACAGAGGCACACAACACCATCACCCATACAACATTACACGCACAAAACACCACACACCACTACACATCAACACACACATCAACACTTGCACCACCCCACACATCACCCACACCACCCCATGTCACGCCAAAGACACCCCCGGTTTTCCGAGGAGGAGCTCAGGGTCATGGTGGAGGAAATCCTACGGGTAGAGCCACAGCTATTTGGCTCACAGGTGCAGCACACCTCCAAAGCCAGGAAGATGGAGCTATGGCAAAGAATCGTGGACAGGATCAACGCTGTCGGACAGCATCCAAGAAATCCGGAGGACATCAGGAAGAGGTGGAACGACCTACGGGGGAAGGTGCGTTCAGTGGTCTCCAGGCACAACATCGCAGTACAGCGGACTGGCGGCGGACGCCCACCTCCACCCCCACAACTAACAACATGAGAGGAGCAAGTCTTGACCATCATGCATCCAGAGGGCCACGGAGGAGTCGGTGGAGGAATGGACACTGGTAAGTTAAATCTCAACTATCATATCCCCCACCCTACTTGCATGCTATCACACACCCCCACCCTCACCCCCTCCCCTATCACTACAACTCCTCACTAATGTACTCATAACACAAACCACCCATCCCAACACCAAGCCCCGCATGCAAAAACAAAGCATGGTCACCCCTCACCAAAGCATGTTCACTGCACATACCCATAACAACCCCCTAACCTACATCACACAAACCCACACACAGGAATGCTTGCACTGGGGTACACAAACACCCACTCATTGCACACCATTACACACACACATGCAATAATCATGCTCTTATATCCCTGCAGGACCACTACAGAACGTCACCACACCGGAGGGTGCAGACAACTCCACTCCACCCACAGAAGAGGCTCACAGTGACGACAGCAGCTCTGCCCTACTGGATCCTGATGACCAGCCCGGACCATCGTGGGCCTCGGAACAGTCGGTTCCCCTTGCACAGGCACAGCCCAACACTGACCTTCCACTCTCTGGTAACACCATCACAGCACCCACCCAGCGGGCCCATACCTCCCTACCCAGGACACGTCAATCAGCTGTGTGTCCACCACTACAGGGAACCAAGGATAACCCACCACCCCAACAACAACAGGGACTTGGGGGCAGTGGTAGTGGGCACCCAGTCCAGGGGACGGAGGCACAGGAACACAGGGGAACTGGGAGGGCTGCTATGCGACAGGGGGCGGACAGGCCAAGGGAACCCACTCTCCAGGAGGCCCTCTCCTCCATCATGGGAGCATACCACCACTCCCAGGATACGATGGCGACGGTCCTAGACAAGTTTCAGGAGACCCAGCGCCTGCTGGAGGAGCAGTATTTGGGCTTCAGGGAAGAGCTCAGAACCATCAGCTCCGCCCTGGGCACCATCGTAGGGGTGCTGAAGGACATACAAAAAACCATGAGGGACACCGTGGCACTCCAAGGGGCCCCTGACACTAGCAAGGACGATGAACTGCCCACCACCTCCGCTGGCGCTAGTGGACAGGACGCCCGCCACAGGACCACCACACCAGCACCCCACCCCCTGCAGACGGACAACCACCCCGCAAGCGGTCCCTGAGATCCAGGAACAGGACAGAGCAAGATGGCAAGACCCCCGCCAGGAAATGAGACCACCCTGATTGTCCTCCCACTGTCCCACTTTGTTACCCTGTCCATACTGAAACTGCCCCAGCTCCACTTCCTATGCCCTTATGGGCAGTGCACCTGTGTGATTAATGGACTGGACTCTGCCATGGACATTCCTCCACCGTCCCCCATCACCATATTACTACCCCCCCTCCATTTTTGAGCACTTAAATAAACACCCTTGAACCACAAAACAATCCAGAATCAGTCTGTGATTTGCTAAATATGTATAATCAATGACAGTGTCAACATGCAGTTCCAATTGTAAAGCCAACATACCTATGTCACACATCACAAGTCCTTGAAGGATGCAAGCAGATGACACACGTTGCTAACCACACCTGTGAAACCATAATGGAAAGGTACAACTCAGTTACCAAATACTGCTATGAAATGACAGACAGGATAGAGGTAGAAGTGTGAAAGTGAATGTAATGGTTAAAAGAAAACTGTTCTCACCTGTGTGTCACTGGAAATATTGCTGTATGACTGACTCCCTGTTGTCTATGTCTTCTTCCTCAGCGTCCTCCTCATCACTGTCCACAGGCTCCACCGGCTACACAGCTGCCACAACACCTCCATCTGGACAATCCTCATGCAGAAAAGGCACCTGACGTCGCAAAGCAAGATTGTGAAGCATGGAGCAGGAGATGATGATCTGGCACACCTTCCTTGGTGAGTAGAATAGGGAACCACCTGTCATATGGAGGCACCTGAACCTGGCCTTCAGGAGGCCGAAGGTGCGTTCGATCACCCTCCTAGTCTGCCCATGGGCCTCATTGTAGCGTTCCTCTGCCCTGGTCCTGGGATTCCTCACTGGGGTCAATAGCCAGGACAGGTTGGGGTAACCAGAGTCCCCCAATAGCCACACCCAGTGCCTCTGGAGTTGACCCATCATATAAGGGATGCTGCTATTGCGCAGGATGTAGGCGTCATGAACTGAGCCAGGGAACATAGCATTTACCTGCAAGATGTACTGGTCTGCAAAACATCCCATCTGTACATTCATCGAATGATAACTCTTCCTGTTCCTGTACACATGTTCACTCCTGTGGGGGGGGGATCAGAGCTACATGGGTCCCATCAATAGCACCTATGATGTTGGGGATATGTCCAAGGGCATAGAAGTCACCTTTCACTGTAGCCAAATCCTCCTCCTGAAGGAAAAGGATGTAGCTCCTTACGTGTTTCAGCAGGGCAGACAACACTCTGGACAACACGTTTGAAACATAGGCTGGGACATCCCTGATGCCATGACCACTGTTGTCTGAAAAGATCCACTTGCAAGGAAATGGAGCACTGACAGCACCTGCACGTCAGGGGGGACTCCTGTGGGATGGCGGATTGGTGACATCAGGTCTGGCTCCAACTGGGTAGTGGCACGGTCAAACCTGTAGGTGATGAGTAAATGTCGCTCCTCCATTGTCAACAGGTCCACCAGCGGTCGGTACACCGGAGGATTCCGCCATCTTCTCAAATGTCCCAGCTGACGGTGCCTAGGAAGGACAACAGCGACCACAGAGTCAACAAAATCCCAGGTATGTACCCACAGATACACTGAACACAACACCAAAGACAAAAATCTTCCTGTATGTGTGTCGAGTGTAGGCCTAAGTATGTGTGACGCAGTTGTAAATGAAGCCATGTGGGCCCCTGAAATGGCGGCTGCCTGACCTCTAAACTGGGACAATGGGATGTGAGGTAACTGCGCTGGCGTTGTACACCGTCGCGGTAGGCGGTCGAAGACCGCGGCGCAATGCTGCATCGGTTAACATTGGACCCTATGGGTCCCAGGAGCCAATGATGAAGTGCGCCGGCGATGATTATACGCACCACCGCGGACGTCACCGCCGCGGACGTGATCGCCATTTTCTATCTGTTGAATCACTCAATACCTGATCTTCGATAGGAGAGGACCTACACTGCAAGTGCTGCTGTGACCTCGGTCTGGAAGAGACAATGGCTGCTGTGTCTGGGGAAAGGGCCCCTACCTTCACTGCTCAGGAGATGGAGAAGCTCGTGGACGGGGTCCACCCCCAGTACACGCTACTCTACGGTCCTCCAGACCAACAGGTAAGTACACAGGGAGAACGTTGTATGGGCTATGCCTGTGTGGAGAGGGCAGGTTGTAAGAGGGAAGGGAACAGAGTGCAGTGAACATGAAGGACTGTGAAAGCATGTGCCACATGGCAAGGGCAGGGATGTGGGCCACTCACTTCGACGGTGCTCTTGCTAATGACTTCTCTTCTTCCTCTGTGCATGTCATGTAGGTCAGCGCCCACCAGAAGAAGGACATTTGGCGTGCCATCGCCAAGGACGTCCAGACCCTGGGGTCCACCAGAGATGGGGCACCCACTGCCGGAAAAGATGGAAGCACATTTGCCGCTGGAGCAAGAAGACGGCGGAGGCTCAGCTGGGGATGGCCTCCCAACGTGGGAGGGGTGCCCGTCGCCCCATGACCCCCCTGATGTTCCGTATCCTGGCGGTGGCCTACCTTGAGTTGGATGGGCGCTTGAGGGCATCACAGCAGACACAAGGGGGTGAGTACACCCTCATTCTGGGGACTTTGCGCACAGTTGAGGGGTCTGGGTGTGAGAGGAGGGCTGTGGGTTTCCCTAGGCAAGGGCGACTTCCATAGGCTAGGCCCCTCCAAATGCAGGCCATGTGCCAATCCACCCCACCGCAGGAGAGTGCCATGTACAGGTATACATGCCCCTGTGGCATCCATGTGTGCAGATGTCCACCATAGCGATGTTGGCCAAATCCCAGGAATAGCATCTGTAGAGGCCAAGAGCACGGCGTAGTACAGGGGGCTGCTGTGTCTGTATTGTCCGCAAACAGTAGCGGTAAGCAATGCACTCAACCTGTCTTTCTTCTGTCGTCCCCACCCCCTTTTCTGCTCTCCCTGTTCTCTTGTGCATCAGCATCATCAGGCGGAGGTACAGTGGCACCGGAGCACGAGGGAGCTGCATCCCACATGGCCATGGAGGGCCACACCACGGACTCAGAATGCACCAGTGGGACGGAGGGCGAGGGGAGCTACACGTCGGTCACCTGATCACCAACCAGCGACACGGACTCGTCCACCGATGGGAGCTCCCTCGTGGTGGCGGCACCATCTGTGCCCCACACTTCTACAGGTACAGCCGCTACCTCCCCTACCAGCACCGCCCTCACAGCAGCCCCTCAGCGTTCACCCCATGCCTGCTCACCCAGGAGGGTGGGCATCACCTTTGCCCCAGGCACCTCAGGCCCTGCCCCTGTCACCCCTGCTGCCCTCAGTGAGGAGGCCATTGACCTCCCCAGGTCACTCACTGTTGGGCAGTCTACCATTGTGAATGCCATCCAGGGTGTAGAAATGGAGTTGCACCACACTAATGCATTCCTGGAGGGCATTCATTTTGGTCAGGCTGCCCATCATCAAACCCTGCAATCTCTGGCCTCAGCACTGATGGCAGCCATTGTCCCTGTGTCTAGCCTCCCCCCTCCAACTTCCTCCACCCAGACCCAATCACCTGTACCCCAGCTCATCCCAAGCACACCATCAGACAAGCATGCATACACCTCAACACACAAAAGTAGCTCAGGCAAACATAGGTACCACACATCCCACAGGCACTCACACAAGCATCACCCACATACAGAAACAGCAACATCCACTGCCTCCACTGTGTCCCCCTCCTCGTCGTCTCCCTCCTCCCTCCCCGTGTCGTCTACACTCTCACCTGCATGCACTACATCTACAGGCACTAGGACTAGCACCAGAACACCCAGCACCACACCCCGCTCACCTGCACTCACCACCCCCACTACCATTTACAAGTCCCCTGTGTCCTCTCCCAGTGTGTCTGTGACGCCCCCTCCCAAAGTACACAAACGCGGGCACCCACACACCCAACATCCATCCACCTCACGACAGCCTCCAGTAACTGCACCTGCACCCAAAACACCTAAATTGAAACCTCCTACAACCACCTCCTCTTCCTCCACTCCCAGACCCCCTCCAGCTACCCATCCCAGTGTTCGTCAGAAACTCTCCCTCAGCAACGTTGACCTCTTTGCCCCCATCCCCACCCCTCCAATTCATAAGTCCCGTAGTAGCACCTCAGCCAAAAAGACTCCAGTACCAGTGGTGCGTGTTACAGGTGTGTGGAGTGCACCGGCCACCAGGGCAGGCAGTGTGACATGGAGCCAAAGCACTGCCTGTCCACCCCCTGTAAAGCATCTCAAGTTTGAAAGTGGCCGACGGGACAGGGTGAAGACTCCTGGCGGCAAAACTGCTCACAAGGGTCCCAGGGGGATTGCAGACTCAGCTGTGACTCGTCCAAAGGTGGTGAAGTGCCAGAAGAAGTCTGCACAGTCTGGTGAGAGCAGCACGGCGGAGAAGGGCGCCATCCTCCCCGGCGGCCGGGACGCCACCGCCAGCACCCTCGTCACTGATCAGGAGACCACCGCCGGAGTCAGTGCCCAGGAGGGCAGGAGTATCATCACTGGTCAGGATACCACCACCGGATTCAGTGCCCAGGAGGGCAGGAGTATCGTCGCTGGTCAGTAGACCACCACCGGAGTCAGTGGCCAGGAGGGCCCCGGCTGCCACAGCCCCGCTGGGCAATGAGGGACCGTCGTGCCACACACCAATGCACAGGTCAGAGCCCGCCATGGCAAAGCACCACTGAACAAGGAAATCACCGCCATGGTGAAGACCGCTGAACAGGGCAAAGCACCGCTGAACAGGGCAGAGCACCGCTGAACAGGGCAGAGAACCGCTGAACAGGTCAGAGCCCGCCATGGCAAAGTACCGCTGAGCAAGGAAATCACCGCCATGGTGAAGACCGCTGAACAGGGCAAAGCACCGCTGAACAGGGCAGAGAACCGCTGAACAGATCAGAGCCCACCATGGCAAAGTACCGCTGAACAAGGAAATCACTGCCATGGTGAAGAACGCTGAACAGGGCAGAGAACCTCTGAACAGGTCAGAGGCCGCCATGGCAAAGCACCGCTGAACAAGGAAATCACCGCCATAGTGAAGACCGCTGAACAGGGCAAAGCACCGCTGAACAGGGCAGAGAACCACTGAACAAGGAAACACCGCCACATCAAGCATCGTTATCCCATGTACAGCTGGGACTGTGATGGAACAGGAACCGTCACGGGCGCCTAATGCAGTGTGGGCACCATTCCCCCTCCAGAACCAGTGGAGACTGTTATCCACTTGAGAGACTGTGGCTTTGCACTCCCCAGGATGGACCAGTGGGCAAACCACCCACTGTATGGACTTGAGAGACTGTGGCTTTGCACTCCCCAGGATGGAACAGTGGGCAAACCACCCACTGTAGAGACTTGAGAGACTGTGGCTTTGCACTCCCCAGGATACATCAATGGGCATGGAGCCCCGTCGTGGATCTGGCGTGGTGCTGTAATCCGGCTGAGGTGCTCCCCCTTCCCTTCCCCCTGAGGTGCCTGTTGTGTTTCTATCTGATGCCCCAGCAGTGTTCTCTCCGTTTGTGGACAGGTATCTATTGTGGGCCTCGCCCATGCATTTTTGGACCAGTGGTGCATGGACATTGATATGTGCATGCCTGCACTACTTCTCGTAATGTATATACTTTTGAATGTGTATATATATATATCTGTATATATTTGGTAACTGTATTTTGATACATTACAATTTTTGAACTGATTTCCTTTGGTCTTTGCATTCTTCAGGGGGGTTGTGGGTTGTTACTGTGATGTTTTGAAATGCATTGGTGTGTGTGTTGTAATGTGCGAGGGTGAGGGTGGGGGTGGGGGTGTTGCGTGTGTGTCCCCCTGACTTTTGCCTCCCCCCTCCCCTATGTCGTAGGTGCAGTACTCACCGTTGTTTTCGCCGTTGCTGGTGTTGGTAAATGAGCAGGAAGACAAGGGCAGGTAGGATTTGTAATTCCGGCTCCATGGTGTCCTCCTTCCTCGTGGGATGTGTAGAAGGTGAGCGTTTTCCCATTGCAAAAGCTGTTTCCGCCGTGTTTTTATCCATGGTGAATCCGCCCCGGAAACGGTGGCGGATTGGCGGGTTGTGATACTGTGGGCGGTATATTGTCTGCCGCATGTCTGTTGGCTGTGACCGCCACGCTGCTTGTCTGTACCGCCGTGGCGGTCGGAGTGTTAAAGTGGCTGTCTATGTTTCCGCCACAGTCATGATTCCCTTTTTTTGTCCGCTGGCCCGTTTGCGGTATTACCTCACCTTTAACACCGTCCGCCAGGGTTGCAATGACCCCCTAAGTGTGAAGGTAAACTTTTAACCGAGGCCTCCCGCGGCCTGTAGCCGAGCAGGTCTCCATCACGTCGGCCTTAAACTTTGACTTTCCCCCGTTCGAGGTGCAACCAGATGACCCGATTTGCGCTTTTTGTTTCTAGGCGCTAAAAAAAAAAAAATCTTAAAAAAATCATATCTCCGGTTCCCCTTATCCGATTTTAGTTGTTTTGGTGTCATTTTAAAGATAAAAATATAATCTATTTTTATCAATTGGTTTAGGATTTTTAAACTGTTTCCTGTGTTTTATTTAATTACTGTTTTGTGATATTTGAATGCTTTACACTCTGTCTCCTAAGTTAAGCCTTGACGCTCGTTGCCAAGCTACCAAGGGTTGAGCTGGGGTTAATTTACTGAGACCTAACTGGACCTTAGTGGAGGTTGGTGGCCTATTGCTCAGTGTAGGTACCTACCTGCCCTTACCAATAACCCATTTTCCAACAGCAATTCTGAGTGGGTCTCAAATAGACCGATTATATTATTGAGGTTGATTGCAATTTCCAACATCATAGGGTTTGCTACCATCATAGAGATGGTGGCCTGCTGGGGTTAGCAGACCACCATCTCTGTATTTGTTTTTTAATAAAGCAATCTTTCTTTTTAAAGCAGCCTGTTTTGTTCTTCAAGAGCAGGATGCATGTAAAAAGAAAAAAAATAATCTTTGATATTTCATTTTTTAAGAATACGCACTGCCTGCTCTTAAACAATTATTTTTCCATACATACTCTAAGGGGCATTGGTCCCTTTGGGGTCCTTTCCATTTGCAAAAGGGTTAACACCAACTTTGAGTTGGTGGTAAATTGGGAATATTTTCAAGTGCATTTCTGTTGTAAAGTATTTGTACATAACACTGTGATCTGGTATCAGTAGGGGATGACTTTAACATGCCTTTTCCAAGTCACGAATCACAAAAGCCAATTTGAGATTCGGTAACAAGTTACTGAATCACAATTTGGGCTTTGTACATCAGAAAAGCCATTTTTGCAGACGCAAATGGCCCAATTCTGCGATCAGTTTGAGAATACAAAAATGCTTTGCACATCTAGCCCTAGATCATCGAAAAATAAAACAATTGAGCCCAGATTTTTTAAAAAAATCACAGAGTTGTGTAACATTCATATGAGAAACATCCTTATCAGCTGTGCAGCCTGGAGTGCTAAGGAGAGCAGACGCATCTCTGTCAAGAATTGCCTGCTGCGGCTGCTGTCATTCCCTGCACCAGAGCATAAACAGGCAGCTTTGAGTCACACACTTCTGCTCTGCATGGTGCAGAGGCGAGTGCGTGCCCATCTAGAGTAAGATCTGAACTGGAAACATTCCTTTCCTGTACAAATTACTACAACACCAAAAGGGTCAGACGCAATTGATATGTGCTTTTCTCTGAATCACATGTGGCATACATTGCCATTTTGAGAAATTAACACATGCCCCCTGATTCAGCCTGCTTCAGGTAGGCATTGGGGTTTGACGTGAAGTCCAGTTTGGTTATATTTGTAGATCAGGCTTTGCATCAAAATCTATGGGTGTCTGAGTTGATACGTCCACAGTAATGCACCCTTAATGCAAAGCAGCGTAAGGGTTAAGGAGTTGCGAAGAAGTCATTATTTGAGATGGATAGCAAATAGCATGCACTAATTTACAACTTCTTGGTTTGTATCAGGGACGGCTCCTCCACAATGGCGTCAGCCCCCTGGCTAAGAGCCAGCAGATGAAAAATAAAACTATAGCTTACTATCATTTTATTTTTCATCTCCTGGCTCAGCCAGAAGTGCAGGGGGGCGGGGCTGGGCCACGAGAGGTGGGAGTGGGAAGAGGACAAACACACATGCACACTTAGGTTTCTCCAACCCATCAGTGTACACAGCTGGGCTGGAGAAACTGCACAGACCCCAAGGTTGTAACTGAGTGGCAGTCCAAGCCACTCAGACCAATCCTGACACTGCTTTCATGCTAGGTTTAGTATGAAAGCAGCACCAGGATTGCTGGGACGCCTGTGCTGGTGTCGCAGTGAATGCTGGGATACCACAGGAGACGGTGGCATCATGGTGTGAGGTAAGTTTATTATTATTTTTTTTATTTTCACCCACCCCACTGTCTCCAAAGGACCCCCACCCCTCCCCTTGAGATTTGCGGCAGCCGCTGCAGCTTTTAATCATGCTAAAACTGTTGCAAAGCATTAGTAAATCTTGCAGTCTGTGAACAAAAAGAAATGCAATCCTCACTTTCGAATCAAACCAAGAAGTGGAAGTTCTGGTCTTAAATGGATTCAGAATTGTTTACTGCAAATATATATACCTCACATATTTGCTACACTCAATTCTGCCCAACACATACATTGTCTAATGCTTTATAACATTGTTGTATTACCCTTCTGAATATCGATTTACTCCTGATGCATTCTTGATTTGTTTTCCTCTTATTGGGTCTTAAATCAAAAGCAACTCTAAAAAAATCTGCAACTAAGCATAAAAATATAATTGCACATTCATTACTGATTTATTTTGGCAGATGTTCTTTAAAAACATGTATTTCAGCTGTAAAGCACGTTCTCCCTCGGGGTCTTCTGTACTGTATCAGCATGACTGCACTTGTCGTTATTTCTCAGTCTGTACATTTTATTTTTGCATTTTCTCGCCTCTGTCATCTGCAGTAAGGTAATCATTTCTCCTTGCATCCTGGGCAACACTCGTCTGCTAAAATAATAATGATAATTAGCGCCCGATATATTGCTTTTAACCAAATCACTTCACATCGTAAAATGCATTTTAAAAAACCAAAGTGACATTAGACTCGTTTGCATTGCATTATGCCGGTGTTTTGTTATCTTGTTGTCGTGCTGATACTGCCTTAAAAGACTATTTCAGCTTAAAATAATGAATGTAGTAATTTTGCGCTCCTTCATTTGCCACACCTTTTTTATGTGCAGCAGAATGCTCACATACATAGCTTTTATGTTAAATTTCAGTTGAAAGCAAAAAAAAATAACCTGTGAAAAATCAAAATCGTAATTTTAATTTTACATGAAATGCTGCACAGGAATGAGGATTTTGGAATGGCTGTGCAAAGGCAGCCAGTTTATGTTTCTAATTGTAGATCAATCTGTCTCAGTCACTAGTGAACTGCTTTAAATTAAAGGTTGTACAGCTCAAACACCAGTTCATGTTGCCTTTGCAGTTTTCCATAACTTCCAGGTATCTGTGACGAACTGAATCCATTTGTATTGTATTGTAGTAATTATTCTGTCAAGGCCGAGCACTGCTTTAATGTAGTTAGGTAAGAGGCTAC
Organism: Pleurodeles waltl; assembly: GCF_031143425.1. Classification (NCBI taxonomy): domain Eukaryota; kingdom Metazoa; phylum Chordata; class Amphibia; order Caudata; family Salamandridae; genus Pleurodeles; species Pleurodeles waltl. The sequence goes on from NC_090450.1 coordinate 257,440,269, forward strand.
TCCATTTGTAGTGTATGGCTGCAAGAGAGAGGCTTTATGCAGAGGTCTTATTCATGCAAATCGGTGTCTCAAAGACCAAATGTGGTGAGGTGAACTTATTAGTGCACTTAAGCATGGAGCTAATCAGAGATTCAACAATCGCCTGTGGTACACTATGTACGTGGAATAGCACAATCCTCTCTGAGGTCCTACAGAGGCAGTGGAGAAGACATCTACTTGGAGATGAGAGTGTGCAATAACAGAATCCTCCCAGGAGTTTGAGAATACCTCACTCAATGATTTGAGATTAAGAAAGACAGAGGAGATATAGGATCTGGGCAGGACACCCAGACCGAGATTCTAAGTAATGGTATGTAAGGTTATTTTCCTCTTGCATACACCACATTAATGCCTGGAGTCCAAAAATACTTCCTTCGTGGGAAAATATATCTTCTATTGTGAGATGGTCATCTATCAGGCTTAGACAGAAAATACCGACTTGTTGTGGTAAATTAAATTGCTGCTTAAATTACTTATCTAGACATGAATGCACATTTACACATACCAATTTCTAGCCCCACTTTTGGGAAAACTATTTACACAGCTCACTTTTGTTGTTGAATTAGTGCATGAACATTGACTTGGCCTCACAAATATATGTAAAAAGCATCAATTCTAAACAGAGATCTTTTACTCTGTGCCTTCTCAAGTTCCACCCTTCCTCGTCAGATGAATTCCACTCTTCCTTGTCAGGCATGGAATCCATTCCTGTAAATCACAGAGAAGGTATTGTCTATTTATGTTTGTGAGACTTAATAGAGCAAAATTAGTCTGGCCGAGATTAGCTAAGGGTTTGTGTTGCCATTGCATCACACAAGTGAACGCAAGGACTTAAGTTAGTTTCCTTAGCTGCTCAAAGTCACATTGCACCGCACTGCTTGGCTTAGTACATTGAGTAACGCAAGGCAGCACAAGTACTCTGTGTTGGGAAGAGGTTTGTTTGTAAGAGCAGGATGTACCTACACTTAGTAATAACACCACAATCACAAATCAGCTCCAGTCAAGTTCTCAATAAATAAACCCTTGCTCAACCCTTGGTAGCTTGACTCTTGATCAGTCAGGCTTAATTTAGGAGACAGGTGTGTAAAGAAAGCTTAAAGGTAAAAAGCACCAATCGAAGTTATCTGGTCACACCTGACCGATTCAAAGTTTGAGGCTGACCGCCAAGGAGCCTGGGTTGGATACACTGAGAGATAGGCCTTGGTCAAAATTTTACCTTTGCACTTAGTCACTTTTATGGTTTGTTTTCTCTCATCATCAAGCAGGTCTCCTCGTCAGGCTGGCTTTTGAGTCGACCATGGCAGATTGCTTGAGCGTGAGGCCTCTGTGAAGTCCTGGAGGTCCTGGAGCTGTGGAGTTTTCAGCAGGGTGAACATGAAATCCATGCCGGCTCGCAGTTTGATGTCAGCAGCTTGACTCTTGACTACAGGTTGGTCAACTTAACATTTTTCCACAAAATTTCTCCAAATGTCCCAAAAGATCTGGATCTACTTCCAGAAGGTCTTTTGTGGGTCTCGAAGTTTCCACAATACCAAGGCTGTAGAAGCTCTGAGTTGCTCCTTTGGGAGTTGAGTCTACAATTCCAGCAATGCACCTGGTCAAATCCTTAAAAGTCCACTGGACGCTGGGCAGCTGGGCTCTTCTTGCAGGAGCTGATGCAGGGGACTCTTGATAGCTCCTTTTGTACCTGTTGCTTACAAGGAGTTCACTCCTGAGTCTTGGAAGCAAGCCTAAGTCCTCCTTTGGCGAAGCCCAGAGTGTGAAGCAGATGCAGTCCTTTGGGGTGCAGCCCTCTCTTGTTTCAGACCAGGGTTCAGCAGGGCAGTCCCTCGTCTTCAAACATCTTTCAGGAGGCATTTGAGGTGCTGTGCATCATATATATATGCAGGTTTCTAGGATGGAAAGCAGGGGGGTACCACTGGCAATGGGTGCCACTCTCTGTGACAACCACATGCTTAGAAGTGTTAAAAGTGTGGCACATTTATGTCTCACAAATCACTGCTACTCAAAAATCCAAGATGGAGACAATCTCTCCTGGAGGTTCAGGGCTGGCTAACGCAATCCACGGGTGTGGCTAACATTTATCTACAATCTCCTTCTAGACCCTCAACTAATCTAATGAAAGAGGTTGCCACTTGGCTGGGAGAGCAGGAAGTGGGGGTGGGCCTGGTTCCCGTACCATCAGTCCTTCTCCCTTTGAAGACCAGTTTGGCTACCCAGCCTCCTTCCTGTCCTAGCATCTGCAGATCTCCTCCTACCAGATGGTCCCCTTTGTCTCAGCCCAAGCCTCTTCACACCTCATCAGAGAGGCTCAGCCTGTCTAAAGCTCCCCAATCAGAAGAGGTTGCTACAGGGCTGATTTCAGGTAACTTTAGGAAAGAGTTCCATAACTATTTTCCTGTAACAGTTACAATAAATTTAACAATGGCAAGTTGTTGGATTTTTTTTAGCTATTATTTCGATACTTTGAATCACTGTTCTAGTCCATTCCTATCAAAAGTTAAACTTGATGAAAGATTAATAAAGCCTTCCCATGTTAGTCTACAGAGCTAGCAGTGCCACAGTTGGGAAAAAAAATAAATTGGCACTTTTTCCCACAAGGGCATATAAAACATATTTTATAATGGCTCTGCTTATAATTACTATGCATCACACCATTTGGGCTACCTAGGGCAGACCTGAGGGTTGACTTGTATGTAAAAATAAGGTAAGTACGTTTAATTCCAAAGTCGAATGTGGACCTAATTTCATTTTAAAAGCATACTGCAAGACAGGGCTGATGTTAAAATGACAGCAGACACCACTGTAGTGCACCCTTAAGTGCCTTAACTCCACTGTGGTCCTTAAACCTACATGCCAAAGCATATCCTAGGGACTTACATCAAGGCTGTCAGAGCTACTTGTAATTATGTCTAATTTCCATATACCTTTTAAACAGAGCACTGGCCCTGGGCCTGATTAGCAGAGCCCAGGGCACAGTCAGAGTCAGCAGCCACCAGTATAATTTGAAAAATAGGGGTGATCCGGGCAAAAGGGATGACTTTCTCACACATACCATTGGTGGTGAGTGGGAGTTACTACACATCCCTCCAATGATCTTGGGGCATTCCAACTTGGGAATGCAAGAAAATGGTATGCCATCCCAACACAGGTGTAACAAGGAAGAATATCTGTATTTCTCCTCAATATATTCTGTTTCTATATGTGCTGCACATATACAAAGGGGAAAATGCCCCATGAGGATTGTTTTTTTGTAAGGAAGCATCGCTTCCTGCGCAAACACACTTGTGTTGTGTTACTCAAGATCTGAATAAAACTGGGCCTCTGTATTTATTCCTTCTCTATAAGCACTGGAAAGGTAAGGTACATTTTTCAATGAATACTCCTTTGAAGCAAAGCATCGTTTGGCTAATGAGATGGAACACCTTCTGTTACATCAGTCTCTAATTGTGTCTTCCCTAGATGCCCTTGAGGCAGGGAAAATCCAGATTTATCTTCCTATGATTAACTGACCTGAACCAGCAAATCCAAATGACATGGTTTATGAGGAAGGGTGTCATCCACTCAAATGTGTCCAAGGATCTTCAGCTGAACTGTAACCATGCATTCAACCCCTTTTGCTTCCTCAGAGTAATTTGTCTGCCTGCAAGAGATATGCTTTGGAGGCCATTTTGTGATCTATTTCACTTTAAGAAAAACACCAATTACATAACAAGTATCAGATGATTCCCATGAAGACTCCTGGTTACTCATTCACTTGTATACTTCCTAACGCATGACTGTGAGGGCAATGGGCAACAATGGTTTACTTTACCCACAAACTCTGAGGAATAATCCATCTACCTTCAGATGTACCTGTTCTTGGACTAGATTACTATTACAATAATGGGTGCCTTTCAAAATGATGTGCAATAACCTTAGCCGAAGATTGTACTCTCCCAGTAGCTGTTTGTCTGATCCTTGATGTGACTCTAAGATGACTTGCATCCAATTCCATCTTCACTCAGACTAACTGATAGATCTATCTACAGATGAGCATGGCTTCTAAACATCATGTAATAGAGCACATCATATTGAGTTTTGCCAGCAACAGTTGTATGTAACGGTATGAATGTAGGACTTCATTTTAATGGGTTGTGGGAGTTCCTAAAGTTTGCAGCAAATTACAGGTTAAATACTCAGCTTCTGTCTGAATCTGTAAATTGTATGAGTTAGTTCCTGTCGTCTTGCCAACTTAAGTGAGGAGTTCCTTGATAAGGACTTTCAAATTCTGTTATATTGCAGAGTGGACTCTGGCTGACACCCCACAAGTGTTTCTTTTGTAGACCTTTGGTGGGCAATCTCAGTTACAGAACGCAAAGTAGTCTTTCTTCACTAATACTTTGTCAATGTCTTGACTGGGACCATTACATGAATTCCATATGGGTGTTGAAAGGGCCAGTGAAAGAGATAAATCTTGGAACAAGCCTGTAAGCCACAAGTTGTTTATGAGGTTTTTGAAAGGGAACAACCATGGTTTACCAAAGTCATTTGAAAGAAATGTAAATAAACTTTTGTATGCCATTTTAGGGGAATGTACAGTCTATGACAGGAATATGCTAGTCCTTTTAGCTACGCTAAACAGGGCTACTCCATTACTACAAGTTTGCTTCAATTCTCAACTGGGATAGTTGCTCCTCACTAAGGGCCTGATTTAGGATATAATGGGATTTATATTTCAGCAGATGGGCTACCTGTCACAGTTGTGACAGAGTAACCTGTCCGCCTAAATCAGGTCCTAAGTTACTGGTTTGTTCTACATGTTGGCTGCATTAGAACTAAAGGTAACATGTAAGCATCACATCACACAAGAGGCTCTCTTTGGCCATCATTCTACAAGGCCACTTCACCCTGTACATATCCTTCCCTACCACACACATACCTTCTGCCCTCACACACGCCAGGCTTGCTTTTTTCTTTTATTCTCCTTTAGGGACTCTGTACAAGATGACTGAAAGTGAACTCTGTCAAGTACCACAGAAAGCCACAATTTCTATAGAGCACAAAGCAATTGAAGAAATGCTTCTTTACTTTAAGCATTATTATGACATATGCTAAGTTCTATGCATTGTTCTAATTTTCAAGTTATATGTAAACAAATCCTTCAAGCACTTAGGGTTCTCCTTCTCGCTTGTGTTAAGCTCAGGGGGGATTTTGGACATTTTACAGTCTGAGCTGAAGCATTTATAATGTTTTCCCGATGAGTTGGGGTGTGCAAAGATAACCAGGGTTTTTGGTTCACCCTGGAGTGGCCTGAGATAAGAGCTAAAATATGACAAATGTATTTCTTCTTAATGAAAATTGGCAAGAAAGTTTTTTGCAGATAAATGTATGTGTGCTTTTAGATAGTCTAAACAACAGGTTTAACACCTTCTTCCCAGTTTACAGATATGTTCAGGTTAGGAAAAAAGAAATTACATTCTTGGAGTTTTTAAGGTGGGGTGGGTTAATAGTTCGAATTTTTGTATGTTTTTTACCTTATTGTAATTTGTTATGGAAAGTGCTGTAAAACTCATGAGTGAACGCAGAAAATAATACATGTTTGCAAGTTAGATAAAATTCTGATTCAGAAACAGGATTGGTTTCCCAAAGAAACTGAATGTGGAAAGAAAAACAGTCAACGTAAGGAAAAAAAAGAAAAGTAAATGACACGTTTCCTAACTATAAATTTATGCACTGAAGTTTGGTATCAGAAAGTAAAATACCATTGCATTTGTGAAACCCTTCTGGCCTAGAGACAAATAAGGCCTCATTACTCGGCTAGTGGTCTTGAGACCGCCAGCCTCCCGGTGGCAGTCAGGAACGCCGCTGCTGTGGCAGACCGACCACCACAGTTAGGCCTATATTTTTACTCCCTTTGCGCCGGATTAGCGTCATTTTGTTTTTACACAATTTTGCCGCAAAGCTAACACCATATTTATTCTTTGACGCTAGACTCGTCTAACGTCAAAATATCCCAGTGTGTGTCATTTTCTGGATGCGTGAAACCGCCTTGCGTCAATGAGATGCAAGGTAGGCGTTCTCGTCTAAAAAATGACTTAAACACCTGTGCGCCATATTTATCTAACTGCACAAAAATGGCACACGGCTGGTAGGCAGAGCCGGAAAATGGCGCAAATCCCAATTTGCGCCAAAATTTAACGCCTGGGTCAGGGCAGGAGTTAAAATGGGGCAGACACACCACTACTTAAGGAAACCTAACACAAGCAACATCAGAGCTCAAAAAGGAAGACATGGAGGTGCTATTCATCCAGCATGCACGAAAACGCATAGCACAGGAGCAACAGCAGCAGCTACCACCACACCAACAGGGACCCCAAAGGCAACGCAGAAGGCAGGTGAGGATATTCAGGACCAGGGCAACCCTTCAGGGCCTCAGGGAACATGACATCATCCAGAGGTACAGACTAAACTGGCAAGCCATATAGCAGCTGCTGTGCCACATTGAGCCACAGTTGGCACCCAGCTTGCAGACACCCCACATCATTCCACCAGAGACCAAGCTGCTAGCTGTCCTACACATGTTGGCAAGTGGCTCTTTTCAAACCACTGGAGCCCTGGTTGCTGGGATCTCACAAACGTCATTTTCTGCCTTCCTTCCCAAGGTACTTGATGCCATCATCTCCCTCAGACCTACCACATCAGCTTCCGCAACACATGGCAGAAGCAGCAGGAGACCAAACAGGGGTTTTATCAAATCAATGGCTTCCCGCATGTGCTTGATGCTATTGACTGCACACATGTATGGGTTGTGCCACCTGCTGCAACGGAGCATCTATACCACAACAGGAAGCACACACACTCCATCAATGTGCAGGCCATTGTGGATCACTGTGGATAGATCACCAACATCATGGCAAAGTATCCTGGGAAGGTACATGATTAATTCATCTTCCACCACAGCACCATCAATCAGCACTTCCAGGATGGACATTATGGCAATGGCCTACTTGTTGGTAAGTACAGAAACCTAGTTATTTACACGCAGCACTGCAACCTTAAGGACACACAAAACATACACCACTACATTGACACGTGGCCAGGAAGACACTGAGGTTGTGACACTGGTAGTCATGTTTGATATCCTGACCCAATGGGATTCACACCTATGGACAAATGACAGATGCAAATAACAAGAGATGCCACTCCAGAGCCACACGGGACCAATTTAACCACACAGTGACAATGACATGGCCTTAACTGGCAGTACAACTTGGAAGATGAATCTTTCAATATCACATCAATAACACTCAATCACACACCCTTCCAACCAATACGTCCTGTGTAAGGGGTGTGTAGTGTGTTTTGCTGCAGGTCAGACACCATGACACACATAGCATGATGATGCTGACTCTAATGAAGGTGACATGGAATCATTGAGGCAGTACCAACATCTCACATCACTCCTGAGGTGACAGTGCCCGCTAGCAATAAGGAAGTGGACTGTGCTATGAAAACATGTGGATGTGACACTAAAGCAAAGTGCACACTGCTACACATATGAATTGAGACAATTCCCCATATACATAACAGATGTACAGGCACACAGACCTTCTGACACTAAAACCTTCACCCCCTCAACCAAGTTAGCCAGCTTACCTGGAGCAAGTTCAGTAGTGTAAGTACATGTTTGCACATGAGCCAACTCGGTGAGGGCTCAAAAATAGGTTTGCATAGAACTTGTCACACATAGGATAATTGTGCATTGTTAATTGTGAACACTTCAGTGCTGCCAACTTATAGATATGTGTTGTGCATTGTCACCTAGCCAAATCAAAGGGCCTCACAGTTGCTTTTCACCTGTAATTACATATATCAAATTGGATGGGATGTTCAGCCCATATAGTGCAACCGTGCTACCACCACAGTGGAATCGATTGTGTGTGTGGAAGTATCATGTCACCTCCATTGAAGGAACACGGACACTTCTTTCACATTACTTAATGCATGGGAGATACACACTGAACAGCAAGTTTGGAAATATACCACTGATATCAGGTCAATCACCCAAACATTAGTTTTGATAGTTAAACAAACCAATGCAGAACGAACATCACAGAAGCATAAGATCCCACACAATACCACAAACACTGATGAGTCACAGACGACACAAGATAACAACTGCCATGCAAAGTGATAATCAAGGTGCAACCAATAACCAAATATTTACCCTCATTTTCTCTTTCAGCTGATCAGGGTTATGAAATCTAGCCATGGATCATGACCCCATTTGCCAACCCAAGCACAGCAGCAGAGTGTGCCTATAATGAGACACATCGTAGGACACGCAGCATAGTTGAGAGGACTTTTGGCATCCTGAAGTCCAGATTCAAGTGCCTGGACATCACCGGAGGCAGCCTCCTATTTTCACCTGAAATGGTCTGCAAGATCATTTTGCCTGTGCCATCCTGCACAACATTTGTGTAAGGAGGAACATTCCCCTCTAAGACCCAGACCCACAAATGCCTGAAGAGGAGTATGAGGAGGATGCTGTCCATGAAAATGAGGGGGAACATCAAAACACAGCTGCAGGATTGCGTCACAGACAACACATCGTACTAAACGTCTTCTAACTATAGTCACCATCACCACTTTGTTATCATATGTCATTTAACACCTAACTTCATCACTCAATCATGCTCTGGGTAATTTTGTATGCATCACATGATCCCTAGGAATCATAATCAGAGTTTAGCCTCATGGAGCATTGAAGAAAAACAGATTAGGATACTGAAAAAGCCACACCACATTTGATGGGTATGAATGTACAACCAACAGCACACACAGTGTAAATGATTTATATCCTGTCTATTTCACATTTGAAGGGCAATATCAGAGGACCACAGCTATGAGACACATCCATGTTGCCAACATGGTCCATTGCAGCAAATGACACACAACTAAGACACTATCAATCAACAAGTGTTTCATACATGAGGCAGTGGATGTGCTATTGCATTGGTAACAGGAATGTATGACCAGACCCTTGACAGCAGTAAGTGTGACATCAGCTATCCCTGCAAGGGGCATGTGTGACAAAAAGTCCATATAAGCTGAAAATGGATGGCAATTGTGCCCCAGGTATGACAACCATTATTCATAAGACATACCCTGCGCAGTCTATCCCTGGTAATAAGTCCTGCCACTGCCATGTTTTAAGTCTCTCCCCACCCTTCTCTAGGGGGCCCTGTAAATGTACTATCTGTACCCTGAGAATCTTCATGTACACACACCCTGACTCCCATTCTGACTCCTGTGTGCTTCCCACTTCAGTATGGCATGCCATAGTCATAGTTCATCAGTCTGCATGGACTTCAGGTCAGATAATGCACTGCCTGGTAGTCGGTAAGACCTGGACATTGCTTACCACGTGAAAGGTCCAGTTAGTCCAATTGGCCCTTTGAACTTGATTCTCAGCTCCAGGACTTGTGAGAGACTGAAGCTGCACACAACTGTGAGCACTGCCACACAGACCAGCCATTTGACTCTGCCCTACCCTTGCTGCTGCCTGGAACTGCTTAGAAGCTGCCATTTTCTGAATTTCCTTGTTGTGCATTGGTGTACAAACCACTTGTGTACCAGAGCCCTTGGAGGATTGTGTAACATTACAGACCACAGCACAAACTGTTTTTAGTTCCCACAGTGTTGTTCCAGCTTTTCTCAGTCAGAGTCTGTCCACTGTGTATTTGCCTTGTTCATGTTTGTTCCCGACAGAGCCTGCATCCTGTGAGCCTGACTGGTTCCTGTCTTTGCGTTAACCATATAGGTTCCCTGTGGCCACATTTGTCTCATAGTTGCTTTCCATGCCCCCTCTTTCCTCCTGGGGTATTGTGTCTGGTAGGTCTACGATGAATCCTCAAATAGATAGTATAGTTTAGCCATTTTAATTATCATATTCAGTTCTGGGACATATATTAAAATTGCCTAATCCAGGCCCCATCCCTTGTCTGGTTTTGCATGTATTCATTATTGCCAAACAGTGACAGTGTGCTATGGCTGTATGCATGGATTCGGTACAGTGCCTCCAGCACAACAAACAAGGGTTGCCAATGTGTATTTGAGGATAAAACATGTTTGTGCCCTGACAGTCCACACACAGATTCACTCCTGCCGGCACTTTTTGATGGTGCTTGCGTGGTGACTAGCTGTAAGATTAATTAGCACAGAGGCACTGATGTTCCCTGTTGGAGAGGGACTTTTCAAACCCACCCTGTGTACACATGTTGTGACGAAAGCTGCCTGTTTCCTATTACTGATCCATAAATGTTTTAAGCACACCAAGGTTGCCCTGTCGTCAGCCTTATTAAAGTTCTGCAGTGCCATAGCTGGACTATCCCCATGTGTGTCATTAGTTGAACTTTGGCTTTCAGTCAAACCTGCTTTGAAGGATACTCTGTTAATTCAGGGAATGGCTCTACAGACTCATGACTAGACCTGCACGTAACTATGACAACATGGAGGCCAATACTGACAGAGGGTACACATGGCCACACACTTGAACTGGACACCTTTGTGCAATGAACCACTGGAAATATGTGAACACATGCAGCATGGTCTGCTGGTACTCCACAGCCACAGGAGAAACATAGGTCATGTACATGACTCAAAATGTGGTGTACATAACAATTTTCGGATTGGAATTAAGACTCTGTGTCACAACACTGTACCTACCTGGCATGTTCAAATGTCTGACTCAGGGGTAATATACACACAAGTGACCATGAGGTGGTATTCAACATTTCATTAAATGTGATTAGTTACATTTCTGACATTGCCATTATCAACCGTCCTTTATCTACCCTGTGTATATTTCGTCATGGGAAATGTTTTGTCTCCAAACTCAAGGAAGTACACACAGCATAAGACGCAACAGATATAAGAAACACATATCATGACTGATGTACCTCAATGAATGGCATCTGATGGTTATACACAACTATAACACATTCATACATGCACATTATGCAAAAACTTCTTGTGATATTCACACAGAGGCACAACAACAATTTAAATAGCCAATTCACAGACATAAACACTCATTATGCCTTGCTATCCTCTATAAATGCAACACCTGCTCAAACTCGGAAATACCAATTTTATTCCAAAAGTTTGTTTTGCTGTTGCGTCAGTTAAGAGAGCTAATCTGGCACAACAACATGAGTATTATGGTCCACAGTAGTGTGGTCTGCCACATGTACCCAAACACTAGAACACACAATGCAGGTCATAACATCCTATCTTTGTAGAGTTATAGGCTGCATGCATGTTAAAAAAAGAAAAATGACACAAACACTGTTATAGACAGATTTGTTGATGCAAAAGCATAAAAAAGACGCATATGCGTCAAAAGATGACACATATGCGTTAACAAATGAAGCTCACACCCATAATACATCAATTGGTCCCTAGTGTTAATTCTAACACCGCACCCCATGAAATCGGTTATCCATTAAAAATGTATTGATCCTCGAATGCGGGGGAATTTTTATGCAGATGGGTCAAAAAGTATTGACGCAAAGCATGTAAGTGTCATAAAATTTCATGCAACATATTAAAAACGTCCCGCATTTGAGACAGGAATTGATGTAATAGGATATCCTGCTTATGGAAATGCTACAGGGGTGTACTTCCACTTTCACTTTGCAGTCTGTGATTCTTCTAGACTGTGTGGCTGTGTATTGAGTTGTGTCTGTGAATATTGTGCTTTTGGCTTCTGCGTGCTATTGCCATTGTATTCTGTTTGTTTTGTAAGTGTCTGTGTTAATCAGTGTAAGTGTGTTTTTGTCATTTTTTGAGATTAGATTTGTCTTTGTACTGTTGGGAGTGTGTTAGGGGGTATTGTTAGTTGGGATATTGTTGGGCTGTTTGTGGGTTCTGTAAGTTTCCTTTCCATACCTCCTTTCCCTGTTTTCCCCTCTTTACCCTTTCCCACCCTTATTGTTGTAGAGATGTTGGGAAGGGCACGTCTGGTGAGAATGGGTGAGGAGGAGCTGAGGGCTTTTGTGTGGCTGGTGTGCCACTACCTCCCCCTGATGTTGGAGACTGGGGGCAGGGTGATACAGGGGTATCACACTGTGGCTAGGAGGCTCAGGTGGGCAAAGGTGCTGTTCCACCTAAGTAGACTCTTTAACAGCTAGCGTAACGACCACCAATTAAAACATCGCTGGGCTCACCTAGTGGCCCGAGAGCAGGACCTGCTGGACCACCTGGGTGTGGTGATTGGTGGCTCTGTTGGTGAGTACTAATTTGACTAATGTGTACAGTACAATGCTCTGGAGTGACAGAGCAGATTTTGTGACATGCTGCATACAATGTTTGTGGACATGTGGAATGCAAGTTGAACAAACAGTGGCCCTGGTTTCTACAATTTTTGCAACACATTACCGTCATATGTTGATGCAAAAGCTGCACAAACTTACAAAAGACAACTTTATCTTGTAAATTAGTGCCACTTTGGTATCAATAGATGATGGTAATGCGGCAAAAATCACTTTATGTTTCAGGGCCTGTGAGTGTACCAGAAATGGGATGTATTTTACATGCTAATACAAGGAACCAATGTAGGTCCCATTTTATTTAAACCATGTCTGAACAGTATTCATGGTCATACATACAAAGATCTTCCTAACCTCTGTTAATATCTTAGGCCGATATTTCGACTTTGTTTGTGCAGCTTTTAAATTATTTTTGGATTCCAAAGTATAGCACACTTTGTAATATCAAAATATTTTGTGCTACTTTCCATGGCTGTAGCGTAAACAAATGAAGCAAATGCTACACATAAAAAAACAAAAAGATCTGCCCCCTCCGTTAATTGTTTCTGTGTGTTTACTTTGGATAGAAAACCTTTCACATGGCCAAACCTAATTGTGCCCGGATGCTACCAGATTGCAGTAGAACTAAACAGGTTCATTTCGTGGCTTTTCGGAGTAGGCATAGAAATCCTATTATTGAGTAGCATGGCCCAACAACATTTATGCCTTGGGCACAATTGCTGGTACAGAGCTGGTGCATTTGCCATTTGTGTCACTTTATAGCCAAACAATTTTCTAAAGTGAATGGGTAATCATGGGATCCCTGAACTTTGTGAATGCATGGTCACAAACTATTAATTTGCATGATTTTGTGCAAGCGACCACTGACTGCTTCCATCATACATTTAAAGTGACAAAATAGTTTGTTATTGTATGTTTGGTACACCCCTGCTTTTATAGTGCAGCATATGTACAATGATTAACTTCTCAGTATGAAGGCTATCACAGACATGGTGTTATGGTAAGATCAACAGGCCAGCATTCCTGTGAGTGCTGCCATTCCCAAGGTGCTTTCAAGTAGAGACCTACCTCATCAAGATTGCAGAAGTAGGACATTTGCTAACCCATGTTCTAATTAGCGGACAGTGTTAGTTCGGTTGTATTACCACAGATCACCCAACTTGGGCATTCTAAGTTAATGAATGTGCCAAACTGTGATTTACAGTACCTGATATAGGTACACTGGGCCCAGAGTAACACATTTCAGGTGCAATGACTACACCTGTGCACATGCATTCTGTCAAGGATGATCAAATTAGACACTGTTAGGATACATCTTTTTGTGATTAGATTTAGATAAATGGCCAATCCGTGTTTAGCGTAACATTGTCATCAAGTAACACACAGGATCCCAGCCCTCATGTTGTCACAGGGGGAATTTATGGCTCTGGGTACACTGCCAATGGCTACATGTATGCCATGTATGTCAATGATTAATTTGGAGGTGGCCAGTGTCATGATTTATTCAGATAGTCATACCCTGATTCACACAGACCACTGATGCCAAAGTCTTACCCACAGACTTGAGCATCCCTGTCAAGTAATGAACATGTAGGACTGTATGGTTGACTTTCTGGCAGCATCTAGCTCCACATGTTGTGTTCCGTTTATGTGGCACTTGAGAGAAATGTCATAGGCGTGCATGCAGGTCAAGGCCAGATAAGTGCTTGCATCAATGTGCATGATTTTGGAAAGGTGTCAATGAGATGTAAAAATGTAGACAATTGTCCACACTTAGAAAATTAATGTGGATGTAATTGACCAATGTTTGAGTCAATCCTAGTTGGCAGCCCTCCTTACCTGTGGTAGACTGACTAAACCCAAGTACAGCTGTCTAAAGCTTCCTGGCTGTCCTTGATGTTTGACAGTAAGTGTTGCATGTCCATCCCCCCTGAGGCACAGGTTTAGGCTAGGAAATATGTGTACCTAGGTGTGATGATACCAGTGTAGAAGACAGACATGTAATTCAAAAATTAATGTGTTCCAAACTACAATGCCCCCTCATGATTACCAACTGCATACCGTCCAGCCAGTTCCATTTACAAATCACAGGTCTTGTGGGTCTTGATTGTCATCCAGAAGATAGTCATTAGCTGTCCTGGAACATGTGGAGTACTTGCAGCATTTGTCATGTGACTAATAGCAGTACAAAGATGCACATATCATTTAATTAAGTACACACCTTGTTGTGCATTGCTGTGCTGTTAGATAGTAGATGTGTAGGCTGCGTTGGCATGTCATTCCTCAGGGACATTCTATCATCTGTACTGTGATTTGGGCTGTATGTGCTATTTTTGATGAAGTGTTACAATATCATCTGTAGATGTATCACACAATGATGTCACTAATTTTTGGTTTTCTCTATTTTGACAGCTGCCAACATGAATTCCTAGGAGAAAAGGGAATTCCAGAGGCGGGCAGTGAGTTATTGCAATAGGGCAATATGGCACGTTATTATCGTCATGAGAGAACCACAGGGGTCTGGAGAGAATTTGCCCAAGGGATGCCAGCATTGCCCACAACAGCCACCACCACCACCACCGCTCAGACCACAGTGGCCCCAAGGATGACAGCCACTGTAGCATGTCCCTCAACTTCATCTGCTCCAGGCCCACAAGCAGCACCTCCTGTACTTGCTCCTCCAACCACGGTACCGGCACCAGCAATGGCAGAAACAAGTGGTACACAGGCAACCCCAGCTGCTGTGATAGAAAATGTGGAATTTCAGACACTAAAAAGTGACATGCAACGAATGTTGCGCAGGATGGACAGGCTGCGGCAGGAGGTGTCCCGCAATAGCACGAGACTGCGAGGTATCAAAATAATTCTGCGGAGGGCCACTTTGTAAATAATGGATCTTCATCCATGATTCCCTCCCCTCCCTCCTCTTTCCTCATTCTTATCTTTAGTGGGTTTAGGGGGCTTAGTGTTAAGTTAGAGTAGGCTGTTAATTTAGTTAGTATAAGTGGGTTGGGGTGGAAGGGATTATATTATTAAATGTTTTTTGTGTGTGGGTGGGTTTTGTATATGATGTTGGGGTTTATGTGCATAAAAAAATACAAAAAAATATGTAAAAAAATACCAAAAAATATATATTTGCTTAGGGTAAGTTAGTATGTGTTTAGGTTAGTATATGTTGTCCTACATGTGTCCCGTCATATAAGGAGGGTTGGGGGTTGATGTTTAGAGTGTTTAGTTAAAGGTGATAAGTAAATTTAAGTTGAGGTAGTTAGGGCCAGTTGTGGGTAATTTATAGTTAGGATAGGTTAGGTTAGTTAAGTTGTTTCCCCTAGTTTAAGTTTCCTTTATTACTGTAAAATAAAGTTTTAGGTACTCCTTAACAGTATGTGTCATATGCTTGGGGATCAGGGCCTTGGCATGCGTGTAGACTGTCAAGTTAGTATTTGAATTTGTGTTCCATCCTGCATCAGAATCCCATTATTGACATGGTTGTTCCAAATTCCAAAGGAGCTGTCACATTGGCAGCTACAACAAAGCTACTTCTCTATGCATCTGCCATCCGTTGCACCCACCACTCAAGGTTACTATGGTTCCCAATGTGTTGTAAAGGTTGGTGTGTTTTTGAATCTGTCATCGTTTGAGTCCTGAATTGAAATCTTGGGCATGTCTGCCTGCAGCTTGATGTTCATGTGAACCCTGATAAGCTGAGTGATGGTATACTCTTATGTAGTTCTGTATACATAACTCACACCTATCATTTCTTACATTGTACTCCCAGGTTACATAATTGTCCATACACTCATACACATCCATTCCTGCTCTATGGTGTGTGTGTGTGATTAAAGTCTATAGTCAGATGTCACATGCATAAAGATTGTCTTGAAGGAAATGTTGGCCACTTTGATTTTCAGCTTATACATACTTTGAAGCTGACTTTTTCTGTTCTACACAGCATTATACTGTTTGTTTTCATTTCACTTCAGAAATAAGCCTAAGGAAGCACAGATGATGATAAAATTCAGACCCTAGTGCATAGTTATCAGCCCACATTCTTTCTTCAATGTTGTATTGACATTCTATGACCATTGACATGTGACATACATCACAAATCTCCTACACAGTTGATGTATCACATTACACAGAGACAAAGTGGTTGTGTAAGTGCTATTTATTTTAAAGTGTTGTAGTGCAATATTTAGATAGTCCAGGATTGTAAGTCCACTAGTGTGACGCCTTCTATTGTGATGCAACACAAGTGCAGTGGTGAGGGACATGTTATTGGACATGCTGGGGTGAAGTGTCATTCAGTTCAGAGGTACATGAATTGCCAAAGAGGTAGTGAGAGACAATTGCAGTGCATAGTGTTAAGGTGAACAGTGTGCTGGAGAACAGTGCATGTTAACAACTGTAGCAAGACTGGCATGTTAACAAGCACAGGACCTAGGATATCAGTGCCCATGTGGCATGGACTTGTGCTAGCGGATACTCCTATGGGTGAAGGTGATCTGTTCCACGTCTTCGTCTTATGATGTGTGTGTCGTCTCCTCTGCCCTTGGTGGTGGTGGGTTTGAAGGGGCAACACACACTTCAGTGCTTGAAGATGTGGAGTCAGAATTCCTGGTAGCTACCAATTGTGGGGCTATTAATGGCATTACTGCAGCAAGGAGGAGTTGCTGGTTCTTGAGTATAGCAGCTACATCACTGTGGTAGGCAGCCAGGTCGGCCCTGAGGGGGTCATGATTGCATTTGTGCATGCAGTGAAAGGTTTGGGATGCCAGGTGTTGTGGCAACTCCCTAACTGCTGTGGTGAAATCCCTCATACATTGATGTAGTCCTTGCAGGAGGGATGGTAATGCTTGCATGGCTGCTGCCTGTTCTCCAGATTACATCATGCACGTGCGCATCCCCTTAAGGCTGGCTGTCATATTTTGCATCCCCACCTCCTTGGCCAGCTCCCGCTGTACTCCTACTACTGTCCTCTCAAAGGTGGTACCAGTGTCCTCAGAGTCCTCAGCTGGGTTGGAGCTAGCAGGTCATACTATTGGGGTAGTGGGTGGGTCCTCTGTGATGGCTGGGGTCTTGAGGGCTCCAAGGACATCTTGGAAGGTCTGCTTGCTAATGTTTGTCAGCTCATCATCCATGTCATCAGGTAAGTCCAGGACAGGCATATGCACAGGAGAGCCATCGTCCTGTGCAATGAGATATTGTACAATTAGGGGGTCATTCTGACCCTGGCGGCCGGTGGCCGCCAGGGCCACCGACCACGGGAGCACCGCCAACAGGCTGGCGGTGCTCCCACGAGCATTCTGACCGCGGCGGTTCAGCCGCGGTCAGAAGCGGAAAGTCGGCGGTCTCCCGCCGACTTTCCGCTGCTCGGGGGAATCCTCCATGGCTGCGGAGAGCGCTCCGCAGCCATGGGGATTCTGACACCCCCTACCGCCATCCTGTTTCTGGCGGGTCTCCCGCCAGGAACAGGATGGCGGTAGGGGGTGCCGCGGGGCCCCTGGGGGCCCCTGCAGTGCCCATGGCATGGGCACTGCAGGGGCCCCCATAAGAGGGCCCCGCAAAGTATTTCAGTGTCTGCCATGCAGACACTGAAATACGCGACGGGTGCAAACTGCACCCGTCGCACCCCTGCAACTACGCCGGCTCAATTCTGAGCCGGCGTCCTCTTTGCAGGGGCATTTCCTCTGGGCCGGCGGGCGCTCTTTTGGAGAGCGCCCGCCGGCCCAGAGGAAATGTTAGAATGGCCGCCGCGGTCTTGTGACCGCGGTGCGGTCATTTGGCGGCGGAACCTTGGCGGACGGCCTCCGCCGTCCGCCAAGGTTAAAATCAGGCCCTTAGTGTGTCTGTGTTGTGGCAGTTGCAATGCGATGTTACTGACTTCCTATTAGTGATACATTGTAATCTTGGTTCCTGTTCATTGTTCCTGTCATTATTGTTATCATTCTCACAGGCCTATGCCCCACTTGCATGTCACATGTAGTGTGGGTAGTTTGAAAAATGTCTGTGTCACATCCTCTAGGTGTAGGTTCTGTCCAAATTGTATGTTGCCACCTTCTTGTCCTACTCAACCCTCCGTCTACTTCCATTAGCATGATGAGGCCTTGGAATAGCTGTGGGTGTTCTGATGCCACTTGCACCACACTTGACAATATGGAACTGACCCATTCTCGGATATTTCACATACACCTATATGTTGCTGAGACCAAGCACATACTATGTATAGCATTGACATGGCACGATACAGGTGTCAGCATTTGTAGTGTGTAATGTTGATGTTGGGGAATGTGTGCTACATTGGGTTGCAATGATGGGCCTTGCAGTGTTCCATTTCCACTTATGGCTGTGCGGGTGTGTTTAACTAGCTAGACACATATGTCCTCCCCCTAAATGCTGTTGTCTTAGCAGTATGACAGTTGGGATGTTGCAAGGTGGCATTGCAGCTATTGTAACACAGCAAGGGGTGGACCCTGGAATGGGCAGCATGGGTATGACATTACTGCAGTGTAGTTCATAATGTGAGTAACACTACCTGATGTTTATAGCGCCTATAGACATTAGCATTTGACAGGATTTACACTTTGTTAGGAATTACAGGGGATTGATAACATCGTCATCCTGAACCCCCTATTTGAGTGTGTTTGATCCATGGGCACGTACCTGCCATTTGCTACTTGACCTGCACACACAGAACAGGTGGTAGTGGCAACTGCTGTCAATGTTAAATACCACTTGCGGATATGGCCTGAGACTGGAAATTGAGCCCTAGTTCATATTATGACAATACCAGCTGTCGTGTGACAGCAGGCCAGTTTTACGTTGTACCCTACCCTCCTGGACTGGCTTTGCCTTTCCAACATCCTTGGCTTGGCAGAGTACCCCCATGCAAAGGTTGTTGGTGTAGTGTTGTGCTGTGCCCCTAGGTTCCACTGCACAGCCCATGCACCCATGCCGTGCCCCTTTGCCCTTTCCACTGCCTGATTTTCAGGGCTGACATCCATTGTGTAGTAGGTATGTCCCCCCCTGCTTACAGTTAACATTTAGGCAATTTTGTCCCCCATGCAACTTACCCCACATTTGTGAGGTTTCCTGGAGGTCTGCGCTGTCCTGTCCTTGAATCCCTGTGACGATCTTCTCTGGGATGACGGCTACCACCATCTCCTTCATCTACTCCAGGGCCTCCTGCGGTGCTGGACTCCCACCTCCAGTCTGCAGGGCCGCCTTTCTGTTCCTTGCCATCTTTTCCTTGGTCCTGTGCTTGCAGCCATGCCAGGGTTTCTTGCACTCAGTGACTGTTCTCCGTACTTCTGCCACACTGTTTATCTTGTCCACAATATGTTGCCAAATTGCCTCTCTCCTCCCAATTGGCAATTTTGAGGTGACAAAAAGTTGATGATGGTGTTCCATCACCTCTTTCACCAGTATTTCCTGCTCCTCTACACTGAAACTACACTTCCTTTTCTTTTTCTCCCTCTCCTGGGTCTTGTCTGAGTCCTTCTGGCTTGTTACTAGTTGATTGGAGTCTTCCTGGGGTCTCTCCTGGCTTCTGGGATCTATTTTGGGGCTCCTTAGCACATTTTGCTGTGTTTGCACCGCTTTTTGATGCACTTGCAGGGAAAAATAGTGCCTATCCAGGTTTGAGACATCGTAAACCGGATTAAAGTCATTTTCGCCAAGTTAACGTCGTTTTGCCTTACAACGTGGCGCAATGGTTGGAGTAAAAAAAAAAGACTCTAACCAGTGGTTTGTGCAACAGAGCGTCAAAGTATAAAATTGATGCCCGGGTGGCGCAAAGAAATGACGTTAGCCGGCGTTAAACGTTTTGATGCAAAACCGCGTCGGCGAAGTTTTGGGTCAAAAAGTATAAATATGGCCATAAGACTCTGGCAGTTAGACTGCCAGGGTACCTCCAGCACCTCTGGGATCCATGATCCCAACGGGCTGGCAGTGACAGAGATCACAATCAGACAGGGCAGTGCTGCTTATTACGACCTTGTTCTCCGCCAGCCTTTTCATTGTGGTTTTACTGCCATGAAAATACTGGAAGAGAACAGGTGCAGGGAGCCACAATGGGAACCCTGCACTGCTCATGCACTTGGCATGGGCAACGCAGGGTTTCCTCCGCCAGCACCCTCGCAATGTTCACTGTCTGCTGTACAGCCAGTGAACATTGCGAGGGTGCAGGTAACAACATTGCAGCTGGCTCGATTACTAGCCAGAGACAATGCTGCTGCTAGTTTCCTGCTAGGCTGATGGACAGAAACCTCTGTTTTCACCCATTAGCAGAGCAGGAAACACCTAATAGGTTGACCAGGGTGGTCGTGGTCCCCACTATAGGGGGGGGCTACCCATTTGGGAGTTTGGTGGATGGGCGTTCCCGTCCGGCAAACTCAAAATGAGGCCCAATCAGTTTGTAGTGTTGTCCAAAAACCTGCAATATCCAGAAATATCAAACAAGCCATGACTGATAATGGGTTTTCTTTGTGTAAAGACCATGCATCAATTCATAATGAACACTGTATTTAATGAAAAATATGTTTGACGAACGCTATGCAAGTAGGAGCTCTAGCCAAGAATCTAAGATTATTTCTATTGGTTATTTGAAGCAGTTCAAACAGTTGGATTATGCATAATGCCTGAGAATGGCTTATTAATACAAGTAAATATGTAGAGAATTTAAATGTTCCAAGAAAGAACAGTAAGGCCCTCATTACAACCCTGGCAGTAAATGCCATCTACCACCGTGCTGACGGCCGCCAAGATACCGTGACTGCGGCGGTAATCCGCCACGGGTATTATGACTCACACATAGAAATCCTCCACAATACAGACACCCACACAAGTCCGCCACACCAAAGGTCAGTGATAAACTGGCGATAGCAAAACCCACACCGTTACGCCAACAGGAATACGCCCACAGTATCACGACTCACGAATCAACGCGGCAGTCTTTCAACCACGGTAAACCATTGGCGGTACACACCGCTGCGCTCAAAATGCACACAGACTTACAAAACCACACCACATTGGACAATTCAAAATACACACACCTGACACACATACACACACCACACCCTCACACTCATACCACTATAAAACACAAACCCACATTACCCACAACCCTTTACAACCAAAAAAAGAGACCAAACACAGAGAGACAAGCAAAGAGCACACACTCACTCAGAGGCACAGAACACCATCACCCATATACCATCCACGCACCTCACAGTACACACCCCAACACATCACCCCACACATCACCTCACACATCCTCACACATATCACTCACACCACATCCATGGCACCCCAAAGACACTCCAGGTTTTCTGAGGAGGAGCTAAGGGTCACGGTAGAGGAAATCATCCGGGTAGAGCCACAGCTATTCAGATCACAGGTGCAGCAGACGTCCATTGCAAGGAAGATGGAGCTATGACAGAGAATCGTGGACAGGGTCAATGCCGTCAGACAGCACCCAAGAACCAGGGATGACATCAGGAAGAGGTGGAACGACCTACGGGGGAAGGTACGATTGTGGTTTCAAGACACCAGATTGCTGTACAGAGGACTGGCGGTCAACCCCCACCTTCTCTCCCACAACTAACAACATGGGAGGAGAAAGTCTTGGTGATCAGGCATCCTGAGGGCCTTGTAGGAGTAGCAGGAGGACTGGACTCTGGTAAGTCAAATCTTAACTATTATATCCCCCACCATACCTGCATGCCATCACAAACTTCTACCCCTGTCCTCACCCTCATCACTCCAACACCTCACATATAACCCACCATCACAACCCACCCATCCCAATACCAAGCCCTGCATGCAACAACAATGCATGGACCCCCATCACAGACCTGCATGGACACCCATCATCCCAGCATGCCCAATAGAGAGACTCACCCAGCCCACAAAATCACCACTCACACAAGGCCAAGCCGACAGGGAAAGCACAATCTTACAGGGAAACACACCCAGTGCACAAGATGGCACACACAAATACATTAACAGTGCATTTGCATCCCAACAGGACCCCTACCCAACGTCACCGGAGAGGAGGTGCCAGCTACATCCAGCTCCCCCCCCCCACAAAGATGCCCACTGTGATGACAGCAGCTCTGCATGCCTAGATCACGTTGACCAACCTGGCCCATCAGGGACCTCTGGACAGTCGGTACTCTGCCACAATCCCATACAACCACAGAGCCTCCCCCCTCAGGAAACACTAGCACAGCACCCACCCAGCGGGCCCATGCCACTGTCCCGAGGACACGTCAATCAGCTGTGTGTCCACCTCTACAGGGACCCCAGGCAACCCCACAAACACAGGACGATCAGGGACCTGGGGCCAACGGTAGTGGTTTGCTGGCATTGACCAAGTGTATCCTTTGTCTCTCCCCCCCTTTTTGTTTTGTCACCCGGTCCTTGTGTGCATTAGCATCATTTGGCGGAGGAGCAGAGGCACCAGCAAAGGAGGGAGCTGCATCATGGCACATGAGGGTGAATCCACTGAGGGTGAAGGCACTAGTGGGATGGAGGGCGAGGGAAGCACCACAACGGGGACGGGGGGACCAGTGACAGCGACTCCTTCTCCAATGGAAGCTCCCTGGCGGTGGCGGACACTTCTGTTCCCACCCCAACAACAGGTACAGCTGTCACCCTCCCTACCAGCACCGCCCTCCCAGCAGCCCCTTGGCGTGTTTCACATGCCTGCTCACCCAGGAGGGTGGGCATCTCCTTTGCCCCAGGCACCTCATGCCCTGCCCCAGTCAGCCCTGCTACCCTCAGTGAGGAGGCTATTAACCTCCTGAGATTCCTCACTGTTGGGAAGTCAACCATTCTGAGTGATATCCAGGGTTTTGAAAGGCATTTGCAACTAACAAATGCACACCTGGAGGGCATTCACTCTGGCGTGGCAGCCCGACAGATAGCATTTCAGGCTCTGGCCTCAGCACTAATGGCAGCCATTGTCCCTGTGTCTAGCCTCCCCATCCAACTTTCTCTACCCAGTCCCAATCCCCTCAACACCAGCCTATCCCAAGCACACCTTCAGACCAGCATTCACCCAAATCAACACACATAAGTGGCTCAGGCAAACATAAGCACCACACCTCATCTCACAGGCACTCACACAAGCACCATGCCCATGCAGACACAGCAACATCCACTGCCTCCACCGTGTCCCCCTCCTCCTCTTCGTCCACCCCCTCCCAGTCTCACCTCCACTCACACCTGCATGTACTACATCCTCATCGACTATGTCCATCACCAGTTCACCCATCGCTACACACCCCTCACGAGCAGTCACCACCCCCACAAACATGCACACGTCCCCTGTGTCCTCTCCCAGTGTGTCTGTGACCCCTCCTCCCAAAGTACACAAAGGCAAGCACCCACTCACCCAACAGCCATCCACCTCACAACAGCATCCAGCCCATGCACCTTCACCCAAACTCAGCAGAAAGACACCTCCTACAACCACTCCCACTTCTTCCACTCCCAAACCCTCTCCATCTTCCCATCCCAGTGTGTCTAAAAAACTTTTCCTTGCTAACTTTGACCTCTTCTCTATGCCTAGATCCCAGGCCAGCACCTCAGCCACCAAGTCGACGTCCGCGGTGGTACCTGCAAGTCCCAGGGGATGAAAGGGGGCACTCGTCAGGGCTGCCAGTGTGCCAGTGACCCCATGCAAAGGACCAACCCATTCTGCCACATGCCAAGGTAAAGAGGGTGCCAGCAAGCAGCACGGCCAAAAAGCAGGACCCAACCAGCAAGGCCTCCTCCAAAACTCCATCTGCCAGTGCCAAGGTCCCAGCAGCGTCTGGCAAGATGGGGAAGGGCAAGAAAACCCAGGGAAAGGCACTTCAGGACTCGGACCCTCCAAGTGAGGGACTGGTGACCACCATAAGTACTGACAGCACAGCAACCTGTACCGCAGAAGGCACCGCCGCAGGCACCAGCACCTGCACAGCCACCTGCACCGCCATCAGCCCCGCCACATGCACCATCACCTGCACCGCTCCTGTCACAACAACAGTCAGCAGCATCATCCCCAGTGGGCAGCCGTCTGAGGCTGCAGGAGATGGCCTGGTGTCTCCCTCCGCTACTACCAGCACCTGCACCACAGCCTACACCGGCAGCATCTCTGCCGTAGACACCGCCGCAAGCACCGCCACCTGCACAGCCATCTGCACCGCCACATGCCCAGCCAGTGCCACTACATCTGTCATCAGCAGCATCCCCAGTGGGCAGGCATCCGGGGATGCAGGAGGCGACATGGACCCTCCACCCACCACTTGAAGCACAACCACCAGCACCGGCACTACCAGCAGTTTGCAGCCTAAGTAGCCACAGGATGGAGTGTGCCTCTGCCTCCATGGAGTTTCATGCTACCTGTTCCTTGCACATCTCATGGCTCAGACACACAGGTGAGGGAATAGGAACTGCCACACCCCAGGTGCAGCATCACTGGGCACCAGGCCCCCTCCAGAACTAGTGGAGATATGCATCCACTATCACTTTCCTTGGCAGGATGAAGCAGACTGGGCACAAAGCCCCCTCCAGAACCAGTGGAGATATGCATCCACTATCACTTTCCTTGGCAGGATGAAGCAGACTGGGCACAAAGCCCCCTCCAGAACCAGTGAGATATGCATCCACTATCACTATCCAACAATCAGTGGGCAAACCACCCACTTGAGAGACTGTGGCCTTGCACTCCCCAGGACCAAGCAGTGGGCAAACCAACCACTAGAGAGACTGTGGCCTTGCACTCCCCACGACCAAGCAGTGGGCATGTTGCCCCCTCGAGAAACAGTGGCGTAGTACCATCTTCCGGCTGAGGTGCCCCCCTACCCATCCCCCTGAGGGCCTGTGTTTTTTCGACCTGATGCCCCTGCAGTGTTCTCTCCGTTTTGAGGCAGGAGTCAGGTTGGGGCTTCGCCCCTGGTTTTTTGGACCACTGGTCCACGGACATTTGCGAAGCACAGTGTACCGCCCTCTGTACATATTGTGAATATTTGTATATACTGCTGTTTACAATCGTTAACTTTATCTGCTTTTTCTAAATATCACTGATTTAACTAAATTCCTTTTGTCCTCATGTTCTTCCAGGGGATTAGGGGGTGTAAATGTAATGTTGCTGCATGTGTTTGTGTGTATGGTGTTGTGAGTGAGGGTGGGGGTGTTGCGTGTTGCGTGTGTGTGTCATGCTCTTTTTCCTCCCCCTCCCCTGTGTGCTAGGTGCAGTACTCAACGTGGTCGTCACCGCCCCCTTCTTTGATGTTCCTGATGTATTAGCAGATACACCAGCATTGGCAGGACCTGTAGTTCAGGCGCCATGGCGTCCTGGTTCTTCGTTGAGTGTCGAAAGGTGAGTGGTTTCTCTTCCAAAGACTGTTTCCGCCGTGCTTTTGATGTCGTTGTAACCACCCCGGAAAAGCTGGCCGACTGATGCCTTGTAATACTGCGGGCGGTAGAGTGTCTTCTGCCTGTCTGTTGGCGGTGACCTCTGCGGTGTTGGTTGCTACCGCCATGGCAGTCAGAGTGTTAAAGTGGCTGTCTGTGTTGGAGGTTTCCACCGTGACCGTGATCCCATTTTTTTTACCGCCGGCCTGTTGCCGGTATTACCGCCAATTTAACACCAACCACCAGCGTTATAATGAGGGCCTAAGTCTCTATCATTCTGCATTCAAACACTTCTTGTAATAAAACTGTGTCCCAAATGTTTCTCTGGGAATATCGCGCAGACAGTAAAAAATGGGACCATTTCAAGAGATGAAATGTTTAGATAAGATAGAGTTTTGTTTTGGAGGTTGCCTGGCGTTTAGCAGGCATCCAAATAAACCTACAAACTACAGACATTTGTGAAAACATATCGAAGAGAGTCCAAGGACTGCAGCTTCCGCAGAAACCACCACTTCTCTCAGTCTGAATGCCCTGAAAATGACAAACTTTGCTGCAAAAACTGAATATTCTCAATCAGTTGTGGTAGAAAGTTCTAATAATTAGCAAAAGCCCTAACACCCAGCATTCTCACATTTCTCCTGATAAAAGTTCAACTCCCCTTTCCAAAAGGCAGTTTTTTTGGATGTGTGAAGCTGCTGAAGTTTGGTGTGGGGTGGATTCGTGGGCACTCCGGGAAACCTAAAAGACCCAGATATGTCTGAAAATTAGGCAACCAATGAACCCTGGGAATGTGGCTTTGTGGATGCTATTGTCTTTTTCTATCCAAAACTTTGTGTAAAAATCAAACTTTTGGCAAAAACACATTTCTGTGAGAAGTAGTTTCAGAAATTATAGGGAGCAACAAAAGTCCTACTTCTCAGGACTGCACACTGTTATTGATAAACTAGTACCCCACATTTGTGGGTGGCCTATTACCTGGCACAGTAAAATTCCAAAATGAACACTGGAAGTACCAACATAATTGCTTGGAATTATGATTGATTTTTGGGTTACGGTTAGCTGTGATAGTTTGGCTCAGGATTGGCCAACTCCCATAGAAACCTACCAACATGAGACATTTCTAAACCCTAGACACTTTGGGAGTTTGCTATAATGTGGCATATGTGGTTTCACTATTTGTTCCTGTCTAGAATACCCTGCAAGTGCCAAATTGGGTCAGAAAAAGCATTTTCTTACATTTCTATGAAATACAGTTCCAGAATTTGCGAGACTCAATGAAAGTCATACTTCTCAAGGTCCCCATACTTCTCTTCATAAAAACAGCACCCCACTTGCATGGGTGGGCCTATCACTGACATAGAAACTGAAAAACAATAGCCAGTGGAAACCTCAAGATCATTTCTTGAAATTTGGGTGATTTTTGGGATTTTAGGATGCGGCTAGCTG
This sequence comes from Pleurodeles waltl, assembly GCF_031143425.1. Classification (NCBI taxonomy): domain Eukaryota; kingdom Metazoa; phylum Chordata; class Amphibia; order Caudata; family Salamandridae; genus Pleurodeles; species Pleurodeles waltl. Next base: position 257,467,472 of record NC_090450.1, read on the forward strand.
TGGCATTTGGGCCTGGAGCCATCCCACAATTAGGGAAACCAACCAGCCCCCACATTTTCTGAACACTAGGGCCCGTATTTATACTTTTTGACGCTAAACTGCGCTAACGCAGTTTAGCGTCAAAAAATTTTGCGCCGGCTAACGCCATTCTGAAGCACCATGCGGGCGCCGTATTTATTGAATGGCGTTAGCCGGCGCAAGCAGACCGGCGCTGCCTGGTGTGCGTGGAAAAAAAACACGTACACCAGGCAGCGCCGGCGTAGGGAAAAATGGCGTTAGGGCGTCTTAAAAATGGCGCAAGTCAGGTTGACCCTAAAAAATCGTCTTAACCCGATTTGCGCCATTTTAAACGGCGCCCAGACGCCATTTACATGACTCCTGTCTTAGTAAAGACAGGAGTCATGCCCCCTTGCCCAATGGCCATGCCCAGGGGACTTCTGTCCCCTGGGCATGGTCATTGGGCATTGTGGCATGTAGGGGGGCACAAATCAGGCCCCCTATGCCAAAAAAAATATATAATTTTTTTTTTTTTATACTTACCTGAACTTACCTGAATGTCCCTGGGGTGGGTCCCTCCATCCTTGGGTGTCCTCCTGGGGTGGGCAAGGGTGGCAGGGGGGGTCCCTGGGGGCAGGGGAGAGCACCTGTGGGCTCATTTTGAGCCCACAGGCCCCTTAACGCCTACCCTGACCCAGGCGTTAAAAAGTGGCGCAAATGCGGGGTTTTTTGACCCGACCACTCCCGGGCGTGATTTTTGCCCGGGAGTATAAATACGACGCATTTGCGTCGACGTCATTTTTTTAGACGGGAACGCCTTCCTTGCATCTCATTAACGCAAGGAAGGCGTTCATGCAAAAAAATGACGCTATTTGCCCATACTTTGGCGCTAGACGCGTCTAACGGCAAAGTATAAATATGACGTTAGTTTTGCGCCGAATTTGCGTCGAAAAAAACGACGCTAATTCGGCGCAAACGGAGTATAAATATGCCCCTAGGTATCCAGGCAGCCCAGGATATATAAAAGATAGAAAATATAGAAAAAATAGGAGGAAGGAGGCAGAAATCTGGGAATGACCCTGCAAAAAGGGCCAGGTCCAACATATACAAAACAGTGATGGCTGGAATGCTTGAATTTATCTCAGCCCCAGGCAATCACTCTGGCTGCGCCCCAATCCACCATGATTTTACACACTGTGGCACCTCAGTTTGGACACAGTGCATGCAAATCAGTCTTGACCCTGCTCCAAAAGGAACAGTCCAGTCTGAACTTCCAAGCCAGGTCCTCCCAGAACCGGAACACAACACCTTGTTGTTTGTGCATTTGCAACCCTATGTACTCTGGGTATGCACAGGTCTGGGTCCCAGGCTCACTGTGCCACCACAACCAAGCTATACTTGGCTGAAAAGCCCTAACTAGGCTGAAACCAGTCCTAGATTGCTTGTGTTCTGGTTCAGGGAGGACCTAGCCTGGCATTTTGGGCTGGACTGTTCCCATGAGGCCCAGGGTCAAGACTGATTTGCATATGGCTGTGTCCAAACCAAGATGATAGGGAGGAAAAAAAATATGGATTGGGATGCAGCCCCAAGTGACTGCCAGTGGCTGAGATAAATTACAGCATTCTATCCATCACATTGTTGTTTTTGGATTTGCTGCACTAAGTGTTCTGGGTATGTCCAGACGTAGGTCCCGGGTTAACTGTGTCACTGGAATCAAGTCTGTATCTGTCTGCAGAGCCCTAACCAGGGTGAAACTTGTTTTAGTTTGCTTGTGTTTTAGTTCAAGGAGCACCTGGTCTGGCAGTTCGGGCTGGATTGTTCCCATGAGGGTCAAGACTGATTTGCCTATGGATGGGTCCAAACTGAGGTGCCATGGTGGGCAAAAAATACAGTGGATTTGGGATACAGTTCTGGGCAAGTGCCAGTGGCTGAGATTAAATCAAGTTTTCCATATGTTAACTTGGGGTCTTTGCATTTGTTGTCCTACCTTAAATGTTTGCACTACTGCTGTAGTAGGCTCCACAAAGGTGCTTCCTAGGCTTAAATGGTTCAATCAACACAATTTGAAGTTCAACTCTGAGTACTGATGATTATTCACAATAACTATAAGTACACTCCTGGAATAGACCTGCAGGTGTAGGCACTGCCATTCGAGCAAATGTAGAGAGGGTATACTGCTGAATGTTGTCGAACCCATTTCACCTAAACACAGGGAATAAAACTGTATTCTGTAATATTCAATATGCTGGATTGCTTTTTAGAGCAAATGCAGGTCACCCAACCTTCTATTACTCAGTTACCCACATAAAGGACATTCAGGCCCATATTTATACTTTTTGACGCTAAACTGCGCTAACGCAGTTTAGCGTCAAAAAATTTTGCGCCGTCTAACGCCATTCTGAAGCGCCATGCGGGCGCCCTATTTATGGAATGGCGTTAGCCGGCGCAAGCAGACCGGCGCTGCCTGGTTTGCGTGGAAAAAAGCCACGTACACCAGACAGCGCCGGCGTAGGGGGAAAATGGCGTATGGGCGTCTTAAAATGGGGCAAGTCAGGTTACGTCGAAAAAATCGTCGTAACCCGACTTGCGCCATTTTTTTTCGACGCCCATCCCCCATCAACATGACTCCTATCATTGTAAAGATAGGAGTCATGCCCCCTTGCCCAATGGCCATGCCCAGGGGACTTCTGTCCCCTGGGCATGGTCATTGGGCATAGTGGCATGTAGGGGGGCACAAATCAGGCCCCCCTATGCCACAAAAAATAAAAAAATAAAAACTTACCTGAACTTACCTTAATGTCCATGGGATGGGTCCCTCCATCCTTGGGTGTCCTCCTGGGGTGGCCAAGGGTGGCAGGGGGGGTCCCTGGGGGCAGGGGAGGGCACTCTGGGCTCATTTTGAGCCCACTTGTCCCCTAACTCCATGCCTGACCCAGGCATTAAAAAGCGGCGCAAATGCGCCGTTTTTGGCCACGCCCACTCCCGGGCGTCATTTTTGCCCGGGAGTATAAATACCACGTAAAGGCCTGGGAGTAATTTTTTAAGACGGGAACGCCTCCCTTGCATATCATTAACGCAAGGAAGGGGTTCACGCTAAAAAATGACGCACACTCCGGGCACTTTGGCGCCCGAAGCGTCTAACGCCATAGTATAAATATGGCGTTAGTTGGCGTTAGTTTAGCGTCGAATTTGCGTAAAAAAAAACGACGCAAATTCGGCGCAACCAGAGTATAAATACGGCCCTGAATTTCGAAACTCCTGGGGGGTGTGGCCTGACCTGCAACAATGGCGGATGTGTGAATGCTCTGCCCCGCTTGGGCCCTGCAGATATCCTTTTCACATTGCACCATCGGGGGTTGAAGAATGTCGCCGGCTGCAGGGGAGGAAAAAGGGCACAAATGAGAGGGCTATGATGCAGATCAGAACTGCTGAGAGCGAGCTGCGAGAATTGGGAGATTGGGTGCTCCAGCCACAGCTGGTGAGGCGGCCATTGCGGCCGGCGTGTCCCTGTAGGAGGCGACTGGGCCACGACGGACTTGTGCGGCCCAGAGGGCTTGAAAGCGCCCCCACAGCAAAAGAAATAGCAGCAGTGGCAGCACTGGGAGCCCCAGTGCCCGTGAAGACGCACCGAGGGAGTGAGGCGGGCCCCTCACTGATTAAAACGAGAGATGACAACAGTCCAGAGAGGGTCGGCACACGCCGGAAGAGAAGCCGGACTGGACCATCCTGCACTGGTGACTCACGGTAAACCACCGAGAGGGACGCCCCTGGGGTGCTGGTCGGTCAGATGTGCTGTAATGGCACATGCCAGAAGCTCCGGAGGCACAGTGAGTACAGTGTGGCTCTTGACCAGGACCTCCAGAATAAAATAGGGCCCAGCTGGGGACCATATGGACTTGGCCCCTGATAAATCCATGCCACTATCGGCACCTATCAAAGAGACATGTAGTGCTTCCCCCGAGGGACAATAGGCAGGGCTACTGGCATTGTTGCTAATAGGACGCGTCTGCTCTCCCACGCCCTTGGATGACATATCAGAAGGAGTGAGTGGAATACTAGTGAAGTGCACCGCCAGCGACAGCCCACCCCATGACATCGGGCACTCCGTTGGCCAGCCGTGCCCTGGCAGGAGGAAAAGTGACTTTGAACGAAGCCACAGGGACCCACCAGGCCCCTTTTGAAGATACCACTTGTCATACTGAATGACTACCAAAAGCCGGAACAGAGCTAAGTCACAGGGGCGGTGCTGAGCAAGCGACATGGCCCAAACGGACATGTCAAACCCCATTCCACACTCTTTACAGGCCACACTGGACAAGATCCTGGGACCATAGAGGAATCAAAAACAACACTTCAGCTGGAAATGGCCAGGTGTCAGTAGAATTGGACATGTTGAGAGCGGAACACCAGAAACTAGCAGACACTGAAACCACGTCCAAACCCCTAAGGAAGAATGGGAGTGGCTGGAATCACATAAAGCGGGTGCACCAAAATGGGATTGGCGTCACAGCATGGATGCCAGGAGAGCGAAGAGACAACGAAACAGGGCCCGGCCGAACGCTGTACCAACCCCAGCACAGAATGCATTAGATAGAAGGGCAGCCCTAGAGGCAGTGGCGTTGCTGCGGAACACTGATCCTACTGGAGACGCCGGTAGAGGGAACTTGGACCACCACACACACTCCATGGAATCAGACTCGCATCACTCTGATGAGGCTCCAAGAGTGACCCCCCCAAACCGCAGATGATCTGGGATGATCTTGGCCTGGTATCCCCAACCCCATGATGAGGGTTTTTGTTTGAATTTGGGACCATAACTGCCACGGATCCCCCTGTTTCTCGACTGCTACTACACGAATGGTGAGAACACTATGGGGGTCATTCTGACCCTGGCGGCCGGTGGCCGCCAGGGCCACAGACCACGGGAGCACCGCCAACAGGCTGGCGGTGCTCCCGAGGGCATTCTGACCGCGGTGGTTCAGCCGCGGTCAGAAAGGGTAAACCGGCGGTCTCCCGCCGGTTTACCACTGCCCGTTGGAATCCTCCAAGGCGGCGCAGCTTGCTGCGCCGCCGAGGGGATTCTGACACCCCCTACCGCCATCCTGTTCCTGGCGGTTCGCCCGCCAGGAACAGGATGGCGGTAGGGGGTGTCGCGGGGCCCCTGGGGGCCCCTGCAGTGCCCATGCCAATGGCATGGGCACTGCAGGGGCCCCTGTAAGAGGGCCTCGCTTGTATTTCACTGTCTGCTTAGCAGACAGTGAAATATGCGACGGGTGCAGTAGCACCCGTCGCACCTTCCTACTCCGCCGGCTCGATTACGAGCCGGCTTCATCGTGGGAAGGACGTTTTCCCCTGGGCTGGCGGGCGGCCTTTTGGAGGCCGCCCGCCAGCCCAGGGGAAACCTCAAAATACCCACCGCGGTCTTCCGACCGCGGTACGGTATTTTGGCGGCTCCCGCCGGGCGCGCGGTGACCGCGCCCGGCGGGAGTCAGAATGACCCCCTATATGACTCAACGTTATTATTATGTTTGCTTTACGTATGCTGGGCAACCAACAGTTGCGTTGCTGCCCTGGGGATTGGGGGCTGGGGATTGAAGTTACATGTTTTTGCTGTGCGTAGGAGGTTAGATATTGCTGAACCAAGACTGATATTGGTGACTGGGGACCGAGAGGAAGTGATGAGGGGCAGCTGCCATTGGGAGGGTTGGGTGTCCGTCCCTGATTCTGACTCCATCCTATGGCGGACTACAAACTGGTAACCTGGAACATCCGAGGGATGGGAACTATTGTCAAACGCCACAAGATTCTGGCATACCTAAAAAGAAGGGGGTACATATAGAACTACTCCAAGAAACACACATTATTTCTGGAGAGGTGGACAGCTTGTGATGCAGGTGGAGAGGGCAGATACTTGCCACTACATACTCGGTATTTGCATGGGGCGCACTGCTATTGGTGAGGGCTGGGGTCCCGTTTGAGGCCATGACCATAGATATAGACCAGGAAGGCTGATAAGTAATAGTGGCGGATCAGATTGCGTGGACGCCATGTAGTGCTGAGTTGTGTGTATGCCCCTAGCCAGTAGCAGATCCCTTTCTTACAGACCCTTTCTGGACGCTTGGCTAGACCCTCGGGAGGACAGGTTCTGATCCGGGGGGACTTCAACTGTGTACTGGAAACGGTAATGGACCGCTCCCTTCTCCCCTTGCCTGGGGCAACAGCACACACGACGACTATGGGCCTGATCGAGTGGGTAACACACTGGGGTCTGGAGGACGTCTGGTGGGTTCAGCACCCTTGTGATAGGGACTACTCATACTATTCAGGCCTCCATCAACTGCATATTAGAATAGACCGGGTGCTGTGCACTGGAACTCTTACCCCCGAGATTGCTCACTCCGAATACCTAGGCTGACCCCAGCGGACCACTGCCCGTTACTTTATTACCCGGCACTGTGCCAGAGTTAGGGCCCCCATCCAGATGTGGAGACTTCAGCCAATGGCATTAGAAGACCCAGCAGACAGAGAAGCTCCTAGGTCCCACCTCTTAGAGCACATTAGCATTAACAAGGGATCCACGGCATCACAACACATAGAATGGGAAACCCTTAAAGTAGCGACATGAAGCTACTGTATGGGACAATCAGTAGGGATCAGATGAACTCTTGAGCTTCAGTTAAACTGATTGGAAAAGAAAATACATGACAGAGACAATTAACAAGGCGAGGACCAGAGAGCATGGCAACGACTCCTTAGCACAAAATAGTCATTCAATCAAACCCTGGAAAGGCTGGGCTTTCATAATTACCAGAAACACCTAGGCCCTGATTCTAACCGGTCGGCGGGAGCACCGCCGACAGGCCGGCGGTGCCCCGCAGGGCATTCTGACCGCGGCGCTTTGGCCGCGGTCAGAAAGGGTAAACCGGCGGTCTCCCGCCGGTTTATCGCTGCCCTTAGAATCCCCCATGGCGGCGCAGCTTGCTGCGCCGCCATGGGGGATTCTGACACCACCTACCGCCATCCTGTTCCTGGCGGTTCGCCCGCCAGGAACAGGATGGCGGTAGGGGGTGCCGCGGGCCCCTGGGGGCCCCTGCCGTGCCCATGCCAATGGCATGGGCACGGCAGGGGCCCCCGTAAGAGGGCCCCGCAAAGTATTTCAGTGTCTGCCTTGCAGACACTGAAATACGCGACGGGTGCCACTGCACCCGTCGCACCTTCCCACTCCGCCGGCTCGATTACGAGCCGGCATCCTCGTGGGAAGGGAGTTTTTCCCTGGGCTGGCGGGCGGTCTTTTGGAGACCGCCCGCCAGCCCAGGGAAAAACTCATAATACCCTCCGCGTTCTTCTGACCACGGAGCGGTATAATGGGGGCGGATTTCTGGCGGGCGGCCTCCGCCGCCCGCCAGAATCAGAATGACCCCCCTAGCGTCCTTCCATACAGAGGAGGGTAGATCCGGCAGAATGTTGGCATGGCTCGTACGGTCCGGTGGGGAGGGTGTTCCGATCACAAGTATCTGTGGGACAGATGGGGTCATGTGTATGCGCCGTCTGAAATAAACGAAGCATTTAAAACATACTACATGTCCCTCTCCAGACGACCTGAGGAAGACCTACCACACTTACAGTCTCTCCCACTGAGAACTATAGCACTTGTAGACAGGGACCCCCTGGGGGAACCAATGACTTTGGTGTGCTTTTTCACAACTGGCAGCGGGCAAAACACCAGGCACGGATGGACTCCCTGTGGAGTTTTATAAGACATATACAGATATCCTCGCTCCCACATTAGTTGAGCTTTACACAGAGGCATTCTAAAAGGGCATACTCCCTGCGATCACACGATGCCTCAGTGACTGATTTCAGACCCTTGTCCATGCTGAACTGCGATTTCACGATCCTAGGCAAAGCCCTGGCTAATCAGCTGCTCCAGCATGTTCCCCACCTCATACACAAGGATCAGAATGGTTTCATACCTGTGCATAACATCTCCCTGTATCTTAGACAACTATTTTCACTTTTACACATACCACATGACGAACGACACACTGGTGCTGTACTCCTCTTGGTGGGCCTTGAGAAGGAGTTCGACTCATTAAGATGGGAATATCTACGGGCAGTAATGCTTTGAATGGGCCTGGAGGAGAAATGGGTGCGATGGGTCAAACTACTGTACTGCCTCCCAATGTTGAGGGTACGAACTGGCAGGGCAGTATCGGACGCCTATCCTATATTTTGAGGCACCAGGCAGGGATGTCCTCTCTCGCCCTTGAAGTTTGCTCTGGCCATCAAGCCCTAAGCAGCTCAGTTTCAAATGGAGGGGCACAGCAGGGGGGTACAGTAAAGCTCTGTAGACTATGTCATGTCGCTCTATGCGGATGACCTACTAATTTATCTGCGGGATCGCACATCAGGGATTCTTTGGGTGCTCATTCTACTTGAGGAATTCAGTGGTCCATCCAGCCTTAGAGTAAACAGGAAAAATAAATGCATCTTTCCACTGACTGTGAGTGTGGAGCACCCCTCCTCCTGTCTTAGTGATATTACGTGATCCCCCCACACATTCAAATACCTGAGAATACAAGTATTCCACAATCTACGAGACCTCCGGGATGGCAACCTAGGTAAAGCGCTTTGGTCTGTAAGATCGTGTGTGGCGTTTTGGCGCTCTCTTAGGGTCTCTATGATGTTCCTAGTGTCCTCATCCAAAATTATTATGTTGTCCCGCCTTTTATACTACTTCATTACCCTCCCAGTGAATATACCGGTGAGCTGGTTAAAAGAATTAAATGTGCTCCTCAAGGAGCTCCTCTGGGATGGGGGCTGGCAGCGAACATCTCTCGCCACCTTTAGCCGCCCCACTGATGGAGGTGGATTGGGAGTACCAGACTTGAATTATACTACCAGTCGTGCCAGCTTCAGTTGGTTGCTGGGTGGTTTGTGGGTAAGAACCGGCTAGATCTGATCACATCCCGGGGCGACGTCGGAGGTGGCCTGTTACTGGTGCGGATGCTCAGTTCTCGGATCACCCTACCAGCACGAAATGTCTTGCTGACGGTGGCCCTGTCTTGCTGGAGATGGTGTCTGAGACGTCTGAGAGGGGCCTACTCCCTTGAAATACAACTGACTGGGATACCCTTAGGGATACCGAACCGCACCCTATTGAGTAACCAGATGAGGACCTGGACCCAGGCAGGAGTGATGAAATTAGGGGACTGCTTCTGGGAAGGGGTCTTGTGCCCATTCACAGCATTGGTGGAGGAGGGTGGGATCCTGGGGGTGCAATTCCTTCTATATCAGAAACTAACTTATACTATAAGGGGACTATGGCCTATGGTGAACGCAGAGCCAGAGACGCTTAGAATACTCCAGCTCTTATTGACAATAGTGGAAGACACCCACCTGTTTGCCAGGCTCCACAGGGCCCATAATGAGGTTACCCTGGAGTCCCTGCAAACATTAAGAGCGAAATGGGAGTGGACACTGGGCAAGGAGTTGATGGACACAGAGTGGCAGAAAGTGCTGGCACACCTGTACGGTATCGCGTAACACACGTCTCTGTTGCATCCAATACAAGTATGTACACAGAACATACCTCACCCCTTGCACACTCAGGGTAGTATATGGTGGCAAACCCAGGGAATGTCCCAGGTGCAATGCTGTTGATCCCGACTTGGACCACATGATATGGGAATGCCCCGAGATACAGAGAGGCTGGTGGGGAGCACTAGAGGCTTTTGGTGGAGCCCTTGACATGCCAGTGAACTTAGACCCCACCTTCTGCCTGCTGGGACTACATTCAAGACCCGCCTCTGAGAGAGTTGGCAGCAGGTTCTTGGACTTAGCCCTGGTACTACTTAGACGTCGGAATGCCATGGTCTGGAAATCTCCTACGGGCCTGGTCCTGGCGGACTGGAGGCAGGATGTATCAATTTGGGCCCAAGCCAAAAAACACCTACTACGTAGGGAGGAGGCCTGGGGGATGTGTACACGTCCTAATGCTCCATTGTGGACTGAAGTATTGGAGGCTTGGGAAACGTAGATGAGAGGTAGATGGGGTCCTGGACACTGGAGAGGGCACGCCCTGCTAGTGTTGGGCTGTAGGCCCACTCTATGGGGAGCGGAGATTTGATGAAACACTTGCCATGCAACAGAGAGGTCTCAAAATCCCAGTCACAAGAAGTAGGGGAGCAGGGGCGACTGCTCTGATGCTAATACATATGCACTGCCTCCACTGATTCATCGGGGACGGCAACTGGTACCGTCCGGGGGGATCCCCACTCCTCTTTTTTGAAAGTCAAAAAGCTTCAGCAGGACGAAGCTGCAGGCCTCAGCTGAAGCTCCACGAGGCTGGATACCCCTTTTATACAAGGTATAGAGAAGAACGTGGCATGAGCTCCTGTGAAGCCAGGCCTACTGCTTTGGGTGGAGCACCAAGCAGATAGGTCTCAGTCTCCTTTCGGTTCTTTGAGCACTTTTTGGGCACAAATGTTGAAAGTCACAAGTTGTGAATGTTGGTTTTGTGGACACCTTTAGCACCACTTTCAAGAGTGCAGGACTGAGGAAGAAGAACCTCTTGGAGGGTCAGGACTCACTCAGGCAGGGTCCCAGAGGTTCTGATCAGGAGGCTGGCCAGCTAGCCATTGGAGTCACTTTGCAAGTCCCGGGTTCAAGTAGGAGAGCAGGGCTCAAGCAACTGGCCAGGCATCTTAGACTCAGATCAGGCTTCAGGTTTCAGAGCAGTCCTTAATGATGTAGCAAAGCATACCTTCTGACTTACACAGCAGACCACAGCAGCAGGCAATCCTTTGAGAGTCCTTCTGCAGTTCCACAAGTGAAGGGTGGGTCTGAGGGTCTCCTTTCTATACCTAGTGCATTATTTGATGTAGGAGACATGTCTAGAGGCTTCCCCTTCCAGAAGTGTGTGGCATTTCCTGTCTCCCTGCCCTGGTCCCAGTTTGTCTGCAGGCACAGTAGGCTAGTGTGCAGTCCTTTGTGTGAGAGCAGGGCACAGCCTATTGAAGTGCAAGTGGGGCTGTGCACACCTCTGCCCCACATCCTGCCTGAGATGGCCCATCCCTCTATTGTGTGGGTGTCTTGGAAGAATATACAAAGTCCAATTGCCAGCTTTACGCGGTCATGCATCCCAGGAACAGGCAAAATAACAGGCACCAAATGGCAAGGAACAGGAACCAAATGGTTAGGCTGGAAAAATGCAAACTTTCTGAACGTGGTTATTCAAAATTGGGAGTTAAAATTCAACTTGACCATTTAAGAGGATTTTAAAATACCGTTCCTCAGACACCAAGCATGACCTTTCAGCCTGCTCCCAATTAAAGATAGCACTTATTAAAGGTAATAAAGTTACCCAATGTTATCCTATAGGAGGGGTAGGCCTCACAGTAGAGAAATACAAATATGTGAGTTTTTCCAGGACATGTAAAATGTAAAAGTACATGTCCTGCTTTTCAAATACAATGCACACTGCCCTAGGGTCTGGTTAGAGCCTAACTTAGGGGTGGTGTGTATGTATTAACCTCTTTGCTGCCAGGCCTTTTCCCCCTCCTGTGCTGAGCCTTTTTTAGGGTATTTGGGGTAGTTCGCACTTAGGCCTTCATAACTTTTTGTCCACATATTGATCCATGCCAAATTTGCATCATTTTGTTTCCAACATCCTAGGGATTCTAAAGGTACCCATGGAGGAGACCAAGAAATTAGACAAAACACAGCTAAAATTTGTTTTTTTTAGGAAAAAAGTGCGGCAGAAAGAAGCATGTGGTTTTTACCCTGTAAATGGCATCAACAAAGGTTGCGTGGTGCGAAAATCACGATCTTCCCAGCTTTCAGGAACACGCAGACCTGAATCAGAAAACCTAATTTTTCAATACAATTTTGGCATTTTACTGGGACAAACCAAATTTTTACTATTTTTTTGTGCTTTCAACCTCCTTCCAGTTAGTGACAGAAATGGGTGTGACACCAATGGTGGATCCCGGACAGCCAAAAATTTCTAAAAGATAGACACATTTCTGAATTCAGCAAGGGGTCTTTTGTGTAGATCCTTCAAGGTTTTCCTACAGAAAGTAGCAGCTGAAATAAAAAAAATATTGAAACTGAGTTGAAAAAAACTGCCATTTCTGTCCATATATTCGTCTGTAACGTTTTCCAGCAATGGCATATTTTTTAAAGCAATATACCGTTACGTCTGCTTGGACTCTTCTGGTTGCGGGGATATATAGGGCTTGTAGATTCATCAAGAACCCTAGGTACAACAAGCCAATAAATGAACTGCACCTTGCAATGGGTTTTCATTGTACACCGGGTATACAACAATTCATTTGATAAAATATAAAGAGTGAAAACTAAGTATAAAGGAAACCTGTAATTTCCAAAATGGACACAAGATAAGGAGTTGAGAAGCAGATGTTATTTGCACATCTCTGAATTCGGGGGTCCCCGTACTGGCATGTAAATAACAGGGCATTTCTCAACTAGACTTCTTTCTTACACACTGTCCTACATTTGGAAGGAAAAAATGTAGAGAAAGAGAAGGAGTAATGACACTTGTTCATCGATTCTGTGTTACCCCAAGTCTCCCAATAAATATGAAAAAATTGAGTGGGTAGACCTAGTGCACGTGACAGGAAATGTCCCAAAACGCAACATGGCCACATCACATTTTTACATTGAAATTTTATGTTTTTTTGGAAAGTGCCCAGCTATGGAGTAGATTTTGGCCTCTAGCTCAGCCCACACTTACTGAAACATAGCAAACCTGTGTATTTTTGAAAACTAGACACCTAGGGGACTTCAGGATGGGGTGACTTGTGGCGCTCTCACCATGTTCTGTTACCCAGAATGCTTTGCAAATCTCAAAATGCGGCAAAAAAACAGTTTTTACTTACATTTCGCTTATGGAAAGTTCTGAAACCTGAGGGGAGCAACAATCTTCCTTCCACCCAGCATCCCCCCCATGTCTTCCATTAAAATGGTACCTCACTTGTGTGCGTAGGTCTAGTAACTGCGACAGGAAATGCCCCAAAACACAACATGGACACATCAAAAATTCCAAAAGAAAACTGGCATGTTTTTTGCAAAGTGCCTAGCTATGGATTTTGGCCTCTAGCTTAGACGGCATCCAGGGAAACCCACAAACCCAGATATTTTTTAAACCAAGACCCCTAGGGAAATCCAGAATCGGGTAACTTGTGGGGCCCTCACCAAGTTCTATTAGCTAGAATACTTTGCAAACCTCAAAATTTGACCAAAAAAACACATTTTCCTCCCATTTCGGTGATGGAAAGTTCTGGAAGTGAGCCACAAACGTCCTTCTACACAGCATTCCCACAAGTCTACAAATACTTGTGGGTGTAGACCTTGTGCCAGCGACAGGAAATGCCCCAAAACACAACGTCGACACATCACATTTTTCTAATGAAAACTGACCTGTTTTTTGCAAAGTGCCGAGCTGTGGGTTTTGGCCTGTAGCTCAAACGGCACTTACGGAAACATACCAAACCCAGGCATTTTTCAAAACTAGACACCTAGGGAAATCTAGGATGGGATGACTTGTGGGGCTCTCACCAGGTTCTGGCACCCAGAATCCTTTGCAAATCTGACAATGTTGCAAAAAAAAGAAATTTCCTCACATTTCGGCGGTTAAAAGTTCAGGAATCTGAGGGGAGCCACAAACTTCCTTCCACCTGGCATTCCCTCAAGTCTCCCGATAAAAATGGCACCACACTTGTGTGGGTATGCCTAGTTTCCGCAGCAGGAAATGACCCAAAACACAAGGTGGACACATCACATTTTTGCAATGAAAACTGACCTGTTTTTCCAAAGTGCATAGCTATGGATTCTGGCCACTAGCTTAGCTGGCACCCAGGGAAACCTAGCAAACCTATACATTTTTGAAAACTAGATACCTAGGGGAATCCAGGATGGGGTAACTTGTTGGGCTCTCACCAGGTTCTGTTACCCAGAATCCATTGCAAACCCCAAAATTTGGCAAAAAACACTTTTTCCTCACATTTCTGTGCGGCAAAGTTCTCGGAATCTGAGGGGAGCCACAAACTTCCTTCTACCCAGCATTCCCCTAAGTCTCCTGACAAAAATGCTACCTCACTTGTGTGAGTAGGCCTAGTGCCCGCGACAGGGAAGCCACAACTCCCTGGACTCCATCAGGTGTATAGTTTTAAAAAATGTCTCAGTTTGATGGAAGACCGCCAGACCCGGGACCAAAAACACATAGGGGTCCCTCCGTCTCCTTGAAAAAATATGTGGTTTTGTAATAGATCATTTTGATGTGCCTACATTGTGTTTTGGCCCCTTCCGTGCCGTGAGCACTTTGCCCACCCACACAAGTGAGGTAGCATTTTTATCAGGAGACCGGGGGGAACAGTCGGTGGTATAGGTTTCTGTTTTTTTTTTTTTGCTTCTGGAAGAATATGATACAGAAATGCAAGAAAAATTTGTGATTTTACTCACATTCTAAAGTTTACAGGGCATTGTGGCTAAGAAGCTTATTAGGATCCACAAGGGACACACCACCTTGGACTCCACCGGGTGTGTAGTTTTCAAACTAATCTGCAGTCAGTATTTTGTCCCTAAAGAAGAAGCAAGCACACCACAAAGACCTTTACTTCTTTGATGTTCCAAACATTCAAACTGTGAAAACAAACACCGTAGGTTATGCTACAAAGACCCGTCATCCACCAACCGAGTTGGTGGCATCCTTCTTCATTGTGGCCCTCTCGAGACACCTAGCATGTCACAGGTGTGCATCGATGCCTGATTACAGTGGAGCGGGTTTTTTCCTTTTTTATTTTACCACACATACTGGTTGGATTTGGTACGAGGGTGAGTGGTGGTTCAAAAGATCAAATTGTATTAACAAGAGATTTCGTAAAAATGAAATGCACTGTTAATAACTGAAAGGCCAAAAAACGGAACCAATGTCTCACAGCTCGTGAGCTGTTAAGCTACGTCAAGGCACCAACCTCTTCACAGTCCATTCACACACCTTTCATACGTGGCATGCACAAGACCATTCACGCCATCAGCTGTGGGCCCAGCACATTACAACACTCACATCAACAGACAGCGCCATTCAAGGGCAAGCACTTTATAATGCCCTCATGACTGACACAGCAATCACACCAGCTGACTTGAGTTTGTGAACAGGCATTTAGCTAGCAGTGTGTTGTATTGGCCAACAGCAAGTCACTATTTACACCGGCAGCCAAGCGCCACTCCACGCACACCACCAGGCAAGTGCCACTCCACACACACCTACAGCCAAGCGCCAATCCACGTACACTGCCAACCAAGTGCCACTCCACGCACACCGTCATTCAAGCAACACTCCACACACACTGCCAGCACTTTTTTTAACCAAAAAGAAAACACTAACTATTTATAGGTAAGCACAAAACTTCAAACACGAAAGTTCTAAATAAATACATGACAGTAAAGCCAACCGTGAAACTGAACAAAAAATATAAAACAATATATAACAGGCAGTTTACGCTCATGGTAGTTCCCAATAATTCTTTTGGGTGTGGTAACTTCTGAAACAGCCGGCTACACACAGCTCAGGCTTAGAAGGAAAATCGAGCAGTACATATGAGTCTCCCTCCGGATACTTCTTCGGGTGCAGACTCTACATTGCTTAGCAGGAAAGTTGTTTTTGGGCGTGGGAGGAATGTGATCAGGAAAATGGCGGTCTTTCAATCTAGCCACATCCTCCACCACTGCTTCTCTAGGAACTCTTGCCTGTTCCACAACAACAAGGTTCTCTATCACAGACTCCTGAAATTTAACAAATGTCATCCTTGACTCTGGAGAACAATGCTTGAACACAATAAAAGCATTAAAAGTTGCTAAATGGAAAAGATGAATAGCTAACTTCTTATACCAAATGTAAGGCTTATGAACAGCAGTGTAAGGTTCTAACCTCTGATCTACTCTATCTACACCACCCATGTGCTTATTGTAGTCCAAAAAGCATGCAGGTTTGCCCACTTCGGCAACCTGACTCCAAAAAGTCACAGTGGAAGTAAGCTCATCATGGAGAGTAGTCAGCATATAGACATCCCTCGTGTCTGCACATTTCAAAGCTAGCAGCTCCTCATTACGCAAGACACTGTACTGTCCCCTCTCAAGTTGTTTACACACAAGCTCCCTTGGCTAGCCTTTACAGGTAGAGCGGATTGTGCCACAAGCAACAATGTCCACTCTAAACAATCCCCTGAACAATTGCATTCCAGTGTAGAAGTTATCTGGGTACAAATGGTGACCTTTGGTAAACAGTTGTCTACCAAGTTCCCACACAATTTTCTCACTAACTCCAAAAGTGAGCAGCCAACAAGGGGGGTCAATATTGGAATCCTTACTAGTGTAGACCCAGAAATCTTAAACATATCCTGTACTACTTATAAACAGCATGTACATCTTAATTCCATACCGTGCCCTCTTGCTAGGAATGTACTGTCCAAAAACCAAATGGCCTTTGAACAGGACCAAAGACTGGTCCACAGATATTTCTTCTCCTGGAGCATAGACCTCTGAGAACCAATCTACACAGTGATCAAGGACAGGCCTAATTGCCCAAGGGGCTGCCCACATCACAAAAAACCCAAAGAAGAAAATCCCTGGTGTAACTTTGGCTTTTGCCCCCCTTGATGACAGATCGCCTAAAAATACTAGGCTGATCTGCTCCCAAGGGGGGCAGAAATGGTGTAAATAATATTGGCCCTCGAAGGGGAGCAACCCTTGCCCAAGGTGCCCCTCCACGCCACATGGTGTCTAGTGGGCATTCCTGTAGCATGATCGCAGTGCGATTGGGCAGCAGGAATGCTGAAAGAGACATTGAGGGAAAGGAACGGCCTTTCCTTTCCTTTCCCCTGATGCCTCTTTCAGAGGCAACCCTCCCAGGCCGCAGGAGGAACTCACCTGTTTCTCCGAAGACGTGCTGGAAGCAAATGGCTTCCAGCACGTCTGGCGGCTTCTAATGATGTCAGCACGCAATGTGTGCTGATGTCATTAGATGCCAAGGGGGAGTCAGGGGTGGCAGGAGAAGGGCTTTACCTGCCATCCCTGCCCAGGGGAGGGGGGGTTGGAGGTCCAAGGGGGAGTGCTAGTGCTCCCACCAGGGCCAGGTATAGGACGTAACGGTTACATCCTCGGCACAGCAGAGCAGTAGCCGAGGACGTAAATGTTACTTCCCGGCCACCCAAGGGGTTAAAAAGGGAATTTTAGGCTTAGCAAAGGAGTTATTTTGCCTAGTGGAATTGGCTGTTTAAAACTGCACAGGCTGTAATGGCTGACCTGGGACAAGTTCTAATGGGCTACTTAAGTGGATAGCACAACAAGTGCTGCAGGTCCACTAGTAGCGTTGAATTTACCAGCCCTTTGTATATGGTTGCCTCTTTACTAAGGACTTATAAGCAAATTAAATATGCCAATCAGCAGTTAGGCAATTTTACCATGTTTTCGGAGTGAGAACAAGCATTTTAGCATTGATTAGCTGAAGTAAAGTGCAAAGAGTCTTAAGTCCAACAAAAACAAATTCAGAAAAATAGGAGGAGTGAAGACAAAACGTTTGGGAGTGACCCTGCAGAAAGGACCAGGTCCAACAGGCACATGCTCCATTGTACACTTCAGTTAATAATCCTAGGAGGTCCCTTGGTACTCTCAATACTTCCATTTCCCTCCGCAGTCTACTTTGATCTGTAGTGTTAAGTGTAGTGGATTGCTCAGGCTATTTGGAGTATCAATTATTTTTGTAACTCACTTATTGGTACCTAATCATGCTTTGACATATGGGGCCTCATTACGAGTTTGGCAGTCCCAGGACCGCCATGTTGGTGGTTACACATCTAACAGGCTGGCAGAGTAGACCGCCATATTATGACCCTGGCGGTATTCCCAAGAGAATACAGCAAACGCACCGCCAGTGCGGTCTAGCTGCCACGGATTTCAGAAGTCACCAGCAGGCCGGTGGCGACTATGTTTCTACCTGACAGATTACGAGGTTGTACACCACCAAGGTTTCCGCCGCTGTTGCATCTCCACGGATACCCAGGCAGGACCCAACTGTATAAAAGGAGCAACTCACCTTCAGGAAGACTACTCATCCAGTGCCGCCATGAAACCTGAACTACACGTCTTCCAGCTGCTCCTGCTCTCCCAATGTCTATTGAATCTGCGATGACGACAGCAGCCG
Organism: Pleurodeles waltl; assembly: GCF_031143425.1. NCBI lineage: Eukaryota > Metazoa > Chordata > Amphibia > Caudata > Salamandridae > Pleurodeles > Pleurodeles waltl. Next base: position 257,485,692 of record NC_090450.1, read on the forward strand.
TAAGTACACACTCTTACCTGTTATTGTTGTATATTGACAATTTTCATACACACACACAACTTACATCCGGGAAGGAGGTACAAGGGTGACACTCACACATAAGTGCACAACAACACGGACAGTCACAGACAGCCACACACACACTTGCATATTTGCAACAAACACGCCGCGACCACAACACACACACACACACACAAATGCCACAAACACACACAGGTGCACACGATACACTGCACAGGCCCACACTCACACACTACACAACACGTCACAAAAACAACACATCCTTACCAACTACAATCACTTGGCAGGGACACACAGTGGACACTACCCAGGGACACTTCAGACTGACGTCACAACGTAACACCAACATGCAAAACACACATACAAATTCACAATCAAACTACTTACTGATAGACCTACAAAGAACTCCGTGTCCACATTTCATGCACAAAATGCCCACACACTCAATGCACACAAAGCCACACAACACACCAACAAACACATCAGCACACAAACAACACACAATACCAGCATGACTAATCTCTTCAACACACAAATGTCCATGATACAACACATACCAAACAACTTTCAGACAAAAACACTGGATACAACCATACATAGTGTCCAAACAACACACATAGCCCAAGCAGAACACACACACACATACATACACATAACTAATGTCAGCCAGGAACAACTTCATACTAGGGAAAGAAAAGCATGACAAAGATGTAACCAGGCAAACAGCCACTTGTTGGTTCAGGTAATAATTGAAAGTAAACAATATATATATGAGAAAGCCCATATGCCAGTCAACAATGCAGACATGCTGCATGCATACAGCGCACAGATGTGTGCCCCAAACTTGACTCATGACTGCCATGTAATGTCCACAGAAAAGGGCATCAATTGGGCAAGCAGGCACCTTAGTGATTATCTGGAGGGGGAGGGGTAGAGTGGGGGTGTTGGGTATTGGAGGAGGGGCCTTGGGGATCAGACTTGGGAGGGGGGATTTGGGTCTTGACTTAGGTTTAGGGGAGGGCTGGCTTTTAGGTGGAGGGGTAGATGTCAAGGAAGAGGGCGGGGCATGGGAACTTGCAGGGGGAGCAGGGGACACAGAATGTTTAGGGGTATCACAGGGTGGGAAGAGGTGTAGGGAAAAGGGCAAACTCTGAACGGAAAGCTTCCTCGACACATGGATGGGCATAGCAAAGGGTTTGGGTGCAGAGGGAGAGAGAGTGGTTGTAAGACGTGTTGGTGTGGATGTCTTGGGTGCATGTTTATGTGAGGTATGCCTTTGGGTGGTGGGTGTTTGTTGGGTGGGTGAGTATGGGAGTTTATGTGTCTTTGGAGGTATGGAGTGGAGTTGCTGAGAGATGCCGTAGTGGGTAGGTGTGTGTCTGTTGGGGTGTTGACTGCATGTATGGTGGATGTGCTGGATATAGGCGTGTTAGTGGTCATGATATCTGCAGATGTGTGTGTAGTCTGAGGGTCTGCTGTCATGCTGTCTTTGGGTAAGATAGGTGTAGTGGCTGGATCTATGAATGTTGGTGGGGTGTCTGCAGGTGTGTCAGGTTTGTGTCTGTGATGCTTGGGGTGGTGGGGGTGTCAAGGCAGGTTGTGACTGTTCATGTGTGTGGAGGTGTATGTTGCTTGTGTGCCTGCTGGGTGTGTGTCTTGTGGTGCTTGTGTTTGTCTGAGCTACCCTTGGATGTTGAGGTGGATACATGCTGGTCTGTCTGTGTGCTTTTGCTGGGTCGGAGAAGAGGGGTTAGGGATTGGGAAGAGGAAGAGGAAGGTGGAGGGGGATGGAAGGCAAAGGATGACTGGCTGCTGTCAGTGTGGAGGCCAGAGCCTCAAAGGATCTCTGTAGACCTACCAGTGCACCATGAATGGCGTCCAGGAATGCATTGCTCTGTTGTATCTGAGTTGCCAGTCCCTGGATGACATTCATGATGGTCGACTGACCCACAGAGATCGACTGCAGGAGGTCAATTGCCTCCTCACTGAGGGCAGTAGGACTGACAAAAGCAGGTGCAGTGGCAGAGGTGCCTGCGGCAAAGGAGAGGCCCACCCTCTTAGGTGAGCGGGCATGGCCAACTGGGTGGGGAGCTACAGCGAGGGCACTGATAGTAAAACAGGTGGCAGACAGAGATGGTGCTGGGGTGGTCCCTGATGAGTCTGCCACTGCCAGGGAGTGTCCTCTGCTGAAGGATTCAGATGACGAAGACGTGGATCCTGTCTCCCCGTGGCACTCCCCTCTGGCCACTGGGTCCCTCAGTGTTCGTGGTCTCAGCACTCCAGGTCCCATGGCCAGCAGCTTCTCCTCTCAGCTGTGCCCCATCTCCTTTGCCTGGCGAAGCTCATGCACAGAAAGAGAGACAGAGAAGGTCCTCACATTCTTCGCACACACATACATTACAACATACACAACAGTAGCAAGACATCTTTGTCAAATAAAGCCCCAGCTAGAAACCATTCAAGCGAACATAATGTCACAACAAGATACACCCAACATTCCCACATGTCCACAACATAAGCCGACCATCTGTCCACTACATCACCATCCCATCAATTCAGCTGCAACTCAAAAGCATCTTGCATAAGATGGATTGGCTACATCTAAAATCTATCCCCATACAGATCATCACTGGCCATTAACAAATCAGTCTAAGGAAATGCAGTTGACTGACAACACAATATCATGCCTCCCCCTACTCCACACATACCCAGTCCATCATCAGTAGTCATGTTCCAAGAAAGTAAACTCATCTCACTTCAAATAAGACACAGCATGTTGCTTTCCAATCACATGCCTAACTTATCATTCTGTACACAATTTACACAATGGCAAACGCCTCAGATGAAGACACCACATATGGCATACCCATACAGTGTGCATCACAAAATGACATAGCATGTAATTGAAACATCTTTCTTAATAGTAAGAAAAGATACATTTGGAGTATCTGGACCCACTTATCTAACTCATTGACACATAGGCAACAAGTCTATGTACTGCTATAGGGGCCTACTTAGCACACAGGATCCATCAACAGACAACCGGTGGGAGCATAGTAACATCAACAATACAATTGGCACCAAACAATGTGCATGCAGGGCTCATAGCATTCCACAATACATGCTGATTAGAAACCTCTACATGACATCTAAACACCTTCATCACTAACAACTGTCCGGACATGTGATTCCTATTACCTTAGTCCAGAACTAACACTTACACAACTGATTAATAATGTAACCATGAAAGACACAAACACTTAGGCCCATATTTATACTTTTTTAGCGCCACATTTGGGCCGCTTTTTGATGCAAAAGCATTGCAAACTTACAAAATACAATTGTATTTTGTAAGTTTGGGCCACCTTTGTGCCTAAAAATGACGCAAATACGGCACTAAAAAAGTATAAATATGGGCCTAAGAGTCAAGCAAATTCATTGACAGCACATCCCATAACACCAATATGTGCATGTGAAATGGAAAACCTGCTACACCATTAAGTCAGGTGAAAATGAGCAAAGCCATTACCAAAACTGTCCCAACAGACTCAGATTAGTAAAGGGAACTCTGGCAAAGAAGAGGTATCAACCAAAAATTAGGCCCGAAATATCAATTGACACATGATATAGGCATGAATGTTGCACTCATATAGGTATGGTATTGCCCGATGTAGCATGGGCAGTATACATGGGCTAAGGGATCAGCAGCCTAGCCACTTACCTTCTCAACACCAAATACATTAGGCTAAAATGTATTTGTGCACATGTCAATGAAATTTCAATGTATTATTGTCACCATGAATTTCATAATGAGGGATGTCCACCCTGATTGAACTTCAGATTTCCCAATGTATGAATCTGACATGACAATGGGGACACCTCCTCAAACCTCATAGGGTCTGCAGTAAGTTGGCCATACCAAAAGCCTGATTGGGATGCCAGCCTCACATGAAGTGTCCGTCTATTTAAGGATACATGATTACTTGGCCCTGTTACTCACATTTCAGACCTAATGTTGCACAAAGAGCTAGATCCAGTGGAATAGGACTGATCATAGACCCAAGAGCTATACAACTTACCTTTTAGGAAAATAGACTTGGGAACACTAGATGGGAAGGATGACACAGCAGGTTACAAATATGTATGGCTGAGTAAAGTCACACATATGATACAGTTACATGTGCATCTCCACATGCAGTCATGCAGTTTGGTTGACAAAAGTGATTAACATGTTCCTATACACAATACACTGGCCACATCTGTGTTTATATATTGGCAATAGTAGTACTGTGTCTCCCTAGTAGTCACTATACCTGTAGCACTTACCACATTGTCAAAGCTGCAATACTTAGGCATCATACACTAAACTATCAGAGGCAAGTACATGCGTTCTGTCAGTACTTGCCCCCTTGTGGCTCCTGCACTGCCCTCAAACGCCCATCGACCTCAGGGTAGGATAATGCCAAAATGCAGGCCATTAGGGGGTTCAAGTTCCAACAGGCACCCCACCCTCGTTTGGAGAACATCTTCAGCTGGTCCTCTGCAGTCTCTGGGCCCAGCATCTCAGGTCCTCCCACCGATTCCTACAGTGGGTGCTCTGCCGGCTCTGGATACCCTGGGTCCTCACTTGCTTGGCAATGGCATGCCAAATTCCCTTCTCCTGATGAGCGCTGACCTGCATAGATTACACAGACAAAAGGAAAAAGTCATGTCCACATGAACCATACCAATAGTAGTGGACAGTACACTTCAGTGACAGCAAGTAGGGAAACATTCCCATCCTCTTAACTCATACTCATTTACAAATTATCATCTGCATGCATCAACACCTTCACTACTTTACATTTCAGGTACACCATCAAAACACCACACCTATCCCACAATGGTATTGTATTGGACTCACCTTCTCCTCTGGTACAGCATGTAACTGTCCATACAGGGGTAGGACCTCCTCCACAAGCTTATCCAGTTTCTCAGAGGTGACGGCTGGGGCCCTATCATCTGCAGGACATGGCATGATAGCTCCTAGAGGCAGTACATAGCAGCTCAGGTAGTGAAGGTCTTGTTGGCAGCAGTGTCAAGGTCAAGTGAGTAATATCTGCAGAAGATGGCGGCCACGTTTGCCACGTACATGACCGTCACTTCTGGCGCACATTGCCATTGGCCCAATTCAGCCAAAGGCAGATATGTCTTCCAATGCAATTTCCATCGCAGTTATGACTACCTCCTGCTGGTGGACTTAGGTCACCTCCATATGTCCAGTACAGTAGGTCAGGAGGCTGCGATTTCAAGCACATTTTATGTATGGAAGAGTTATATTATCAGCACCATAAACTATACCCCATATTGTGCAGTACATCTGTAAGTACTGCCTTCATGTTTAGTTGTCAATTTATGCATCCATGCATTAAATGCTTTTTTACTGGAGGACATGTGGTGATAGCAATTCCCGCCTACTCTGATGTTCCTATGTGCTTTGAAAAAGTAGGATAATGTGCAACACTATATGTAAAACTTGTCAAATCAGTTGGACTTACAACCATGTACAGAAACAGATGAATCTGAATGTATAGTTCTACAGTTATTTGCGGCAATGTGCACCAAGGAGGGTGTCATCGGATGCATAACTATGTGCTGTACTGTAGATATCAGAGTTTGTAACCGACCTCAACAGCAGATTTGTGCTAGTTTTTTATCTGACTTTACAAAATGTCTGCATGCTGCATGCCACATACTATATTGACATTTTTTCACATAATTATCCTGCCATGAGGACATGATGAGAACCAGGAGTGTAGCATCCACTAGTAGACCTGCACACCATGGGGGAGATATTGTATCCAGACATATCAGCAGAATCTTCATACTATACCGCCTCCCATTCGTAATCCCTATAGCATACCGCCTATTGTTCAAGTCTTGTCAGTTCTACACTTCCTGGCCACAGGGTCCTTTCAGCATACAGAGGCCCTAACTGCAGGAATGCCTCAGCCCATGTTCAGTCTGCTTTTGGGCGATGTACTGTGAGCATTATTAAAATTAATTGACAGCTACATCAGGTTTCCCCAACGTGGCGGTTTGGCCTATGTGAAGGCAGAGTTTTATTCTATGGGACACATTCCACATGTGGTTGGAGCCATAGATGGCACCCATGTAGCATTGGTTTGCCCCAGTGCCAATGAACAGGTGTATAGGAATAGGAAAAATGACCACAGATTGCATGCTGGGCCATGTGTGTGGAAATGGTGATGGAACGGGTATGGTGGGCCATATGTGTAACAGGCAGGACTGTTTCTCTAAATCTATTTTCCTGTGTGTATTGCCTTTGCAGGTTAGCGCCCATCAAATAAGGGTATATGGCATGCCATCACCAAGGAGGTGCGGACCCTAGGGGTTTATGGAAGGCGGAGCACCCACTGTTGCAAACGGTGGGAGGACCTGAGACGCTGGGCATGGACGACAGCGGAGGCCCAGCTGGGTTTTGCCTCCCAATGAGGAAGGGGTGTCTGTCGAACCCTGACCCCCCTGATGTCCCGCATACTGGGCGCTTAAGGGCATCACAGCAGCACCAAGAGGGTGAGTACAGTGCCCCCAATTACAACTTACGCATGGTAGGGTGGTATCCGGGTGGGTGTCATTGGATGCCCCTGGGCCAGGCCTGACATTGCAACGTATGTTCCCTGGTGGCTAGGGTTCAGAAGGGAAAATCTTGCTACCTAGCTCGTAGGCATCCACTACTGGTCAGGGCTGCATGGGTCCCAGGTGTGCTGCATTTGGCGGTGTGTGCCCCTCCCCATGCCTTGGCCGCTAACTGTTTCTCTGGTAGTGCAATACATGTTGCATAGGGCTGTTACCTGTGTGTGAGGGTGCTGTGTACGCCAACGGTGGTGTTGGTGCAGCCATTGACCCAGTGTATCCTTTGTCTCTTTCCCCCATTTTTGTTTTGTCACCCTGTCCTTATGTGCATTAGCATCATCTGGCAGAGGAGCAGAGGCACCGGCGACAGAGGGAGCGGCATCCCACAGGACCCAGGAGGCAGAGTCCACCAACGGTGACGGCACCAGTGGGACAGAGGGCAAGGGGAGCACCATGACGGAGATTGGAGGGGCAGTTCTGACATAGATACCTGCTCCGATTGAAGCTCCCTGGTGGTGGCGGACACTTCAGTGACCACCCCAGCTACGGGTACAGCCGCCACCCCCGTACCAGCACCTCCCTCCCAGCAGCCCTCATCGAGTTGCCGTGTCCGCTCACCCAGGAAAGTGGGCATTTCCTTCACCCCAGGCACCTCGGGCCCTGCCCCAGTTAACCCTACTGCCCTGAGTGAGGAGGCTATTGACCTCCTGAGAGCCACCTTTGTAGGGCAGCCAACCATTGTGAATTCCATCCAGGTGCTGGCAGCCCAGATGCTACAATCTAATGATGCATTCCTGGAGGGCATTCACACTGGATTGGCAGCCCAACAGAGACCGATTCAGGCTCTGGCCTCCTCTCTGATGGCAGCCATTATCCCTGTTCCTACGGTTCCCACCTCCAACTTCCACTCCCCTCAACCCCAACCTATCCCAAGCACACATACAGAAGAGCATGCACACAACACAACACCCAAAAGTGGCACAGGCAAACACAAGCACCACACTTCATCCCACAGGCACTCACATAAACACCATCCAATTGCTAACACAACACAACAACATCCACTATTTCCACAGTCTCCCCCTCCTCCACCTCCCACCCAGTTACGTCCACACTCACACCTGCATGCACTACATCATCATCCACTACCAGCATCACCACACCAAGCAGAACACACACCTCACTGGCAGACACCTCCACAACAGCCATGTTCACGTCCCCTGTGTCCTCTCCCACTGTGTCTGTCCCCCCTCCTAAAATACACAAACGCAAGCACTCAGACACCCAACAGCCATCCACCTCACAAAACCATCCAGCCCATGCACCTGCACACAAAAGCAGCAGACAGACACCTCCAACAACCACTCCCTCATCCTCCAGTCCCATTCCTTCTCCCTCTTCCTGTCCCAATGCCCCTAAAGAAATGTTCCTATCCACCATTGACCTCTTCCCTACCCCTCCCCACTCATCCTGCATGTATGGTAGGAAGAATCCAGTCAAGCACCACAGCCACACAGTCCAAGGGCCCAGTCCTCACTGCATCCACTTGTGGTGGAAAGAGATCCTGGCCACATGTCCTAAAGGGGAAGGAGCCTGCACCAGCCAGTCTAAAGGGGAAGGAGACTGCCCCAGCTGGCAAGAAGGGGAAGGAGCCTGCATCTGCCACCCGAAACGCCAAGGAGCCTGCACCAGCAGGCAGGTAGAGCAAGGAGCCTGCATCTGCCACCAGAAAGGCCAAGGAGCCTGCACCAGCAGGCAGGAAGAGCAAGGGGCCTGGACCAGGAACTGTGACGGAGCCCACACCACCAACCTTGGTTGTGCATCCATCTGAGGTTGCAGGGGATAGGCAGGAGCCTCCTCCCACCAACAGCACCACCACTGTGCAGCCATCTGAGGTTGCAGGGGATGGGCAGGAGCCTTCCCCCACCAGCAGCACCAGCACTGTGCAGCAGTCTGAGGTTGCAGGGGATTGGCAGGAGCCTCCCCTCCAACAGCAGCACCACCACTGTGAAGCCATCCCAGTTTGCAGTGGATGGGCAGGAGCCTCCCCCCACCAACAGCACCACCACAGTGCAGCCATCCGAGGTTGCAGGGGATGGGCAGGACCCTCCCCCAACCAGCAGCACCAACACTGTGCAGCCATCTGAGGTTGCAGGCGATGGGCAGTAGCCTCCCCTACCAGCAGCACCACCACTGTGCAGCTGTCAGTGCCGGCAGACTGTATGTAATCCTGCCTCCATGGGCTGTTGTACGGCCTGCCTTCTCCAAACCCAGTGGGTATGACACTCACTCAGCAGACTGTGACTTTGCACTCCACAGGATCAAGCACAGGGCATGTTGCCCCCTCCAGAACCAGTGGGTATAACACCCACTCAACAGACTGTGGCCCATCACTCCCCAGGATCAAGCACAGGGCATGTTGCCCCTGTAGAACTAGTGGGTATGACACCCACTTGACAGACTGTGGACCATCACTCCGCAGGATCAAGCACAGGGCATGTTGCCCCCTCCAGAACCAGTAGGTATGACACCCACTCGACAGACTGGGACCCTGCACTGCACAAGATCAAGCACAGGGAATGTTGCCCCCTCCAGAACCAGTGGGTATGACACCCACTCGACAGACTGTGGCCCATCCCTCCCCGGGATCAAGGATAGGGCATGTTGCCCTCTCCAGAACCAGTGGTCTTGTTACATCTCCTGGCTGAGGTACCCCCCATCCCCTGTCCCCCTGAGGTGCCTGCCTAGTTACCTACTGATGCCCCTGCAGTGTTCTCTGTGTTGAAGCAGGTGACATGTGTGGCAATGGACTGCAAATTGTGGACTGGGCTGTGTCCCTTTTTCTGTACATATGTATATATCTGTTATCTTGCATAACTTATTTTTCCTACTGTGTTGATCTCATTACATTCACTTTTGCGAAATTGTTTTGCCCTTGCATTATTCTGCCGAGTTACGGGGTCAAATCTTTTTGTAATGCATCTGGTTTTGTGTATGGTGTGTGTGGGGTGTATTTTGTGTGTGTGTGTGTGTCAGTCTTATTTTCCTCCCCCCCTTGCGTCTTCACCGACGTTGGTGTTCATGGTGGAGCAGAACGTAGAATATAATTGGGAAGACATGAAGTTCAGGTTCCATGGTGGTGTGGTTCTTCCCTGTGTCTCTAATGGTGAGTCCTTTCACTTCTGAGCTCAGTTTCTGCCAGGCTTTTGATGTCGTTGGTACCGCCCCAGAAAAGGTGGCGGTTTCCAGTGTCTTAATATGGTGGGTGGAGCATTGACTTCCATCTGGCTGTTGGCAGCTACCGCCGTGGCGGCTGTTGTTTCCACCCTGGCAGTCGGTGTGGTACATTGGCTGTCTTTCAGAGATCTTTCCACCATGGTCATCATTTGACGGTAGTTACCGCCAGGCTGTTGGCGGTATTACCGCCACTTTAACACTGACCGCCAGGGTCGTAATGAGGGCCTATGTCTTTCGCCATCACAATGTTGCATGTCCTACATATATGAGTGTGTTGTTCTATCAATTTGTTCACAGGTGACTCTGGCTATCCAAACCATCCTTGGTTGTTGACACCAGTGAGGTACCCAACCACGCCAGGGGAAGTTCGCTACTATGAGGCCCACAGGAGGATAAGGTGTGTCATTGAGCAGACCTTTGGGATCCTGAGGGCAAGATTTAGGTTCTTGGATACTTCAGGAGGAGACCCCTCTACTCACCCAACAAGATATGTCAAATAATAGTTGCCTTCTGCATGCTTCACAATCTTGCCCAGAGATGACATTGCAGACAGACATGAGAAGTGGACATGGCAGAAACAAGCTATTATAATTCTTGATTATGATTATGTGGAGTGTGATTAACATTGTTAGACTGTCAGGACACTGGGATAGAAAAGTGTCTTTCAGTCAGGTTTACCTGTAGGGTACAGGAGGTTGTCAAATGCTGTAATTTTTGTCCTGATATGTATCTGGCTCATGTGTAAATGTATGGACCATAGCCTCTCCCATCACAGTGGTTACAGTTGTATGTAATCTACTTTGAACCCAGCTGTCAGTGTGTTCTTACTTTACAAACCAATGTGCATGTCACTGTGAACTGACATAGGCAAGTGACAAGCCTACAGGGTTGTGACCACCGTAAGTGGGTACATCAGTACTTATCTCTGTCCGTACCCTGGGGTATGTATATTTGGAAGCTATGGTATGAGTATGTGATGAGGCTTTAACATGTGATACAAAGAACCAATCTGTGTGCCTCTCACCTTGTTGGTAGAGTTACATGACCCTAACTTCTGTATTGTGTAGTTTAGCATTATGTAACACGTTAGCAGACATCCTAATGCTACTCTCAGTCATCCTCTTTGTACTGTTACCATATCTATCACTGATTTTGTGTAGTTTTAGTTTACAACTTTTGGGGAATCTGTCCTGCTACAATCTTATTGTAATGAGTCTCCTGCTGATGGAGTCCACGTTTGAGATCCATAAAAATGGGTGTATAATACAGAGAGAAATTAGCAGACTAGAGTTGACATGCATAACTATTGTACATGGATGATAACTGAGACATACACAAGACCTGTGTTTAAGTGTGATTCATTGTGGAAATAAAAACAACATTTGTGACTATTAATGTAAAACACACACAAAAAATAGTGATAGGTTCAGTCATGATGGATGAACTCATCAAGGTAGCTGGTACATTATTTGGAAACTCAATTCCAGTGTCCTTACACCATAGGAAAATGGAGATTGGTTACAGAACAGTCAAGAGGGTGTGTTTGTGGCACCCAAGGGGAACAAATCAGGAGAGGTTAACTTCCTATCAGTTTGGTCTTTGCATCTGCTCCTGCTGGATGTCTGGGTGGATGTCCACGTTTGCAGGGGGTTCTTTAGCTACAGAGGGTGGGGAGTCTGAGGCATGTCCTTCCCCTGGAAGGACCTCCATTCCACTAGCAGCTGCAGATAGAAGGACTTGATATATCATTGCTAGTGGAAGGGGCCAGATGTTGTCACAATCTGAAAGCTTCTTACCAAGATTATCTGTCAATCTCGAGGCACCACCTTGTCTCCTGCTGGTTCTGGACTGACCAAAGTAAGGGTGACCCTTTCCAGTTGCCATGGTGCTGCTGATAGAGTAACACCAAGCAGACCGTGACCTCCAGAAGGAGTTCAAGAGGAAAAAAAAAACGATCCTGGGAACAACCTCAGAAGCAAGGAACTCCTAAAAAAGAGAAGCGTAATATGAACTGGAAACAGCAAAAATAGCAGACAAGAAAAACAGGAGAAGTCCATAAAATAACTGGATACAGGAGAGAGGAGCATCACCGGACCGGAAGTATTTGCAATGCAAGCAACAGAAGACCAACTGAGCTTATATACTGGCAAACAGGAAGTGACACACAGGAAGTTCCGAAGACACCATCTTGAATTGGGAAAAGCCTCATTAGAGTGAATGGAAAAATAGCCATGGTGTAAAAGAGGAACCAAAGCATACAGGGAAGGAAACACAGACTCCTGGGAAGAAGAAAAGATGGCTAAGAGGGAAACCACAAAGAAAGAGAAAACAAGAAAAAAGACAGAAAAAATAGGTAAGAGAGATTATAAGGGCAAAAGGCGGGCCCATCGCGAAGCAGCGGCCAAAGAAAGATGTACTGTCACGCTGTGGACCGAAAAATAGGCAGCGACCCGATACATGGCTGAAAATGTGACCCACAGCAAAAACGGCCATCCAGGACACGGACCGTCGATCTGACTGCAGTCCACAAGTGGGGCACTGCAGGTCCTCGCGGCATCACAGTAAGTCCCCTCCCCGAAGCCCCAGGCTTGTCCGGAAAATGCTGAAAAAAGTACACACCAAGCTAGGAGCATGGACAGAGGAGGCATCTTCCCACGAACAGTCACTAATGAGATAGCCCTTCCTGCGAATCAAAAACTGGAGGCGATTCGGAAAAATGCGCAAATCACATATCTCATGTACTTCATACTCAGGATGATCATCAACCAAAAAAGGAGGAGGACCATGGGCAGTTCTCTGGTAGAGATCTGGAACAAAAGGCTTGAGTTAGGATACGTGAAAAACAGGGTGCACTTTCCAAGTTAATGGCATACGAAGTGGAACAGAGACTGGAAAAGGCCCATAGTAACGAGGTTTGAACTTGTTCTTAGATAAGCAAAAAGGCAGAAATTTTGAAGAAAGCCAGACCTTGTCCCTGGGCTGAAAAGATGGAGCAGTATTACACCAAGCATCAGCTACCTTCTTCATATATCGTTTTGTAGCCAAGAGATTGGCATATATCAGGTTCTGGACCTCATGGAAATGACGAACAAATGAGGTAACTGCAGGCATAGGGGAGTCCTTAGGAGTGACATTAGGAAAAGCAGTAGGATGAAAAACATAAGTGCAAAAGAAAGGTGTAAACTTAGTTGCACTATGGACTGTATTGTTATTAGAAAACTCAGCCAATAGTAGGCAAGAAGACCAATTATTTTGAGTCACATTACAAAAACAGCGCAAATATTGTTGGAGTCCTTAGTTTAAGCATTCTGTTTGACCATTGGTCTGTGGATGGAAGCCAAAACAAAGGGTTGCATCAATATGCAAAAATTTACAAAACTCTCTCCAAAAATGGGATACATATTGAGGTCCCCGATCAGAAATAATTACTTGAGAACAGAAGTGTTTGCAACGCAAGGAACAGAAGAACAACTGAGCTTCTATACTGAGCAAATAGGAAGTGACACGCAGGAAGTTCTGAAGACACCATCTTTAATTAGGAAAAGCCACATTATAGTGAATGGAAAAATACCCATGGTGTAAAAGAGGAACCAAAGCATGCAGGGAAGGAAACACAGACTCCTGGGAAGAAGAATAGATCGCTAAGAGGGAAACCACAAAGAAAGCGAAAACAAGGAAAAAAATAGGTAAGTGAGATTATAAGGGCAAAAGGTGGGCGCAAAGCAAAGCAGCACCCAACGAAAGATGTACCGGTCGCGCTGTGGACCAAAAAATAGGCAGAGGCCCGGAACACAGCAGAAACAGCTGTCAAGGACACGGACTGCCGATCTGACTGCAGTCCACAAGTGGGGCACCGCAGATACTGGGTACAAAACCTACTCAGTGTGGTATTCATGTCTCTCAGCACCCCTGCAATGGAACCCAAGTGGGCATTTTGTGATTGCCACTGCTGCATGGCTTCCTGGTGATTGTCCCTCTGCAGCTTTTGGATATGTCCCAACATGGTAATAACTTGGTCCATCATGCCTTGGGAATTTTGGTAAGTTCCCAAGACTTGGGAGATGGTTTCCTGGTCAGTAGTGTCCCTTTGAGACCCCATCCTCTGGCCCACAGCATCCCTCCCACACACCTTGCCCCCAGGTACCTGTGACCCTGGCACAGTGTGCCCACTCCCAGTGGTGGCAGGGCCATCATTGTCAGGGGTGGCCAGGTGAGACTCAGGTACCTGTACTGTGGGGCATCCAATGGATGAAACAGTCCTTGGGAGACAGGTTGTGGGGGCAAATGGTTGCCTGTGATACAGATGCAACAGGGCTGGGAGGAGTTGATGTAGGTAGGGTGAGGCTGACATTGTTGACTGACCAGGTGTCCCAGATGGACCAGGTTCTTCATTAGTGTCCAGACATCCAGTTGTATTGTTCTCACTAGGGCCTTGATCCAGAGGGGGTAGTGACGGTCTCTGGTATCCTCTCAATGGTGACAATGGCAAGATTACCTGTGGAGGGAGTGAAACACAGAGTTCAGGTTAAAATGGGAGTATTGTAGCAGTTGTGTGAAACGCAGACAGTGCCTTAACATGATCCCCAGCGATGTCATTAACATCTGCTGCACAATGTAACTTAGTACAACATGAAACTCTGTAACTTAAATTCCATACACCATGTTTTATGGTGTTAAACTGTGTTCATGGTGATTGGACTGCTGATGTCATCTGATATTGTCTGATTATTGACATTGTAGTTTGACTCTTGCTCTCGGCAAGACTACTGGTTCAAGGATGACAGTACTTATGTTTGTAGGCGACTATGCCAGTACTACAACGAATCGCAACTATTGTCCCAACCCACCCAGCCCACAAGCAGCACCTCACCAAAACCCAAACAGTAAAAGTTGATTTGTGGCAGCCTGTATGCATGGACTCAAGAGTGTGACATCTCAGGGAGTGTCGTGGTTAAACGGAGATTACCCCTTTCTCACATGAACAACATGTCTCAGTCAAACACAGGCAATGAAGAAGATGCAGTAAGGTTTCAATAGGTTTTATTTAACAAAACTGCAATCTGTGATATGTTGCATGGGCTGCAATGATTAAGATAATGAATAATGCGAGAAACAGAATGGTAAAGACGAGAGTCATTAATACAAAGACTCCCACCATCTTGCAATGACATGAAATGATATAACGTGTGAGATGTATCTTAATATCCTAATATGATGTATCTAATTTCTAACCTAAAAGAGAGCTAGGTGTGTTAAACCTAATCTGCCAATCCCATGTCCATTAGAAGAACCCCCCAGCAATCCTCATTATCTTGGAATGAGGCCTCTAGCCCAGACTTCATAGGGACACGAAGACTAGGTCAGCGTCAAGTTGACATGCAGCATCGATAGCAGCGATGCCATCTGGTCGGAATCCCTCTGACTATCTGTCTCAGTGAGGTGCATTTATACAGATCTGCTTGGACCCCTGAGGTCTGTTCCCAAACGGTAGATAACAAGACATGCTTGGAACGGTAATTTATATAAACAATTCCCTCAAAGGCGTGAAGAGGGAAAGTACCTAATGTGAACACCTACAGTTTCTTTATCTTTGTTGCTTGATATTAACGACTTAGCGCAGTGGCACTGATAACGTGAAAATAAAATATAGGCCTAACTAAAATAAGACAGCCATCTTAAAAGATATAATTAAATAAATGTGCTAAAACAGAGCAAGCCAAGTAGGGTTAAAGTCACTAGGTGACGGAGGCATGAGTCTGCAAGCCAAAGGCTAAGCTAACACCTGTTTCCCATTAAAACAAACTAGGATTCACTACACCCTCCCCATTGCCGTATCAAGTATGACGCCATTGAAGGGGAATTAACCCAATGCTAAAAAGTGCTCTGGACTAAAAGCTAAAAGCATGAAAACTAGCTAAAAATCATATTTAAAAACGTTAAAAATCAATAGCTAAAAACATACAAAGAGATATAGGCCCCCATTATGACGCTGGTGGTCAGTGATAAAGTGGCAGTAATACCGCCAACAGGCCAGCGGTAATAAATATGAAATTATGACCACAGCGGAAACCACTCATACAGGCAGCCACTTTAGCATACCGACCACTAGGGCGAAATGGACAGGCACCATGGCGGTAACCGCCTACACCAGTCCACTGTATTATGAGACACCAATCTGCCACCTTTTCCAAGGCGGTATCAGCGACATCAAAAGCCTGGCGGAAACACATCTCAGAGGTCACAGACTCACCTGTGGAGACTCAGGGAACAACCACGATGCCATGGAGCCCGAGTTACATGTGTTCCCCATGCTCTTCTACCTTCTGCTCGAAGATGACCACAGTGAGTACTGCCGCCTAGCACACAAGGGAGAGGGGAAGAAAAAGAGAGTGACACACACAAGCAACACACACACCCCCAACACCATATACACAAGCAGATGCAGTAACATTACATATTCACCCCTTGCCCCTCAGGAATAATGCAAGTACAAAAGGAATTGATTAAAGTGAATGTAATAAGAAAAAATAGTAGAAATATGTGCATCCAAATCAAAAAGTATTTACATATTTACCAATGTAGGGACACTGCCCAGTTCTCGATGTCTGTGGGCCACAGGGCCACATCACATAGTCCAAGGCCCCACCTTACTCCTCCAACAACACGGAGAGAACACTGCAGGGGCATCAGGTCGAAAATAGCCAGGCACCTCAGGGGGATGGGGAACGGGGGGCACCGCAGCCGAAAGATTGTACAATGCCACTGGTCCTGGAGGGGGCAACATGCCCATTACTCAGTCCTGGGGAGCTCAAGGCCACAGTCTCTCAAGTGGGTGACTTGCCCACATGTTCTGGAGTTGGTAACATGCCCTGTGCTTGATCCTGGGGAGTGCAAGGCCACAGTCTCTCAAGTGGGTGACTTGGCCACATGCTCTGGAGGGGGCAACATGCCCTGTGATCATCATCCTGGGGAGGATGGGGTAAGTGGAAGGCTTCTCCACTGGTTCTGGAGGGGGCATTGTGCCCAGTGAGCTTCATCCTGGGGAGGATGGGATGAGTGGATGGCTTCTCCACTGGTTCTGAAGGGGGCATTGTGCCCAGTGAGCTTCATCGTGGGGAGGATAGGGTGAGTGGATGTCTTCTCCACTGGTTCTGGAGGGGACATTGTGCCCTGTGATCTTCATCCTGGGGAGGATGGGGTGAGTGGATAGATTCTCCACTGGTTCTGGAGGGGGCATCGTGCCCAGTGAGCTTGATCCTGGTGACGATGGGGTGAGTGGATGGCTTCTCCACTGGTTCTGGCGGGGGCATTGTGCCCAGTGATGCAGATCTCGGGGAGTGCAAGGTCACAGTGTCTCACCTGGGTGTCAGACCCACAGGATTTGCAGGGGCCATGCCGCACAACAGCCCATGGTGGCAGGACTACACACTGTCCGCCGGAGGTGACGGCTGCTCATTGGAGGCAGTGGTCCTGCTAATGGTTGAGTTGGCAGTGGTGAGGGGAAGCTCCAGCCCTTCCACTGCAGCCTCGGACGGCTGCCCACTGGGGCTGCTGCTGCTGGCAGTGGTGCTGGTGGCGGTGCTGGCAGTGGTGGTGGGAGGCTCCAGCCCATCCCCTGCAGCCTCGGATGGCTGCCTACTGGGGCTGCTGCTGCTGGCAGTGGTGCTGGTGGCGGTACTGGCAGTGGTGGGAGAGGCCCCAGCCCATCCCCTGCAGCCTTGGACGGCTGCCCTCTGGGGCTGCTGGTGGTGGTGCTGTTGGTGGTGCTGGGGCGGTGCTGGTGCCGGTGGGGGAAGGCTCCAGCTCTTCCCCTGCAGCCTCGAACGGCTGCCCACTGGAGCTGCTGCTGCTGGCAGTGGTGCTGGTGGTGGTGCTGGCAGTGGTGAGGGGAGGCTACAGCCCATCCCCTACAGCCTCGGACGGCTGCCCACTGGGGCTGCTGCTGCTTGTGACGGTGCTGGTGGTGGAGCAGGTGGAGGTGGGGGGAGGCTCCAGCCCTTCCCCTGTAGCCTCGGATGGCTACACCACCATGGTTGATGGTGGGGCTCCAACTGAGTCCCAGCACCAGGCCCCTTGTATCTTCTGCCTGCTGTTGCAGGCCCCTTGACCCTCCTTCCTGCAGCTGGGGCTGCCTCCTTGTCCTTCCTTCCTGCAGCTGGGGCTGCCTCCTTGCCCTTCCTACCTGTAGCTGGGGCTGCCTCCTTGCCTTTCCTTCTTGCAGCTGGAGCTGCCTCCTTGCCCTTCCTTCCTGCAGCTGGGGCTGCCTCCTTGCCCTTCCGTCCTACAGCTGAGGCTGCCTCCTTGACGCACTAAGGGCTGGCACCCTGTCCATATGGCTGGCTGGTGGCCGGGATTCTTTCCCACCTTGAGTAGTTAGGGACACTACTGTGCCCATGGACTGGGTGGCTGAGGTGCTTGCCGGGGTTTTGACCACCCTGGCCTGATGTGAGGGATGTTGGGGAGGGGTAGGGAAGAGGTCAATGTTGGTGAGGAAAAGCTTCTTAGGGACCTTGGGGCAGGAAGAGGGAGAGGGTTTGGAAGTGGAGGAAGAGGGAGTGGTGGTAGGAGGTGTCAGTCTGCTGTGTTTGGGTGCAGGTGCATGGGATGGCTGCTGTTGTGAGGTGGATGGCTGTTAGGTGTCTGAGTGCTTGAGTTTGTGTACTTTGGGGGGAGGGGGCACAGACACAGTGGGAGAGGACACTGGGGACATGTGCATGGATGTGGGGGTGGTGACTGCCAGTGAGGAGTGTGTACTGATAGGTGTGCTGGTGATGGTGGTAGTGGAAGAGGATGTAGTCCATGTAGGTGGAGTGGAGACGCAACTGGGAGGGAGGTGGACGAGGAGGAGGAGTGGACCATAGTGGAGGCAGTGGATGTTGGAATGTCTGCTTCTGGATGATGTTTATGTGGGTACCTGTAGGATGAAGTGTGGTGCTTGTGTTTGCCATGTCCACTCTTGTGTGTTCTCCTGGGTGCATGCTCGTCTGACTGTGTGCTTGGGATAGGTTGGGGTTGAGGGGAATGGGATTGGGAAGGCAAGTAGGGGGGGTTGAAACAGGGACAATGGATGCCATCAGAGAGGAGGCCAGAGCCTGGATTGATCTAACTTGGGCCGCCAAGCCAGTGTGAATGCCTTCCAGAATGCATTTGTCTGTTGCATTTGGGCTGCCAGCCCCTGGATGGTATTCACAATGGTTGACTGCCCAACTGAGATGGATCGCAGGAATTCAATAGCCTCCTCACTCAGGGCAGCATGGCTAACTGGGGCAGGGCCTGAGGTGCCTGGGGTGAAAGAGATGCCCATCTTCCTGGGTGAGCAGGCACGGGCGACTAGCTGAGGGGCTGCTGGGAGGGCGGTGCTGGTACGAGGGATACCGGATGTACCTGTAGCTGGGGTGGGCACAGAGGTGTCCACCACCACCAGGGAGCTTCCATCGGAGGAGGTATCCGTGACCGAACGGTCCCCTCCTGTCTCCGCTGTGGTGCTCCCCTCACCCTCCGTTGCACTGGAGCCCTCACCGTTGGTGGATTAGGCCTCCTGGGTCCTGTGGGATGCAGCTTCCTCCGTTGCTGGTGCCCCTGCTCCTCCCCCAGATGATGCTAATGCACATAAGGACAGGATGACAAAACAAAAAGGGGTGGGAATAGACAAAGGATACACTTGGTCAATGGCGCCAACAACCCCACTGTTGCATACACAACACACTCACACACATGGAACAGTCCCACACAATAGGCAATGCACTACCAGTCATAATGCTAGTCACCAGCCCATGGAGAGGGACACCTAATGCAAATTGCAGCATACCTGAGACCCACAGACCCCTGCCCAGTGGTGGATGCCTACTAGCTTGGTAGGAGTACTTTCACATCAGAACCCTTCCCAACATGGTACCTACCCTGCAATGCCAGGACTGGGCTAGGGGCATCCACAGGGTACACCCCCCCACCCGGATACCACCCCACCAGGCGTAAGTTGTAATGATGGGCACTGTATTCACCCCATTGTGGCTGCTGTGATGCCCCCAAGCGCCCATCTAGCTCCGGATAGGCCACTGCCAGTATGCAGGCCATCAGGGGGGTCAGAGGTCCGACAGGCACCCCTTTCTCTTTGGGAGGCCGTCCCCAGTTGGGCCTCTGCCATCTTCCATGCCCAGTGTCTCAGGTACTCCCACCGTTTCGGACAATGGGTGCTCCTCCTGCCGTAGACCCCCAGGGTCCACGCGCCTTTGGTGATGGCACGCCATTTACCCTTCTTTTGATGGGTGCTGACCTGCAGGGAAATAGACACAGGGAATTGTATTAGTCTGACCGTCCTGCCATTACACTCATGGCCCACCATGGCCCTTACCATTTCATGGACATGGCCCAGTATACATGCTTCACACTGCCAGGGCTCATCCACCATTCACACTCCATGCATCGTACTCACGGTGTTTTCATCTGTTGGTCTGGAGGCCTATACAACCGTCAGTACTGAGGTAGGACCCCATCCACCAGTCTCTCCAACTCCAACAAGGTGAAGACAGAGTCCCTTTTCCCAGTCACACGAGCCATGGTCGGTTCCAGAAACAAGTCACAGCAGCACATGCGGTGTAGGTCCTCTTCTGTTGAAGGTCAGGTAGCAAGTGATTGCACAGATAGAAAATGGTGGTCACGTCCACACGGTGTGTACCGTCACCGCTGGCGTACATCACCATTGGCCACTGTACCCCATAGGGCCCAATGTTAACCAGATCTTGACTGCCTCCCGCAACGGCGCACAACGTCAGTGGAATTTCTACCTGTTCTTCCATACAGGACAGGCAGATGCCATTTCAGGGGTGGTGCAGTCATGGATCCAACCTGTGTCACAGTACACAAATGCACCATTTGGTAATCTCCAACAAAATACTGTTACAAAGACAACATGCATTGAACTGTAGTGGTTGGAATGTAGAGGTAATGACCAGCTGCTCACTCTTTTGCCCCATAGATTTCAAACCCTGCGGAGGAATAGGAAATGGAGACATCTCCCTGTGTACAGACCGCTGGTGGACTTGGCAACAATGGAGGACAGGCACGTTATCCTCACCTATACACTTGACATTGCCACGATCATGGAGCTGTGTGCCCATAGGATCCTAACCTAATCTCTGCTATCCATCCCCCACCTGGATTCCCACTCTTGCGCAAGTGCTGTCAGTGCTCCATTTCTTGGCAACTGGCTCCTTCCAAGTGACAGTGGGCTTGGCAGCAGGAATATCACAGCCAATATTCTCAATAGTGCTCCCAGTCTGCCCTGATTACACACATGTGCAGCTACATCTTTTCCCCCCAGGTGGAGGATTTGGCCACAGTGAAAACTGATTTCTATGCAATGGGACATATCCCCAACATTACTGGGGCTATTGATGGAACACATATAGGATTTGTCCCCTCCCCCCTGGTGAAATGAACAGGTCTTCAGAAATCGAAAAAGTTTTCACTCCATGAATGTGCAGATGGTGTGCATGGCGGACCAGTACATTTCCCACATCAAAGCAAAGTGTCCTGGGTCTGTGCATGATGACTTTACCCTGAGGAATAGCAGCATCCCAAATGTGATGGCCCAACTCCAGAGGCACAGGGTGTGGCTAATAGGTGAGCACTGGTTCCCATCTAGTATATGTTGGTGCATGGGTATGGTGTGGGCCATAAGTCCCACACCATACCCATGTCTAACAGTTGTCCCTCGATTTTTGCAGGTGACTCAGGTTACCCCAACCTCTCATGGCTACTGACACTTGTGAGGAATCCCAGGACAAGTGCAGAGTAACGTTACAATGAGGCACATGGGTGCACAAGAAGAATTATAGAGAGGACCTTTGGCCTCCTGAAGGCCAGGTTTTGTTGCCTCCATCTGACAGGTGGATCCCTGTGCTACTCACCCAAGAAGGTCTGCCAGATCATCATGGCATGCTGTATGTTGCACAACCTTGCCTTGTGGCACCAGGTGCCTTTTCTGCAGGAGGAGGAGGTTGGAGGTGGCTGTGTGGCAGCAGTGGATCCTGTGGACAGTGAAGATGAGGAGGCAGAGGATAAGGACAACAGAAGCACAATTATTCGTCAATACTTCCAATGAGACACAGATAAGACAGTATTAAAACACACATAATTGACAGTTTGATGTGTGACATTGTCACTGGCAGGCTGTGTATTCCTACTTCTACACCCACTCACTGTACCCTTTGGCATCTCTTTTTGCAGATGTTGGTTCCACACTATTGCTCCTGGTGTGTTCAGTGCAGCCAACTACAGGTCTTTCCAATGCAGTCATTACTGTACAGTTGAATTACAATGTTTAAACCTTGTTAAACGAATACATACTTTAATCATTTGACATACTCCATACTTGTATTTTTTCAAAGAGTGTTTATTTAAGTGCTAAGAAGTAGAGGTGCAAGTGCAATGGGCTGGGGTGATGATGGAGGAAAGTCCTGGTTAGAGTCCAGTCTATTTGTATGACAGGTGCATCGTCCAAGCGGTCATAGGAAGGGGAGCAATGACAATTCAAGGTGGATGGGGTGACAGAGTGGGACTCTAGGGTGACAATCAGGAGAGTGTTATTTCCTGGCGGGCGTCTTGGCAATAGTCTCTGGCTTCTGCCTGGATCACAGGGAACGTTTGCGAGGTGGTTTTCCTTCTGCAGGGGGAAGGGTGCTGGTGGCCTGTTGTTCCTGTGGCGGGGCCTCCTGTCCACTAGCGGCAGCGAAGGTGGAGGGCTGTTTGGTGGTTTGGCTAGTGTAAGGGGCCGGTGGTCTGCCACTGCCTCCTTCACAGTGTTGGCCATGTCTGCCAGCACCCCTGAAATGGAGACCAGGGTGGTGTTGATGTCCTTCAAGTCCTCCCTGATCCCCAGGTACTGTCCCTCCAGGAGCCGCATGTTCTCTTGCAACTTGTCCAATATCTGGCCCAGCATATCCTGGGAATGTTGGTATGCTCCCAGGATCGCGGTGAGTGCCTCCTGGAGAGTCAGTGCCCTGGACCTGTCCTCTCCCTATCACACAGCAGTCCTCCCAGCTTCCCTGTTGTCCTGTGACTCTGTCCCCTGAACTGTGTGCCCACTGCCACTGACCCCAGGTCCCTGATCATCCTGTGTTTGTGGTGTGCCTTGGGGTTCCTGCAGTGGTAGACACACTGCTGATTGTCGTGTCCTGGGGAAAGAGGTATGGGCCCACTGGGTGGGTGCTGTGGTGGTGTTTACTGAGGGGGGAGGCTCTGTGGGGGTGTGAGAGTGTGCCTGGGTAATCGACTGTCCGGAGATCCCTGATGGGCCAGGTTGGTCATCCAGATCCAGGTGACCAGAGCTGCTGTCACTATTGTGGGCCTCTTCGGGGGGGACTGGATGTTGCTGGAACCTGTTCTCCGGTGACATTGGCTGGGTTAGCTGTGGGGATGTAAATGCAGTGTTATTGTTTCTGCGTGTGACATATTGTGCATGGGTGGGTTGCCCTCTATGGTTGATTTTGCCCTGCCAGCTTTGCCTTGGGTGAGTTGTTATTTGGTGGGCTAGGTGATTGTCTCTAGTGTGCATGCAGTGGTGATAGGTGTCCATGCAGGTCTGTGAGTGGTGTCCATGCATTGGTGGTGCATGCAGGGCTTGGCATTGGGATGAGTGAGATGTGATGGTGGGGTGTGTAGAATGTGGTGGAGTTATGGGAGTGAGGGTAAGGGTGGGGGTATATGATGGCATGCAAGTAGGGGGGTGATAGTAGTATAGAGTTGACTTACCACAGTCCAGTCCTCCTCCTACTCCTGCCAGGCCCTCAGGATGCATGATTGCCAAGACTTGCTCCTCCCATGTTGTTAGTTGTGGGGGAAGAAGTGGGTGTCCATCGCCAGTCCTCTGTACTGCAAGCTGGTGTCTTGCTGCTATGGAACGTACCATCCCCTGTAGGTCGTTCCACCTCTTCCTGATGTCATCCTTTGTTCTGGGGTGCTGTCCTACTGCGTCGACCATGTCCATGAACCTCCGCCATAGCTCCTTCTTCCTAGCAATGGAGATCTATTGCACCTGTGATCCAAATAGCTGAGGCTCTACCCGGATGATTTTCTCCACCATGACCCTCAGCTCCTCCTCAGAGAATCTGGGGTGTTGTTGTGGTGCCATGGGTGTAGTGTGAGTGGTGTGGGTGAGGGTGTGTGGGGTGAAGTGTTGGGGTGTGTGATGTGAGGTACGTGTGTGGTGTATAGGTGATGGTGGTATGTGGCTCTGGTTGTGTGAGTGCTCTTGCTGTCTCTCTCTGCTGGCAATTGATTGTAGTTGTAATGGGTTGTGGGTAATGTGGGTGTGTTTTATAGTGGTGTGGGTGTGTGGGTGTGGTGTGTGTATGTGTGTCAGGTGTGTGTAGTTTGAATTGTCGAATGTGGTGTTATTTTGTTTGAGTATGTGTATTTTGAGCGCAGTGGTATGTACCGCCAAAGGTATACCACCATTGAGTGTCTGCCACAGTGATTCGTGGGTCATAATGTTGTGGCCATTGTTCTGTTGGCGTAACGGTGTGGGTTTCGATACCGACAGTTTATCACTGACCTTTGGGCTGGCGGACTTGTGTGTATGGCTGTATTATGATGGATTGGTATGTGTGTGTCATAATATGGTTGGCAGTTGTTATGTTGGCGGTAGTCGGCATGGTGGTAAGTGGGATTTACTGTCAATGTCATAATGAGGGCCATAATGTCAACCATGACAAGCACAGCAGGCCAAAGTAGGGGCAATAGATGTAAACTTTGAATTTGGTATTAGAAACCAATTATCAAATCTTTCTAACAATAGTTATGATCTTAAAGAGCATCTTCGAAGCCATCGAATGGAATGGACCTCAGAAAAGAGGCCACATCGTCAGATGTTAGATCAATTACAGGATGGGCAGAGGATCAATGGAGCAGTAGTGCGTAGTAGTCTCTAGTGCAGGTCCATCTGCAGGAGTGGCACTCTCCACAGCGCCAAAAAGAGCCAGATTGTTCACCAAGGGTGGCTCATAAGTGGCCTCACAAATCAGCATTAGTCTCAGGTAAATTTATCTGAATAACGTTTTGGGCTCCCCCAGGTGGTGTTGAACAGTGTTCCCACTGAGTGTAGTCAAGCACTGTCCTATGTCTGTTAGCACCGTGCAGGTAGTAATGTCCCCAGTTGTTATAGCAGAACATTCCCCCTTAATTCATTGTAATGATACATATATCATCACTTTAAAATACTGAATAGTCCTTCATCTCAGTTAATATAGAATTAACTGTCTGAATTTCCCAATCATCAGATACAACACCAGGTATAATTACATCAGTCACAGAAATTTTGAAGACATATGGAATTTGAATGACCTCAGTAGGCCCGTATATATCACATGGAACGTTGTCCCACGAAATCCTATCAGGAATTGGTACAGCTAAAATATTCACAAGGGACAAGTGTCTTCGGACATTATGAGAGGTAGGATATGGAGTTAAGACCTCATCCACAGGCACAACAGAGGACCATTCAGGAAGGTAATGACCATTTATGAGCAAAAAGAAAACAGTCACAAAACCAATCCCTAGAAACAGTGCAAAAAAAATGTCAAGCAGAATCATAAATAGTTCCACGGGTGGATAAAATAGTTATTTTTAAGCCTTAGGTACAGCTTACATGTCTTTGAAACATTTTTAATCACAGGAGTGGATGAGTCTGAAGAAAAGTCTTCCATGCCGATGAAGTAGCCAGAAGCAGTCTCTGCAAACGCAGGAGCAGGTGCATTACCACTAGATGGATCCACTCCACGTGGAGGCTCATAGTAGACGGTGTCATCAGTCTGTGTGGTGTTTGTATAGAAAACAGCAAAATCTTGGACAGGTATTGTCGTACAAGTGGTAACTGGAATCAACAAGAGCTCATTTTCATTTTCCCCATGATCAAGGAGGCAATTGTAGCATCATTGGACATTGTTATTTATCTATTTTTACTTTGAAGAGGTATGTCCTGTTGGGTTGTGAGAGGGGTTCGAGAACTACCCAAGGGATCTCCGGGTCTACTGTGCAGGATCTGCCAAATGGTGAAGTTTGACGTTGTCAATGGAAATTAATCTGTTTCCTTTGGAACCAGGCAGCGGTGGTAGGATGACAGTTCTGGTACCTTGTACTCCCAGGACTGGGACCGGTTCTCTGTAGGATGGACCGAAATCTTTCTTCACAGCGATGCTCTCATGAACCAGATCCGCGACTTAAGGAATCCAGCCAGTGGAAGTTGTTGGTAAATCCCTTATTCCTTAGGTGGCAGCACTGGCGGATCATTTATCATCACAAAATTGCTGATGCCCCCTTAACACAGTGAGATGTTCATTTATGTTAAAAGGTGTATCTGCTCCCACCAAACCAGGGCCATCTAGATCTGGGACATACATAGGTATCCCAAAGAGAACCTCATAGGGAGTGCGTCCCCTCAAAGACCGTCTTGGCAGATTACTCAGTGCTCTCTGGACCCCATATAGGTGACGTAGCCAACTACGGCCAGAACCTATTACTCTAGATGTTAAGGACTGCTTTAGATCATGGTTCTGCCTTTCCACGACCGAATTTCACTCAGGATGGTATGGTGAAGAGTAATGCTGTTCAACACCCATCCTCCCAATGGTATCCCTGAATGCCTTAGAGGCAAATGCAGGGCCCTAGTCCGAATGGAATGCTGCAACCGCATATGTACCGATAAAGATCATCAAGTCTTTTATAACAGTTAGAGCGTCATTCGACCGCTGAGGCAATACCCACAGGAATCTAGAACAAGAATTTACAGCGACGAAGATGTATTTGTATGCACCATAAGGTTGGAGTGGACTGCAGTGGTCCATGTACACATATTGTAGTGGCCTGCTGGACAGTAAGAGGGATGTCTGATGTGGGCGATTGAGCCCTTAATTTGCTGGCAAATGTCACAACAAAGGACGCACTGTTTTGTCTGTTTTATAGACCTGGCCACTAGAAACATTTCTGTAAGAGTGTTACTGTGGCCGAAATACCAGCATGAGCAGAAGTGACACCCTCATGCACTGCTCTTATTATATCTATTCCCTGGTCTTGATGGGGGATCGCTCGATCTCCAACCCCAGGAAGTGTTGCGTAGGCAACATTCTGTGCACTGATGTGGTAAGAGTATTTTGTAGGGTATGTTTTTGGAAGAAGCTTTCCTTCAGCTGAAGCTTTCAAGGCAGTCATAATTTCATTATCCAATCTCGTCTGTGAACGAGTCACTGCAGCCACAGAAGCCGTAGCTACTGCAGATTTGGCTGCTTCATTAGCCAAAGTGTTGCGGATAACGTGTACTCCTACACGTTGGTGGCCCAATGTATGTACTACATGTACACAAGGTAGCTTATCCTTAAGATCAGCCACCCCCCCACAGAGTTCTGTGTTATGTTGTTCCCTTCGGAATCTCTAAACCCATTCAATCGCCAATGATTAAGATAATCATTGTGAGACTGGATGCAGTAGTATGAGTCACAGAAAATTAAAGTCAGCAATCTTGGCTCTGTGTGTTCTGGCGCTAAAATAAGGGCTTTGAGTTCAGCCAGCTGAGCTGTGCAGTCCCCTAAGATCTGTGTGTAGGTATTGTGAGGGTGGAAGATTCCATCCTTCATCACTCCGCTCACAGCTGCACAAGCAGCTGAGTATTGATGTTTCATACCTATAGCTGGTTGTGCTGAACCTTCAGTGTAGATGACAGTATGGTATCTGTCAAGTGGCAAAATATCTAGAGGAGTGGGGCACTCCTGTTCGTATTGGAGAAAGTCTTGTGTCCAAAGTTTTGGATCAAAGATGTAGTCAACATCGGTGGCAGTCAGGGAGGTTGCCCACTGAATCCAGCGCGGATGCAATGCTTTAGTGTTAGGAACAGTTGCTTTGGTGACGGTCTCTAAGGCTGGCACCAGGGTAACGACAACAATGCGTTTCCCTTGGACAAGTGGCCTCTCCTTAATGACAGCCATCTGAACTGCAGCTACAATGTTGATCTGTGGGTGCAAAACGTTGTTTCGCATTTGAGTATAAATGTGATGTATATGCTAGGGGCACTGTGTCGCCTTCGTTAAAGGTAACATAAGTGAACCCAATGGCACCAGCTATTATTGTGATGACCAAATTAATTTTATTATCACAGGTGTGCAAGTGTTTTGCTACTAGCATGTCGCAATTCCCTAAGGATGCGTGTGTGTTCAACTGTCCAGTGTCTGCTACAAAAATCAGGGTGTATTAAGTCATAGAGTGGCTTGATATGTTGTGCAAAGCCAGGAATGTAAGTTCTGCCAAAGTTAAAGAAACCAACTAAAGACTGTAGTTTCTTGAGAGTGTTAGGTGGGTGAAGTTGTGCACATTTCTCTAGAAAGTGCGGGCCAGGCTCTTCCCCTCGTTTAAATGTTCGTATCCCAGGAACAATACGCAGAGAATGGCTATTTTAGTTTTTCTGCAATTAAATTTATAGCCAAGAGCTGTGAATCCTCAAACGATCCGATCGACCCTGGCCAGATGAATGTTGAGCTCGTCATCTGTGAGATGGATGTCGTCCACGTAGGACAATGCCTCAGAATCAATATCAAGCAGTTTTGATGTGAAACGGGCTGAGAACGCCCTGGGCTCTTCTTGTAGCCTTGGGGCAAACGGCAGAAGCATCTTGGTGAGCAAAATGAGAATGCACTCAGGTCTCGACTTTCATGTGCTATGTTCTGGCAGAAGAAACTGTTGGAAATATCGAATGTTGTTTTGTATTTTTTGCGCACTATGTTATTAATTAGTGCTGTGATATGTGATTTTTGTATAGCGTACGTACGTGTATGAATGTTTAAGTGTCTATAATTTAAGTTAAGACTATTCTGTAGGAATGGTCTGGTTTTGCAACGGGGAATAACGGGTTATTCATTGCAGAGACACAGGGCTCAATTACTCCCTGTATTCGAGCTGTGTGGGGATCTCCCTCACTGGAGCTTTTGCCTCATGTTTAACAGGATATTGTGGCTGAGGTAGGGGTGTAGATCTGATAGGTATTACATGACAAGGAGAGTCCTTGCCCCAACCTACATGATTGTGGTACAACGAGGTGTATGCGCCAAAGCCCAATTGACAGCAAGGGCTTGTTTTACCGCCTCCGGAACAAGATCAGAGAAAGAAGGAAACAATGACATATTTCCCCATGTGGGAGCTTAAAGACATGCTCAGGTGGCCAGTCCTTTTCGGCCAGCAGGATATCACAACTAAGTTCATCCCAAGTATAACACCAATGGTGTGATCTATGTCTCCCTCAATTTGGATATCTAAATCATAAACCCTGTTGGATGGGAGAACGCGTCTGTCCGCAGTCTCAACTGCAATAAAATTGCTAGTTGCAGTCGCATCCTGATGATCTTTCAGACTCTGGCGACATATCGTGACCTCTGCTGTGCTGTCTAACAGTGTCAATGCCCACATCTTGTTCTTCAGCAATGTTCTCAAGTGTACTGGCATTTTTAATTGACAGTGCTGCCACCTTTTTCTTTTTAAACTGTGGCTTTTGTTGTGGCGACTTATCTTCTTTTTTGTCTGAAGGCTGTGGTGAGTCTTTCTTCTGTTTCACGTATTCAGGACGTCGATCAGGATGGTCCCCTCTCTCGATACATCTATCCGGTGCATTCTGAAAGGATCGAGAGGGACGTGAATCAGTATATCTGTCAGGAGCTTTTACATTTTCTCTATTTCTGACAGTGTATCTCCTATCAGATTTCTCAGGATGTGGAGAATCTGCTCTCTGATTTCGTCTTTCTTTAAATAGTTTTTGTTTATCCCAGCGCTTTTTAGAATCCTCCTGTGCTTTTTTAGTACCTTCCTTAGGGGTGGTACTCTGTAATTCAAGCTTTGGCTTGGCTCCTAAACTATCCTGTGCTATACTGGTATAGGTGTTGGAAATAATTTTCAGTAGCTCTTTCTCCCTGTCCAAATGTGGAATCTTTCGGAGGCACTGGCGAATAGCCAGTGCTACCGCTTCCCCTTTAATATTACCGAGAATGATTGAGGAGGCTGCTTCGAAGTTACGCATTAATTCATCCCCAAATCTGGGACTGGTGCAGCCCCATGCTCATTCTGTATTTGTTTTAACAATTCTGGTAAATTGTCAAGTGTCGGGGTACCATTTGTGGTAGTATAAATTGCAGTGAAGACTGTACCCCATGTGGAACAGTCAACCACCGAGGGAACCATCCCAAAGGGCAAGCACACTGTGAGAATTCTATTTTTTTCTTGAGGTCCCGTATGCGAGAACACAACTTCCAACTGATTTGTTTTCTGTGCTATGCAGAACAGGATTTTCCCTCGTTCTGTGAGTACTTTACCCATGATAGCATGCATTGTTTGTGGATTAATCCCAGTAGCCAATTGGTATCCAGCAGGTGCTGGTGGTGCTGGACACGCTGGTGTAGTGTTCAGAGTTAGCATAACAAACTGAACAAGTTGTCTATAGAGTTTTACTAGCTCTATGTATAAGTTTCATAGGTCTGCTGCCTGCATGTTTTGTATACCTGGGTGAGGTGTGTATGTGGTAAACATAGGCCATGTTGGTCTGTCCTTACATAAGGGACCTAATCTCATGGGTTGGTAAGGTGCTATTAAACCAGTTCTGATATTCTTGATAAGTAATCTGGATTTCAAGATACTGGTATGCTTGGTACTGTTGAGGTACGTTTGCAATTCTGTATGTGTGGAATGTGAATGATCTACGGTCTTCCTCAGGAAAGGTGACCCAAGAGTAGAATGTTTTTGTCTGGTAGGCTTCACTAGCTTCTACTATGAATGTAACATCCCCGCTCACATCGGTTAAGCCATGAGCTACTAGGTAGTCTTAATGCTTGTCTAGAATTCTCAGGAATGTCTACAGCTTTAGCCATGTTTTGAAGTGGGTAAAGAGATGGAACACCAAATGGGAAAAAAGTTATTTTATGAGTTTGAACAACCTACAGCCTAATTATGTGGTCCCTGTTCAGCTGAGGAGGATCTTCCCCAAGACCACGGACGTCTCTGTATAGTGGAACTTAGGGTACCTGTTGCATGTGAGACAGTAATAGTCAGGGTTTCCATAAATTAGTGCCTAAACACCATCGTTGGTGGCACCATACCGTATTTTTACTCTTGCTCTAGGCAAGACGGCTTGTTCAAGGATGACAGTACTTATGTTTGCAGGTGACTATGCCAATCGTACAACAAATCGCAGCTGTTGTCCAAACCCACCAGGCTTACAAGCAGCACCTCACCAAAAACCCAAACAGTAAAAGGGAATTTGGGGCAGTCTTTATACATGAACTCAAGAGTGTGACATCTCAAGGAGTGTCGTGGTTAAACGGAGATAACCCCTTTCTCACATGAACAACATGTCTCAATCAAACACAGGCAATGAAGAAGATACAGTAAGGTTTCAATAGGTTTTATTTAACAAAACTGCAATCTGCAATAAGTTGCATGGGCTGCACTGATTAGGATAATGAATAATGCAAGAAACAGAATGGTAAAGACAAGAGTAATTAATACAAAGACCTCCACCATCTTGCAATGACATGAAATGACATAAACTGTGAGATATGTCCTAATACCCTTATACGATGTACCTAATCTCTAACCTAAAAGAGAGCAAGGTGTGTTAAACCTAATCTGCTGATGCCATATCCATGAGAATAGCCCCCCAATCCTTGTTACCTTGGAATGAGGTATCTAGCTCAGACTCTGTAGGGACACGAAGACTAGGTCAGCATCAAGGCTACGTGAAGCATCGCTAGCAGCAATGGCATCTGGTCTGACTATCTGTCTAAGTGAGGTGCATTTACACAGATCTGCTCAGGCCCCTGACGTAGGTCTGATAACAAAACATACTTGGAAAGCTAATTTATATAAACAATTCCCTCAAAGGCGCGAAGCGGGAAAGTACCTAATGTGAACACATACAGTTTGTTTATCTATGTCGCTTGATGTTGACGCCTTACCACAGTGGCACTGATAACATGAAACTAAAACATAGGCCTAACTAAAAACAAGACAGCCATCTTAAAAGATATAATTAAATAAATGTGCTAAAACAGAGCAAGCTAAGTAGGGTAAAAGTCAATAGTTGACGGGGGCACGAGTCTGCAAGCCAAAGGCTAAGCTAACTCCTGTTTCCCATTAAAACAAACTAGGATTCACTACAGCTGTTCACCTAGTGAATTGTCTGGCATGATAGATGGCACAAATAAGAGCAGTACAATGCACATTGGTCTCCTTCTAGGAACACCGTAAGTGAGTTAACAATGGACATTGACCTGTATCTGGTTGTACTGCATGTGCATCTACTCAGCCATCTGACCTTCCAAATGAGGTGAGTATATTTCTAGCTTGGGATCTTTAATAAGTGACCATTTTATATGGGCACTCAGCTATTGCTTTGTTTTGCTTGGGATGCTAGTGTGAGTGAGCCATCGCATTGCTGTCATTTCCATGTACTGTTCCACAGGAGAACCATTAAGATGGGTTAGATAGAATATTGGTTTAACATGCATGACAAGTAATATTTGGTACAGTGTGCTGGTGTTAAAAAATTTAGGATATTGCTTTCTGGGAGTTGTAGTGCTATAATTAGCCAGTACTTCACATGTCATTTCCAAGGACTGTGGGGCCAGGTGAGTTTAGTGGACATGTGGCATGCCAGGGAGGGGTATTAGTTGATTAGGAGAGAGTTGTAGTGGGTGATGTGTAAATTGGGGTAGGTATAGGTGGTGAGGGAGCATGAGGGACAAGACAATTGTGTGACATGAATGTTGTTGGTACTTACCAGACTCTACTCCCCTAGGTATCCCTGTCAGGCCCTCAAGATGCAGGATGTTCAAGATCTTCTCCTCTCAAGATGTGAACATGGGGGGAGGTCTGGGCCCACCGCCAGTCTTCAAAACCGCTAGCTGGTGCCTGGATGCCATGGACTGTACCTTCCCCCTGAGGTCGTTCCACATTTCATGATTCCCTCCCTTGTGCATGGATAACTGCCTATAGAATTGACCCTGTCAACTATCCTTTGGCACAACTCTATTTTCCTGGCAATAGATGTTTGTTGGGCCTGTGCTCCAAACAGGTGTGGCTCTACCATTACAATTTCATCCACCATGACCCTCAACTCCTCATCAGTGAAACATGGGTGTTTTTGTGGGGACATGGTAGTGGTTGAGAAGATGGTGTGGGTGTGTTCAAAGTGAAAGGTGTGAGAAAGTAGGCCTCCTACAAAAGGGTACAGAGTTAGGTAAATGGTGAGGTGTAGGTACTGTGATGTGAGTGGGTGATGTTTGTTGTGGATTGTGCGTGGTACTAACATGTGTGTTTTGTATGTTGTGCAAGTGTGTGATGTGTGCTTAGTGAAGTGTAAATGGGTGCCTATTCTTGCTATTTTAAACTCTCAGGGATGTTGGGTGCCTGTGGTTGAGTGTGGTGTTTTGATTGCAAAAGATTATGAATTGTGTTGGGGTGTGTTATATAGTGCAGTGAGTAGGTTTTGTCAGGTGTGTGGGTGTGTATCAGGCGAGGGGTATTCAAACTATCCAATGTGTTGTGGTGTTCTGACTGAAGTGAGTTCAGGCCACCATGGTTCGCACCACCAATGGTTTTCCACCATTGTAGAACCGTTGTTGTGATTTGTGGATCATAATGTGATGGGAGGATTTTTGTCGGGCTGGCAGTTCTGGTGGTGGGACCACCTTTTTTTCTGTCCTCCAGTGTCCTGGCGATTTCAGAAATTTGGCTGTGTTTTGGCAGACATTACTGCATGTCTCTTAATTCGGCAGTCGAATTGCCACCAACATTGCAGTCTTTTGGCAGCTGCCACCATGGCAGTTGTGTCAAAAGACTGCCAAACTCATAATGAGGCCCATGATCTTTTGTGCACATCAATTAATGATCTTAATAGGCCCATTGGTACTTCCTAAACTTCCATTTTCCTTCACAGTCTACTTCGATCTATAGAGTAAAATGCAGTGGTAGGTCTATAAATGAGTAATATAGAGGGCCATTTTTGGACTTTATATACTATTCTGCAAGAAATTGTATGGCAAACCAACCATCCAAAGTAGAATGATTGGATCTAAAACCAATTTGCATGACCAGCAAAATTCCCACTCACATAACTCAGTCTTCCCAATAATATAATAGGTGTTTCCCACACATTTTTCCTGATATATCCATAAGGGCTATCATCCTATAATTTGGAGGACAAGCTTGATTTTCTTTTCTATACAGTATTATTCAAATACTTCCTTTCCAAGTATCAGAAATCTTGTCTGACTGGATGATTGCATGGAAGAGTGCAGGATGTGCTGTATTCTTGAAGCATTTTGGACCAAATCTGAAGTGTTAATTTTGTACCGTTTGCTGCAATCTTATCAGGACCCTGTGCACATGGAGGTTTGATGTTATTTATGTATGCCCCTATTTCCATTTCTGATAGCGCTTTAAGTGACATTTCCACTTTATCGACCATCCTAGTTTGTGGACTCTTGGCTCCAGGAACCATTGTTATTTTCCAAAGGGTTTGCTATTTTTGTGATTAGCAATGTTTTCATTTTTTTCACAACTTATCTTTTTCATTGTAATTTAATTTTCTCAGATCTTTCTGATATCCTTTACAATGTTTACCTAGAACAAGGTTCTTCTCACGTTTACTTAACTTAAAGGCATCTCTTATTTCCTTATTTAAGGTAATTTTTAATTTCTGAAGGCAATCCACAACCATAGTCACAAAGGGGATTTTCCTACAATTTTTACTTTTCAGTATTAAAAACTCATTTGGTTCTTTAATGACATATCATAGTCATGCATGTAATAAACTCTTTAATTCTTTTAACACCAATTTGGTTTTATTTAGACTTGTCTGTTATCGTGTTATCATTTTGGATCTCAAGGTTCTGAGCCATTTGCCATGCATTGCACCTTTGTGGTGAAGACTCCAATATTAATAACTGGGGTCTATGATAGCTTCTGAGGTCTCCCATGATCTTAAAATCATTATTCAATGTACCAGATCAAATGATACTGCAGTATCCTCAATTATCTTTGTTCAGAAAAGATGGAATAATAGCCTTAAAAATATCCTGTTAGAAGCATCAAATAATTTAGATATTTTGAATCAAAGTCTTCCAATATTGCATTTAATGGTTTCAAGTATCCATTACAATGTTTATCAAGGGTAATGTAAATATTCTTCAGAATCAGATTTTTACCATTCCCTCGTCATTTTTTCATACATCCCTCAATGTGTCTGAAATCTGCCACAAATTTATTTCATTCATCATCAATTTGGGTTACCTCTAATTTCAATAATATTGAAATCAGTATCATTAATCCTCTACACACCAACCACTGTTTATATCTCTTGTCTCAACATTCAATTGTGCATGATTATGCAGTACCTGTTTACAGAACCCAGGTCTCCTGCAAGATGTGTGTTTTTGCATTATCCATTTCCGTAAGAAAATCCAATCCTTTCTTGTTCTATTTTATGCCAGCCATATTCTATGGGGCTATATTCCAGTGCTTGCTATTTGGATTTATGAGGTTTTTCAGGAAGTATTTTTGGATTCATTGTTTTGTCAATCCAGTTTCAATCTAGGAATTCCTTTATATCCAGATGAATCTAGATATATCACAAATATTTGGAAGGAATCCCATTTTATCAAACATCATTGAACATAGTGTACTATAACTCCTGTAGCCTTGATCATTCACATGTCCACCTTCCTGAGTGGTCTTAAAAGTAATGGCATTCTGATCTTTTGCATCAGTCACATCAGTTATAATTCATTTCTCTGTTTTTTAAAAAAATTATTGATTTCCTTATTTGCTCAATCTTCAACACCTGATTATTTTGTGTTTTAAGTTCGCTCTTAGTTTCAGGACCATTTTATTCATTGTCTGGATTTCAACCTGAACTTTCCCTTTTATTTCTGTAGGTGAACATTTCTTGATTACGGTAGACTTAATTTGGTAAAGAAATCTATGATATCCTTAGTTTTCGCCTTTTTGACTTCTGCAATCTTAACATTATTTTCTTTTCTTGAATCAAATGTTAATATATCCTCCAATTCTGCTTAAAATGTGTATTTACTTCCACCTAGCTTATCCTTAATGTCTGTATTTTCTGCAAACCTTGTCATTTCGAGCATTCCCACTTTTCCTTTCATCCTCATATTCATTCCTTTTTTATTTATTATGTTTGTCAATATACACCTTAGTATTAGGCAATGCAATTTTACAGGCAGACTTTCCATCAATATCTTGATAGATCTTCAACAAGGATTTGAAACGTCTACTGTCTCATGCAGCCTTAAACTATGTAAGTGAATTTTCAGCTTAGGCTTTGTTACCTGATTATATGTGTTCCTACTCTGATTCATTTTTAGTACTGTATTCACAGGATTTTATACAACATTCATACAATGAATTTTCCTGTGCAATGTTCAAATCTATTAGTGGCTCCTCACTTTCTTCAATATCCGTTGTGTTGCATCTCTGCCTTTGTTCCTCATTTTTAACTTAAACTTTACCATTATAGAATACTAGCACGAATATCCATTTGATACAAACACAACTATTGATGAACTGTTATTCTCAGAAGACTTATTTTAAGTAAACTAGGGCTCTTCTCTATTTGGGTTTTTCGATTGTGAGTTTGTTGCTCACTTTACAATACTCTGTACTTCAATGTTTGTGCTTTATTCAACCTATCATGCAGCTCCAATACACATGTTCTCTTTAAATGAACGGCTGACTTTTTCAGTTGCTTCCCCCAGAGATCATCCAAAATACCAAGGGATTCAACCATAGTGTTGCTACATCCATTACCATATTTACGATCACAACTGGAGGGCAGATGGACTCAAAGCTCTGGCTAAATATACTGCACACTTGCACAAGTTGGGGAGCAGGATAATAGCTGCAAAACGAGTATGGCAAACAGCAAGTAACATTTCCAAGGGCTTCCGTAGCATCGGCACCTGGGCAAATCCAGAAACTGAAGTTGTCATGTAAGGTGAGAGGCTTTGCATCTTCGCTAGATGTGCCAAGTGATATGTTTTAGTTCAGTCAAGAAAACGAAGGCCCTGATTTATACCTTGTCACGCAAAACTGCGCTAACGCAGTTTTGCGTGAAAAAGTATACTGCCGGCTAGCTCCATCCCAAGACACTGGCCGGGCGTCATATTTATGGTATGGCGGTAGCCAGCGGTAAGGCCCAGATAGCATCATAAAAAAGGACGCTAGCCGGGTGGGGGAAGGGTAGGGGGAACAGGAGGTTGTGCGTCACAGGATGACCCTAGTATGGGCAGAGGCATAAAAGTACATACAAATCTAGCGCCAAAGTATAAACTTGGAGATAAATTTGCGCCAAATTTGCATTAAAAAATGACACAAATTCAGCGCAAATGGGTATAAATATGCCCCTAAGTGACTTTCAAGAGCTTTACAGTGGCAGCAGCCATATTAAAGTCCCAGAGGATTGAAGTCAGAGAGACCTTGCTGGTCGATTGCGATACAAAGTTGCACAACCAGAACCTTCCTTGCAGAGGTCTGAGAAATCCTGAAGACTGTTAGTTATACTTTCGAACTTAACAAAGGACTGAACTGCGTGCAGAGAAGTATTCTAGGAAACCCCTTTGTGTTTGAGTATTAGACTGCATTTCTAAGCACCGTTTCAGGAGCTACCCTTTGAGGATTATAAATTTACATTTTGCACACCTTGTTGAAGCACACGACGAACGGAAATCGACCTTATCCATTCACAGACTTTGATACACTTTTGACACAAATATGTTACTAAGGTATCTATATGGATTAGGAAACAGATTGGGTGTTGATATATGAGCTTTATAATCGTAACTTGTGTTTATTATATTGTTGATTTGAAGATAATTCATAGAGTGTGTTCTTATAATACATAATACAAGATGTAGGTGTCTGTGCAAGATAAATATAATAGTTCTGAATGCTTCACAAATAAAGTTCAAGGATACAAATTGAGTTTCAGCTACAGGGAGACTCAAAGTTTCATCAAGCTTTAGAGAGTTGGAAATGCAGATATGTTTTGAATGTATATCACAGGTAGAAACTAGACCCCGTAGCAAGATAAATATAACACTAAGCCCTCCTCTTATCTTTAGAAATTAACATTTCTCCAGTTAAATGCAGTGCCCAGCTGAATGACAAGTCAGAGTGGTGACATCCTGTTTTTGTTTTCCTTATCCTATTCCCCTTTTCTAGAGACTACTCCGAACCAACAAATTTGGCTGTGTATGGTTGCCAGTGAACTTGAAGAGGAGTAGAAACATGCATTGCTCCTGTTGGGTCTGGATTACAAGGTTGGTGCTTGCTGATGGTGGAATGCTGGCTAAGTTATGCACCATCAAAGAAAGATCCAATACATTACATTATAAATAGCAGGCCACAAGAAAGCGGTTCTTATCTGTCCATTATTACCCACGAACTAGCAAATTTCAAGAATGAGCACAGACCACCATAGCACCATCCTTTATTCACAAATACAATTATTTTGGGGCACAAAAGGAACAGGTACTCAAATTCATTTGTTTCTAGCTGCTTTTTGGATGATGAAGGAGCAACACATAAGTTAGGACAGATGACGTGTGAAAACAAAGTTGGCCGATAGAGTACATTTCACAATCAGGGCTTCCAAATGGCAAAGAGACTTGTTTTTGGCAGGATTTGCCGACCGGCACTTGCACTGTGCAAAGGCCGTAGACATAATACTGATTGAAGGACTTCATGTGTAATCCTTCTGGGTCAGGTGCTGAGATCACATGTAAGTTATCACAAGATTGTGTACTCGCACATGATCTGGCAGCCATCTTGGATGTGGCAATAGTCAAAAGCTTTGTCTGATTCAGAAGCCACACTTGGC
This sequence comes from Pleurodeles waltl, assembly GCF_031143425.1. Lineage (NCBI taxonomy): Eukaryota > Metazoa > Chordata > Amphibia > Caudata > Salamandridae > Pleurodeles > Pleurodeles waltl. The sequence goes on from NC_090450.1 coordinate 257,524,510, forward strand.
TTCTTGTCCTGCTACAAGGTGTTTTTTCCATGCCCTCTTTTACTAAAATAGAGTTCTCATTACCCCTACTTCTTGCATCCAGCTTTTCATTCTTGCCTGAATTTACCTGGAGTTCCTTTCCTTCTCAGTTGGCCCCACTTCCCGCATCACTGTTAATTTGAATTCACCAAACTCACCCGTACTCTCTTGCCTCTTTTATCTCCTGGAAGGATCTGCATTTTGCACGCCAGGGCTTTATTGAAAACCAGCACTCACCTGGAGTTTCTTACCTTCTTCCAGCTCCTGGCTAGCCCTTCTCTTTGTTCTGCATTGGTCATGGGGTCCTCATTGTTGCTGGTGTTCTCCCTCTTGACTTGACAACATTTACAGTAAAGTGGACAATAGTAATAATAATCAACCAGGTCAGTGCACTGAGCCTGCAGCTTCCATTAACTACATAATATGAATTGCACAACCATAAAGAGACTATAAATAATGGACACAACAAGCCACTGATTCCGTTCTTTAATTCCTTACTACTCTCTAATGATTGTCATATTAGGATTATGGCTCTTTTGATTACCATAACCACTATGACTAGTGTTCCCCTTTGAAACAGTAAAGACTTTTATTCATGCACCTTTCATTTATTTGGTGAGTGATTGCTGAAGGGGGGGGGCTTGATTACACGCATTTCTATCAAAATTCTGATTGTGTTTCTGCATTTTCATAGGAATCACAGACAGACGGAGTTTGGTTCTAAGACGTGTGTCTACTGAGGTGCCAACCACAAGAATTTTGTCTTCTCTTCCTCCCTATTTCTTCCAACCTGTATCCTGGATTGCCCTCTAGCATAGTTCACAGAGATAATTTGGTTGATTGGGGAGTTTTCCTTAGAGGTATTGCTGCGACTATCTTCACTCCTGCAAATTCCAGGTCTAAGGGGAATGGAGGCTTGATAGCTTTCTTATTGAAGAAATAGAGTTTGGTTAGCAGGGTTGACAGTGCCTCCAAGAAGGCATGTGGTTTTATTTACATTTTAAATTCCTTTGTGGGTAATCTAGATAATTTCAAAGTTCACCTGTTACTCACTCATAGCTGAGTAGTGGCACCTAGGTACAAGTCTTGTGGCCTTACTATGAGTTTGGCGGTCCTGAGATCGCCAAATTTGCAGTGGCGGTCAGACCTCCGTAATCCTGGATGTCCAACCAGCAGATTACGATCCTGGTGGTTGGTCCACCTGAAGACAGCCACCTCTTCCAGGATCAGGGATCCTGAGGGGTCGGCAGGGGTGAAAGTTGTGGTCATTGTATTGATCATGACCTTCCTTTCCGCCAGCCTGTTTATGGCGGGGTCCCAGCCATGAAAAGGCTGGTGGAAAGGCAGAGTTGGGGGCCACAGGGGAACCCCCGCACTGCCCACAACCATGTCATGGGCAGTGCAGGGGCACCTCCATCAGCACCCTAAGAATGTGCACTGTCTGCTATGGCAGACGGTGCGCATTCTGATGGTGCTGTGTGTGACGGCATTAGCCTCGTCTCCTTGAGGCAGCCGAGGCCAGTGCTGCTGCACTCATTTCGCCAGGCTGATTGGTGGGAACATCGTAGTACAAAGTTTCTGTCAGTTAGCCTGGAGGAAACATCAGAATAAGATGGTGGTGAGGAGGCCAGCTTGACAGCTGCCTCAGTACAACACAATTCCGAGTTCAGGCAGTTCAACTGCTGAATTCATAATCAGCTTCTTAGTCTTCTGATAGATTTCATTCTGATTTCTTGTAATCTCGGCAAATACAGAAGTCTCAGGTTTATCATAATGGTCCATTGGCATAAAGATTTTGTGTTGAGAACTTGAGAGGACTTGGATATCTCAAATACCACTCATTCAGGTTTCTCTAAAAATTGGGGTTAGATCATCCCTCATCTTGCTAGGCTACTTTCAAGGATCATGAAGGCAGCCTCAGGAGCCGAAACTAAGCAGGGCTGTACGAACACTCTGAGCCCTGTGAGCCTTGCTTGTTTTCTGTACTGTGTACTCCTTGTCAGCATAAATACAAAAGCTGTTCAAAGTCTTTGGGTCTGACAATAGTGGAGCAAGGCTTCAAGCATGTAATGTTACTCGTGGAGAGATAGATGTCCCTACTGCTGCTTCTGGCATTTTGATGAATCAACATCCATGATGGCAAACAACAAGGTGATGGCAGGAATGCTTTGAATAAATCTCATCCACTCCCTGAGGCAGCCGAGGCCAGTGCCGCTGCACTCCTTTCGACAGGCTGACTGGTGGGAACATCGTAATACAAGGTTTCCGCCGGTTAGCCTGGTGGAAACATCAGAATAAGATGGTGGTGAGGTGGCCGGCTTGACAGCTGCCTCACTACCACTATATTCCGAGTTCAGGCAGTTCAACTGTCGAACTCATAATCAGCTTCTTAGTCTCCTGGTAGATTCCATTCTGATTTCTTGCAATCTCGGCGAAGACAGAAGTCTCAGGTTTATCATAATGGTCCATTGACATAAAGATTTTGTGTTGAGAACTTGAGAGGGCTTGGATATCTCAAATACCACTCATTCAGGTTGCTCTAAAAATTGGAGTTAGATCATCCCTTAGCTTGCTAGGCTACTTTCAAGGATCATGAAGGCAGCCTCAGGAGCATAAACTAAGCAGGGCTGTACAAACACTCTGAGCCCTGTGAGCCTTGCTTGATTTCTGTAGTGTGTGCTCCTTGTCAGCATAAATACAACAGCTGTTCAAAGTCTTTGGGTCTGACCATGGTGGAGCAAGGCTTCAAGCATGTTATGTTACTCGTGGAGAGATAGATGTGCCTACTCCTGCTTCTGGCATTTTGATGAATCAACATCCATGATGGCAAACAACAAGGTGATGGCAGGAATGCTTGGAATAAATCTCATCCACTGGCCATCACTAGAGGTCATATTTCAGTACTTTGTTTTTTATCCTCCCTGTCTCTCTAAACATAGAACTGTCATGGGTAAATCAGCTTTGGCCCTGCTCCAATAGGAACATTATGGCCTGAACCTCCAGGCTGGAACCCCTCAAAATAGAATTGCAGGCAAACCCAGACAGTTGATAGTGACATTATGGATACTTCCAGACTATGTCACTGGGCTAAACCTGTTTGTCCTATGTGGTGCAGAAAGTCTACAGAAAGTCTACAGATAATGTGAGGGGTGATTATACTGTACAATCTGTTACCATCAGTAAAGGGTGCCATAGGAAAATGTGCTAAGAAATTAGTTCTCAGGAGAATGGTGTGAGGGAGCAAAGCACCATTTATTCAGACGTGAGAGTCAGGAAACAAATCATTCACACAACAGAGTCCCAGGCCATCATAGAGTCTGGTGGTAGGCCTTTATTTGAGCAAGATGGATTCATCAAACACTCCTTAGACGTGGCCAAGGTTGGTTCTAGACCAACAGGCAGTGGGCCCATAGTCCATGCCCAGTTAGCTACCTACATGCATAACCCCCATGCTCAACCCAGTTCTAATTCAATCAGTAGTGAGACAGAGAGCTGAATCAGGGAAAGTGTAAGTGTGGTTTCTTCCCCAGAGATCAATTTATTCAATAACCTGGGGGCCACAACAAGGGCAAGTGATCATGTCGCAATAGGTGCTTTGCTATCTACACCCCCACTTATAAAATCTCATGGAATGTAGTAGGGCTAGGTTCTAAACTTGATGGCTCTGATTGGGAACACTTCATAGACTTGCATGATTTTTGCCTCTTCCAAGAGACTTGGTTAACCTTATTGGCTTCGTATACAGGCTACGTAAATTACACTAAGGAAGCGACTATAATGGGAAAAGGAAGACCCTGGGGAGGGGGGGGTTCTTATGATGTGGGTCAGTACTATACTTGGCTGCATGGAAAAGGAGATTAAGAGAGCTTCCAATTATATCTCATGTGTTAGCCTGACTTTCCCACAGAATGTGGTTCTTTTTGTTTCTAATTTGTAATTAAGATCCTTGGGAATAAAAGGAAATCTCCAGCTATTAAGCTGCTAATTACACATATGGCAACAGTGCTGGGAGGTGCCTTAAAATGTGAGTGGGGATTTTAATTGTCAATTCAGACCTTTGGAAGTAACATTGATGATATAACTCAGGAGGAAGACAGAGGGGGTCTGTGGCAGATCGAACAGTATAGAGACAACGGAGAGAAATTGCAGTGCTCAGGTAAGTGGTTTATTTCAGAGTTAAGGGATTGTTTATATTTTATCCTTAGGTTTTTACTGGGTTTTAAGGTCTCAAGTCGTTGTCTTCTCTTCCTCTCATAGGGTTTTTCTTCTTCTTTTCTTCGTTCTCTCGTTAGGTTGGTGTTCCGTCTGTCTCTCAGTGGGTTCCAGGGGTGCGGTACCGGGAAAAAGGAAAACGCTACGGTAAGTGGGGTATTACGTATGCCTTATGATTGTTTTAACTAAAGGGGAAGAGGTAAAAAGGGTGGGGTTGTGCCGGTGGTGACTTTAGGGCAAAAGTGAATAAACTCCTTACAGTGCTCTATTATGTGGCTTACTCGTGTCTACATCTGTGTCCTCCAAGTTCCCTCCCAGTCCTCCCCTCACTCCTTCTCAGCCCCCTTCCCCAGTGCCCTCTTAACCGTGGTATTCCCTCTGGTATCCCACAAAGACCGTACCTTAGCGAGCCACGACCCTCCTGGGTCGTGGCTGGCGCTGGGGTTTTCCGTCAGTGGATGCTCACTGGCAACGCTCTCCTGCTCCAGCACCTCGTCGTTACTCCGCGTTTGCACGGTCCTTCCTTGGTCTCCCGTATCGGTTCCTCCGTTCTCAGCCTCTCTGTGTGCTCTTCCGTCTTCTCTCTCTCCGAAACCGGAATCGCCCTGCCTCTTCATTGCCGCGGCCCGGAAACCCTCCTGCGTTTCCCCGGTAACGCTGGGACGCCAGCCTCTGTCTGGGAGTGTTCCCACGGCAACGTGGAAACACGGAAGTGACGTGTCGGAAGTATCCGACACGTCGATATCAGCTAGCGCCGGGGATGTGTTCGGGCCGCCCGTTCACAGGGTCATTACAACATTGGCGGTAAAAGCCGCTTACCGCCGTGCAGAAGACCGCCAACATACCGCTGCGGCCGTGGATTTCCGCCACAGCTATTATGACCCACATCTCGGAAACCGCCGAAATTTAGACACCCACACAAGTCCACTACACCAAAGGTCAGTCATAAACTGGCGAAAACAAATCCTCCACCGTCACGCCAACGGAAACACCCTATTCCGACCCACAAATCCACGCAGCGGTCTTTCAACCATGGTATTACATTGACGGCACATACCGCCGCGCTCAAAATACACACACATCCCCAAAACACCGCCACATTGGAGAATTCGAATTACACACACCTGATACACATACAAACACCACTCCCACACACCCAACACAATATAAAACACACACCCACATCACCCACAAACCTGCGACCAAAACTGATTGATGAAGGCCAGAGAGAGAGCACAGCAATAGACAACCACACCACACAGAGGCACACGACACCATCACCCACACAACATCCACGCACAAAACACCACACACCACTACACATCACCAGACTCATCACCACATACACCACCCCACACACATCACCTACACCACCCAATGGCACGCCAAAGACACCCCAGGTTTTCAGAGGAGGAGCTCAGAGTCATGGTGGAGGAAATCGTACGGGTAGAGCCACAGCTATTTGGATCACAGGTGCAGCACACCTCTATAGTTAGGAAGATGGAGCTATGGCGAAGAATAGTCAACAGTGTCAACGCAGTGGGAAAACACCCAAGAAATCGGGAGGACATCAGGAAGAGGTGGAACAACCTACGGGGGAAGATGTGTTCCGTGGTCTCCAGGCACAACATTGCGGTTCAGCGGACTGGCGGCGGGCCTCCACCTCCTCCCCCACAACTAACAACATGGGAGGAGCAGGTCTTGACCATCATGCATCCTGAGGGCCTCGGAGGAGTCGGTGGAGGAATGGACACTGGTAAGTCTAATCTTAACTATCATATCCCCCACCCTACCTGCATGTTATCACACCCCCCCACCCTCGCCCCATCCCCTATCACTCCAACTCCTCACTAATTTACTAATAACATAAAGCACCCATCCCAACACCAAGCCCTGCATGACACAACAAAGCATGGACACCCATCACTAAAGCATGCTGTGAGAATGACCGGCGGGAGTCGACACTTGCAGAGTTTAAACAAAGGCAAGTTTATTCTGTAAATAAGTCGTACAACGAGTCCTACACCAACCACCTCCTTATCTCTTCATGCCATCTCTGTCTCTCCTTCTCAACGGCTCACCCACAAACGCCTCCCACATTCCACTTACTTCGCATTCCACATTCTCCGCATTCTCACTCTCGTGCTGGATCCTCTCATTCATATGCTCGTGCCAAAGCACCCACGTAGCGGATACCACACCATCTTCCTCATATCAACTCGAAAAAACAAACAAATAAAGAAACAAATAAGTTAACGGAACTATGCATTAATAACACTTAAACATCAATAATACTTGAGTAATAAGCAGATTATGTTAGATGCCTACCAACACAAACCACTTGAAATTAGCATCACAAAGTCCAAAAAAACAAAGTTCAATGTTCACATTACATAATCTTTGAACCATAACGGTGTTGATGCATTTCTCTTCGGTCGAGTCTCAGTAGGATCTCTTGTGTTTGGAAGACTTAAAGCATTTCGAGCCTCTCGAGCAGTTGCATCTGAGAACATGCTCTGACCTACACCAGGCCCCATACATTTGGCCACTCTATTCAAATTCCAAATCCTGTGATCATCTGTTTTCACAGCATTTTTGAACAATTTTATGACTTTAAAAGGACCTTTAAATTTAGATGTTTTCCCTTCCTTTCTAGGAGACTTTATTTTAACATAATCTCCTTCACACAACACTGTTCTCTTTACAGCTTTACGCTGGTCATACCACGACTTTCTTTTTGCTTTCACCTCTCTCTCTCTCTCTCTCCAACCTTCAATGTTACCCACTTGATCATTGACCTCCATTCTCTTCTCCGTTACCCACCTAGGTTCCATCTCACTGTAGGGTGCCCTACCCTTAAACAATTGAAAAGGAGTGACCCCTGTGGTGGAGTGTGGCGTTAAACGATATTCTCGAACTTTTCTCTTCACATTACCCTCCCACTCAACACCATTAACTAGCGCTAACTGCATGCATTGCTTCAACACTTTTATAAAGCGCTCAACAACTCCATTGGATTCTGGGTGATAAAGAGCTGTTCTCTTATGTACTACATTTCTTTCTTTCAAGAAGGACTCTGTTGCTTCAGAAACAAATTGTACTCCATTGTCAGTTAACAAAGTAGAGGGGAAACCCTCTCTTTCAAATAAGTCATCTAAAAAATTAATTACGTCCTTTGATTCAACAGAATTCACAAATCTGACTTCTGGCCAACGTGAAAACATGTCTATGCAGACTAAAATATAACGGTCAGTAGAATTCAGTCTTATTGGACCTAAAATGTCTAAGGCTATATCAACCCAGGGACCAGAGGACTCTTCACGCATGACCATGGGTTGAATCCTACACTTCAACACCTTATCCGAACACACACACTCATTACAATTCCTCACTGCCCTTTCTACCATCGTGTCCATGGCAGGCCACCAGTAGGCATTTCTCAATCTCTCCTTCGTTTTGGATATGCCCATGTGACTTGAGTGAGCACAATTAACAAGTTCCATTCTCAAACTAGTTGGGGGAACCAACTTGCTGCCTCTCATTAACAGCCCTTTCACCACAGATAATTCATTTTTTATTTGCCAGAAACCTGACAATTCTTCATCAAGTTTTTCTTTGACACCCCAACCATTAATGACCTTATCCAGCACTAGCTGCAAAGTGGCATCTTTAGATAACTCATCCATCCATGTTGGTTCTGAAATCGCTCCCTCCGTAACTATACAAACTTTTATCTCCTCATCATCCACTGTGTCTGCAAAACACCCTCCTTCAAAAATCTCGTCTTCTTTTCCTGTGTTTATACAAAGTCTCGAAAGACAATCCGCCTGAATATTTAATGTCCCAGGCATATAGGAGATCACAAAAATAAATTCTTGCAGTGCCACTACCCACTTCCTGATCCTATGAGAAATCATCTCTAATCCTTTTCTAGTAAATACCTCTATGAGAGGCTTGTGGTCCGTCACTATCTGAAATTTATGTCCCCACAAAAATTTCCTCAGTTTTCTCACTGCCCAAAAGACACCCAGCGCCTCTTTTTCAACAACAGAATAGTTGAATTCAGCTTCCTTCAAACATCTAGACACAAACAGAATCGTCCTCACTTGACCTTGTTTTTTTTGCAATAAAACCGCACCAAGACCTTTTGAGCTAGCATCAGTCATCAGAATGATATCATCACGTGCATCAAAACTTCCTAAATCCGCTGCCTTATCTAAACTGACTTTGATGTCTTGATACTCTCTTTCACATGCCTGATCCCACTTAAATTCTGCTCTCTTCCTTAATAACTGTCTCATGTTATAGGTTCTTTCTGCAAAACATGGGACAAATTTATTATAAAACTCCGCCATCCCTAAAAACTTCAGAAGTTCTTCTTTATTTTGTGGACTTGGTAAATTTTTGATAGTGCTGACTAAACCTGTTTTGGGACGGATTCCCCTTGCCGAAATTTCATGACCTAAATATTCGATGTTGGGAATGTTTATCTTGCACTTCTCAGCCTTAAGTGTCAGACCATTGTTACGTAGCTTATCTAAGACCATTCTCAATCTCGTATTGTGTTCCACAAGATTGGTTCCTGTGACAAGTAAGTCATCCTGATACACTTTCACCCCTTCCATGCCTCCCAAAATTCTTTCCATGGCCCTCTGAAAGACTGATGCCGCTGAAATTAACCCAAACGGCATTCTTAGGAACTTAAAGGTACCAAATGATGTGGTAAAAGTGGTGAGTTCCTGGGAAGACCTATGCAGCTCTATCTGATGGTAAGCAGAGGTCAAATCTAGGGTAGAGAAGTGCCTTGCCCCACAAAGTGAACACAACAATTCAGTAATATTTGGGAGTGGATAGTGATCTACTATGACAGATTTGTTTAGGTCTCTAAGGTCAACACAGAGCCTAGCGTCGCCGTTAGCTTTCCTTGCCATCACCACTGGTGCCACCCATTCTGAAGCCTCAACCTCCTGAATAATTCCACTCGCAATGAGTTTGTCTATCTCAGCTTTCATTTTTTCTCTTACCAACAAGGGAACATTCCTTACTTTCGCCACCCTCGGCTGTGCTCCTGGCTTAAGCCTGATTCTATGCACATAATTCTTAAGACAACCTAATGTCTTGCTAAATACCTCTGGAAATTCTTCCACCCAACCACATAGATCTTCTGACACAGATTGAACCATGTGATTTTCCTTAAGTCTTACCGGGGGATCTTCATTTGGATCAAGTAGAATTCGAAGATCACGTTGATGAAACCAACTAATCAAAGAGTCTCCTTTTACAGAAATATATATCTTTGCTGGAATTAGCCGTTCTTTGAATTCTATACTTCCCCAAAAGTAACCCAGCAGCTTTATTGGCTCACCACCATAACCCTTGGGTATCACATCTGGTTTGCATAACTCAACCGACCCTTTTAAATTCTGATCATAAAATGTTTTTGGTATCAATGTGATTTTTGCCCCAGAGTCAAAGAAAATTTTAAGACTTTTACCATTAACCAAAATTGACTCTACAGGACCACCAGAAGACCCAACACCCGTCTGCAAAACCTGGACAACATTCACTGCTTCCGTAACATTTGTGTCAACAACATTTACTGCTTCCGTAACATTTGTGTCACTATCACACCACACTTCTCTTATTTTTTTTAACGTTATTCTTCATCCTGCAACATTTTGCCAAATGTCCAACTCTACCACAACTTCTGCAAAGCATTTTTAGGGCAGGACAATCCTTGTTATTGGCCATATGGCCTATATTCCCACACCTAAAACACTTTCCAGTAAAAGTTTTCCTCGTCAATGTCACTGCCGATTCTCCAGCACCTTTACTGCCAGTATTGTTACATCGTATCACTTTCACTGAAGCACCTTCTTCTCTTGTTGTGTCCAATACAATGGAGTCTTTACGAAGGACCTCAACACATTTCTTGGAGTGTTCACACGTTCTGGCTAATACCAGAACTTCATCCAGGGATGGATTATCTTTCTGCCACATGCTCTCCTTTGCTTTTTCCAAGGAACACCCCAGCCTGAATTGATCCCTTAAACGTTCCTCATAAGTACCTCCAAACGCACAAGTGGAAGCAAGTCTCCTGAGTTCTGTTATATACTGTTCCATGGTCTCTCCTTGACGTTGCATCCTTTTACCGAACTGGTATCTTTCTAGAACAGTACTCACTTTTGGTAGAAAATGTGAATCCAGTTTTTTTAACGAAATCTCAAATTCATTGAGACCATTTGAATCTGCATCAGATAGCTCCGGAAGATTTTCAAAGACTTCTTGGCCCTCCGTCCCTAAACAGTGCATTAAAAGTGATGTCTTCCTTTCTGCGCTCAGAGAAGTACCACACACCCTAGCATAATGGTTAAAGACTTTTTTCCACTTCTGCCATGGTATAGGTGGATCCCCTGGAGAGGTTAAAAAAAACGGTGCAGCCGGTACATTCTGCATGACTGTTGAATTATAAATCAAATAGATAACCACAAGACAAGGAGATTGCAGTCGTCTAGAGACACACTTAATAGCAACCTCTTTTCTGTTCACACAACTGGGGAAAACTACCATCTGACCCTACTCGCCCGCATCCGTAGCTACAAGTCTTCCCTCCGTATAAAATATTCACTGCTGCAGGAGCATCCAGAGACAAATTTCAAACTCCCAGCGAATCAAAACATTACAAAAGAAAAAAAAAAAAACAGTTACTGAAACTGAATCCTTTAAATGTCATGCCTCGAATAAGACGCGACCGTGCAGCGCGTCCTAGTTACTGTTGCTATGTCCATGGTTCATGCTTACGACGCCAACTCCCAGCGCGTCCTAGTTACCGTTGCCAAACACGATGTGTGTGTTTCCTGAAAGACGCGTTGCTATGCGTTGCCAGGGCCGCGCATGAAGACTCTCGCGCTGAAGGGCTTAACAGGCGGAGAGTAAAAAAAAAACCAAGGTACAAGCGCAACGTACCTTGGATGACCGAAGTCTTAAAGATTGTGTTGTCAGGACTGCCGAGACTTGTTCTTCGCCGTTCGGAGATTGCCTCTCTTCACTTTCACAGTGGATTCCACCTTTGATCCTCGTCGCCAAATGTGAGAATGACCGGCGGGAGTCGACACTTGCAGAGTTTAAACAAAGGCAAGTTTATTCTGTAAATAAGTCGTACAACGAGTCCTACACCAACCACCTCCTTATCTCTTCATGCCATCTCTGTCTCTCCTTCTCAACGGCACACCCACAAACGCCTCCCACATTCCACTTACTTCGCATTCCACATTCTCCGCATTCTCACTCTCGTGCTGGCTCCTCTCATTCTTATGCTCGTGCCAAAGCACCCACGTAGCGGATACCACACATGCCCACTGCACATACCCATAAAAACCCCTAACCATCATCACACAAGCCCCCACACAGGAATGCTAGCACTGGGCTACACGCTTACCCACCCATTGCACACCATGACACACACAGATGCAATAATCAACTACCTAACGTCACCAGACAGGAGGGTCCAGACATCTCTACTCCACCCACAGAGACGCCCACAGTGATGACAGCAACTCTGGCCAACTGGATCCAGATGACCAGCCCGGACCATCGTGGGCCTCGGGACAGTCGGTTCCCCTCGCACAGGCACAGCCCAACACTGACCTTCCACCCTTTGGAAACACCAGTACAGCACCCACCCAGCGAGCCCATACCTCCGTACCCAGGACACGTCAATCAGCTGTGTGTCCACCACTACAGGGAACCCAGGATACCCCACCACCCCAACAACAGGGACCTGGGGGCAGTGGTAGTGGGCACACGGTCCAGGGGACGGAGGCACAGGAACACAGGGAAACTGGGAGGGCTGCTGTGCGACAGGGGGCGGACAGGCCAAGGGAACCCACTCTCCACGAGGCCCTCTCCTCCATCATGGGAGCATACCACCACTCCCAGGAGATGATGGCTACGGTCCTGGCCAAGTTTCAGGAGACCCAGCACCAGCAGGAGGAACAGTATTTGGGCTTCAGGGAGGAACTCAGAACCATCAGCTCTGCCCTGAGCACCATCGTAGGGGTGCTGAAGGACATACAGAACACCATGAGGGACACCGTGGCACTCCAAGGGGCCCCTGACACTAGCATGGACGATGAACTGCCCACCACTTCCGCCGGCGCTAGTGGACAGGACGCCCGCCACAGGACCACCACACCAGCACCCCACACCCTGCAGATGGACAACCACCCCGCAAGCGGTCCCTGAGATCCAGGAACAGGACAGAGCACGATGGCAAGACCCCCGCCAAGAAATAAGAACACCCTGATTGTCATCCCACTGTCCCACTTTGTAACCCTGTCCATATTGGAACTGGCCCAGCTCCACTTCCTATGCCCATATGGGCAGTGCACCTGTGAGACCAATAGACTGGACTCTGCCATGGACATTCCTCCACCATCACCCATCACCATTTTACCACCCCCCTCCAATATTTAGCACTGCAATAAAAACCCTTGAAGCACAAAACAATCTGGAATCAGTCTGTGATTTCGAAAATGTGTATTAGCTATAACAATGACAAAATCAGTTCTAATTAGTAATGTCAACATACCTATGTCACACATCACAAGTCCATGAAGGATGCAAGCAGATGACACACGTTGGTAACCAGACCTGTGAAACCGTAATGGAAATGTACAACTCAGTTACCAAATACTGCTTGAAATTTACAGACAGGATAGAGGTAGAAGTGTGAAAGTAAAAGTATTAGTAAAGAAAGTGTTCTCACCTGTGTGTCACTGGAAATATTGCTGTATGACTGAGTCCCTGTTGTCAATGTCTTCTTCCTCTGCTTCCTCCTCATCACTGTCCACAGGCTCCACAGCTGCCACAACACCATCTTCTGGACCATCCTCCTGCAGAAAAGGCACCTGTCGTCGCAAAGCAAGATTGTGAAGCATGGAGCAGGCGATGATGATCTGGCACACCTTCCTTGGTGAGTAGAATAGGGAATGACCTGTCAAATGGAGGCATCTGAACCTGGCCTTCAGGAGGCCGAAGGTGCGTTCGATCACCCTGCTAGTCTGCCCATGGGCCTCATTGTAGCGTTCCTCTGCCCTGGTCCTGGGATTCCTCACTGGGTCAGTAGCCATGACAGGTTGAGGTAACCAGAGTCCCTTAATAGCAACACCCAGTGCCTCTGGAGTTGACCCATCACATAAGGGATGCTGCTATTCCGCAGGATGTAGGCTTCATGCACAGAGCCAGGGAATATAGCATTTACCTGGGTGATGTACTGGTCTGCCAAACATACCATCTGTACATCCATCGAATTATAACTCTTCCTGTTCCTGTACACCTGTTCACTCCTGTGGGGGGGGGGACCAGAGCTACATGTGTCCCATCAATGGCATCTATGATGTTAGGGATATGTCCCAGGGCATATAAGTCACCTTTAACAGTAGCCAAATCCTCCACCTGAGGGAAAACGATGTAGCTCCTCATGTGTTTCAGCAGGGCAGACAACACTCTGGAAAACACGTTGGAAGACATAGGCTGGGACATCCCTGATGCCATGGCCACAGTGGTTTGAAATGACCCACTTGCTCGGAAATGGAGCACTGATAGCACCTGCACTTGAGGGGGAATTCCTGTGGGATGGCGGATTGGTGACATCAGGTCTGGCTCCAACTTGGTACACAGTTCCTGGATTGTGGACGGTCAAACCTGTAGGTGATGATTAAATGTCGCTCCTCCATTGTCAACAGGTCCACCAGCGGTCAGTACACCGGAGGATTCCGCCATCTCCTCACATGTCCCAGCTGACGGTACCTAGGAAGGACAACAGCGACCACAGAGTCAAGCAATTCAGAGGTATGTACCCACAGCTACACAGAACACGAAACAAATTCCAAAAGAGTTGTCTGCATGTGTGTGTAGTCCAGGCCGCGGTATGTGTGACGCAGTCGAAAATGAAGCCATGTGGGCCCCTGAAATGGCGGATGCCTGACCTCTAAACTGGGACAATGGGATGTGAGGTAACTGCGCTGGCGTTATACACCGTCGCGGTAGGCGGTCGTAGACTGCGGCGCAATGCTGCATTGGTTAACATTGGACCCTATGGGTCCCAGGAGCCAATTACGAAGTGCACCGGCGGTGATGATACGCACCGCCGCGGACGTCACCGCCGCGGACGTGACGCCATTTTCTATCTGTTCAATCACTCGATACCTGATGTTCGACAGGAGAGGATCTATACTGCAAGTGCTGCTGTGACCTTGGTCTGGAAGGGACAATGGCACGTGCGTATGGGGAAAGGGCCCCTGCCTTCACTGCCCAGGAGTTGGAGAAGCTCGTGGACGGGGTCCTCCCCCAGTTTACGCTACTTTACGGTCCTCCAGACCAACAGGTGAGTACATAGGGTGCAAGTTGTGTGGGCTATGCCTGGGTGGAGAGGGCTGGATGTAAGAAGGAAGGGGGCACAGTTCAGCGAGCATGAATGAGTGTGAATGAATGTGCCACATGGCAAGGGCAGGGTTGTGGGACACTCACTTTGACGGTGCAGTTGGTAATGACTTCTCTTCTTCCCCTGTACATGTCATGTAGGTTAGCGTCCACCAGAAGAAGGATATTTGGCGTGCCATCGCCAAGGACGTCCGGACCCTGGGGGTCCACCAGAGACGGAGCACCCACTGCCGTAAAAGATGGGAGGACATTCGCCGCTGAAGCAAGAAGATGGCGGAGGCTCAGCTGGGGATGGCCTCCCAACGTGGGAGGGGTGCCCGTCGCACCATGACCCCCCTGATGTTCCGGATCCATGCCACTGGATTCAAGCTAGCCTGGCTGATGAGGGGTGAAACCCCGAAACCGGTCCCAGGATGCTTGTTTCCAGTCCAGGGAAGACCTGGCCTCGCAGTTCGGGCTGGACTGTTCCCATGGGGAACAGGGTCAAGACTGATTTGCATATGGCTGGGTCCAAACTGGAATGGCATGGGCAGCAAAAAAACGATGGATTAAACCCAGATCTGTGACTGGGGGTGAATGTTTGACAATGTTCAGCATTCCGTCCATCACTTGTTGTTTTTGCATTTGTCGCCCTAAGTGGGAAGGGTATGCCCAGACGTGGGTCCCGTGCTTCCCATGCCACTGGATTCAAGCTAGCCTGGCTGATGAGGGGTGAAACCCCGAAACCGGTCCTAGGTTGCTTGTTTCCAGTCCAGGGAAGACCTAGCCTCGCAGTTCGGGCTGGACTGTTCCCATGGGGAACAGGGTCAAGACTGATTTGCATATGGCTGGGTCCAAACTGGAATGGCATGGGCAGCAAAAAAAACGATGGATTAAACCCAGATCTGTGACTGGGGGTGAATGTTTGACAATGTTCAGCATTCCGTCCATCACTTGTTGTTTTTGCATTTGTCGCCCTAAGTGGGAAGGGTATGCCCAGACGTGGGTCCCGTGCTTCCCATGCCACTGGATTCAAGCTAGCCTGGCTGATGAGGGGTGAAACCCCGAAACCGGTCCCAGGTTGCTTGTTTCCAGTCCAGGGAAGACCTAGCCTCGCAGTTCGGGCTGGACTGTTCCCATGGGGAACAGGGTCAAGACTGATTTGCATATGGCTGGGTCCAAACTGGAATGGCATGGGCAGCAAAAAAAACGATGGATTAAACCCAGATCTGTGATTGGGGGTGAATGTTTGACAATGTTCAGCATTCCGTCCATCACTTGATGTTTTTGCATTTGTCGCCCTAAGTGGGAAGGGTATGCCCAGACGTGGGTCCCGTGCTTCCCATGCCACTGGATTCAAGCTAGCCTGGCTGATGAGGGGTGAAACCCCGAAACCGGTCCCAGGATGCTTGTTTCCAGTCCAGGGAAGACCTGGCCTCGCAGTTCGGGCTGGACTGTTCCCATGGGGAACAGGGTCAAGACTGATTTGCATATGGCTGGGTCCAAACTGGAATGGCATGGGCAGCAAAAAAACGATGGATTAAACCCAGATCTGTGACTGGGGGTGAATGTTTGACAATGTTCAGCATTCCGTCCATCACTTGTTGTTTTTGCATTTGTCGCCCTAAGTGGGAAGGGTATGCCCAGACGTGGGTCCCGTGCTTCCCATGCCACTGGATTCAAGCTAGCCTGGCTGATGAGGGGTGAAACCCCGAAACCGGTCCCAGGATGCTTGTTTTCAGTCCAGGGAAGACCTGGCCTCGCAGTTCGGGCTGGACTGTTCCCATGGGGAACAGGGTCAAGACTGATTTGCATATGGCTGGGTCCAAACTGGAATGGCATGGGCAGCAAAAAAACGATGGATTAAACCCAGATCTGTGACTGGGGGTGAATGTTTGACAATGTTCAGCATTCCGTCCATCACTTGTTGTGTTTGCATTTGTCGCCCTAAGTGGGAAGGGTATGCCCAGACGTGGGTCCCGTGCTTCCCATGCCACTGGATTCAAGCTAGCCTGGTTGATGAGGGGTGAAACCCCGAAACCGGTCCCAGGATGCTTGTTTCCAGTCCAGGGAAGACCTGGCCTCGCAGTTCGGGCTGGACTGTTCCCATGGGGAACAGGGTCAAGACTGATTTGCATATGGCTGGGTCCAAACTGGATTGGCATGGGCAGCAAAAAAACGATGGATTAAACCCAGATCTGTGACTGGGGGTGAATGTTTGACAATGTTCAGCATTCCGTCCATCACTTGTTGTTTTTGCATTTGTCGCCCTAAGTGGGAAGGGTATGCCCAGACGTGGGTCCCGTGCTTCCCATGACACTGGATTCAAGCTAGCCTGGCTGATGAGGGGTGAAACCCCGAAACCGGTCCCAGGATGCTTGTTTCCAGTCCAGGGAAGACCTGGCCTCGCAGTTCGGGCTGGACTGTTCCCATGGGGAACAGGGTCAAGACTGATTTGCATATGGCTGGGTCCAAACTGGAATGCCATGGGCAGCAAAAAAACGATGGATTAAACCCAGATCTGTGACTGGGGGTGAATGTTTGACAATGTTCAGCATTCCGTCCATCACTTGTTGTTTTTGCATTTGTCGCCCTAAGTGGGAAGGGTATGCCCAGACGTGGGTCCCGTGCTTCTCATGCCACTGGATTCAAGCTAGCCTGGCTGATGAGGGGCGAAACCCCGAAACCGGTCCCAGGATGCTTGTTTCCAGTCCAGGGAAGACCTGGCCTCGCAGTTCGGGCTGGACTGTTCCCATGGGGAACAGGGTCAAGACTGATTTGCATATGGCTGGGTCCAAACTGGAATGGCATGGGCAGCAAAAAAACGATGGATTAAACCCAGATCTGTGACTGGGGGTGAATGTTTGACTATGTTCAGCATTCCGTCCATCACTTGTTGTTTTTGCATTAGTGGCCTACCCTGAGTTGGATGGGCGCATGAGGGCATCACAGCAGACACAAGGGGGTGAGTACACTCTCATTCTGCTGACTTTGCGTGCAGTGGAGGTGTCTGGGTGGGGGAGGAGGGCTGTGGGTTTCCCTAGGCCAGGGCGAGTTCCGTAGGCTAGGCCCCTCCGTAATGCAGGACATGTGCACCCCACCCGACCTCTGTAGAGTGCCAAGTACAGGTATTTATGCCCCTGTGTCATCTATGTGTGCAGATGTCGGCCATAGCCATGTAGGCCATATCCCAGGAACTGCATCTGTAGAGGCCAAGAGCGCGTCGTAGTGCAGGGGGCTGCTGTGTTTGTATTGTCCGCCAACGGTAGCGGTAAGCCATGCACTCAACCTGTCTTTCTTCTGTCGCCCCCTCCCCCTTTTTGTTCTCTCCCTGTTCTTCTGTGCATCAGCATCACCAGGCAGAGGTACAGTGGCACCGCAGCACAAGGGTACTGCATCCCACATGGCCAAGGAGGGCCACACCACGGACTCTGAGTACACCAGTGGGACGGAGGGCGAAGGGAGCTTCACGGCGGTCACCGGATCAGCAAACAGTGACACGGACTCGTCCTCCGATGGGAGCTCCCTTGTGGTGGCGGCACCATCTGTGCCCCCCACTTCAACAGGTACAGCCGCCACCCCCCCTACCAGCACCACCCTCCCAGCAGCCCCTCAGCCTTCGACCCGTGCCCGCTCACCCAGGAGGGTGGGCATCACCTTCGTCCCAGGCACCTCAGCCCCTGCCCCTGTCACCCCTGCTGCCCTCAGTGAGGAGGCCATTGACCTCCTCAGGTCACTCACTGTTGGGCAGTCTACCATTGTGAATGTAATCCAGGGTGTAGAAAGGGAGTTGCAACACACTAATGCATTCCTGGAGGGCATTCATTCTGGTCAGGCTTCCCATCATCGAACCCTGCAATCTCTGGCCTCAGCACTGATGGCAGCCATTGTCCCTGTGTCTAGCCTCCCCCCTCCAACTTCCTCCACCCAGACCCAATCCCCTGTACCTCTGCCTATCCCAAGCACACCATCAGACCAGCCTGCACACACCTCAACGCACAAGGGCAGCTCAGGCAAACATAGGCACCACACATCCCACAGGCACTCACACAAGCATCACCCACATACAGACACAGCAACATCCACTGGCTCCACTGTGTCCCCCTCCTCGTCGTTTCCCTCCTCCCACCCAGTGTCGTCTACACTCTCACCTGCATGCACTACCACTACAGCCACTAGGACTCGCACCAGAACACCCATCACCACACCTCGCTCACCTGCACTCACCACCCCCACTACCATTTACACGTCCCCTGTGTCCTCTCCCAGTGTGTCTGTGACGCCCCCTCCCAAAGTACACAAACACGGGCACACACACACCCAACATCCATCCACCTCACGACGGCCTCCAGAACATGCACCTGCACCCAAACCTAAAGTTACACCTCCTACAACCACCTCCTCCTCCTCCACTCCCAGACCCCCTCCAGCTACCCGTCCCAGTGTTCCTCAGAAACTTTTCCTGAGCAAAGTTGACCTCTTTCCCACCCCCCTCCAATTCATAGATCCCGTAGTAGCACCTCAGCCCAAAAAAGTCTGGTTACCAGTGGTGCCTGTTAGAGGTATGTGGAGTGCACCGGGCACCAGGGCAGCCAGTGTGACACGAAGCCAAAGCACAGCCAGTCCCCCCCCTGTGAAGCATCAGAAGTTGGACAGTGCCCGACGGGAGAGGGTGAAGACTCCTGCCGGCAAAGACGCTCACAAGGGTCCCGGGGGAAGTGTCGAGTCAGCTGTGACTCCTTCCAAGGTGGGGAAAGGGCAGAAGAAAGCGTCAAAGTCTGGGAAGAGCAGCACGGCGGAGAAGGCCGCCATCATCCCCGCTGCCCAGGACGCCACCGCCAGCACTATCGTCACTGGTCAGGAGACCAGTGCCAGAGTCAGTGCCATGGAGGGCAGCACAGAGTCAGTGCCCTGGAGGGCAGCACTATCGTCACTGGTCAGGAGACCACCGCCAGAGTCAGAGCCCTGGAGGGCAGCACTATCGTCACTGGTCAGGAGACCACCGCCAGAGTCAGTGCCCTGGAGGGCCCCAGCAGCCACAGCCCCGCTGGGCAATGAGGGACCGCCATGGCACACACCGCTGCACAGATCAGAGACAGCAAAGTGAAGCACCACTGAACAGGGCAGAAACCGCCATGGCAAGCACCGCTGAACAGGGCAAGCACCACTGAACAGGGCAAGCACTGCTGAACAGGGCAAAGACCGCCATGGCAAGCACCGCTGAACAGGGCAAGGACCGCTGAACAGGGCAGAAACTGCCATGGCAAGCACAGCTGAACAGGGGAAGCACCGCTGAACAGGGCAAGCACCGCTGAACAGGGCAAAGACCGCCATGGCAAGCACCGCTGAACAGGGGAAGCACCGATGAACAGGGCAAAGACCGCCATGGCAAGCACCGCTGAACAGGGGAAGCACCGCTGAACAGGGCAAGCACTGCTGAACAGGGCAAAGACCACCATGGCAAGCACCGCTGAACAGGGGAAGCACTGCTGAACAGGGCAAAGACCGCCAACTCAAGCCCGCTAGCCCATGGGCGTCAGGGGCAGTGACGCAACTGGGACCATCACGGGGTGAGTGATGCACTCTGGGTACCAGTCCCCCTCCAGAACCAGTGGAGAACAGCATCCACTACCTCTGTCCTTCACAGGATGAAGCACTCTGGGCACCAGTCCCCCACCAGAACCAGTGGAGACCTGCATCCACTCTGTCTGTCCTTCACAGGGTGAAGCACTCTGGGCACCAGTCCCCCTCCAGAACCAGTGGAGACTGTTATCGACTTGAGAGACTGTGGCTTTGCACTCCCCAGAATGGTCCAGTGGGCAAACCACCCACTGTAGAGACTTGAGAGACTGTGGCTTTGCACTCCCCAGAATGGTCCAGTGGGCAAGCCACCCACTGTAGAGACTTGAGAGACTGTGGCTTTGCACTCCCCAGGATATGGCAGTGGGCAAGCCACCCACTGTAGAGACTTGAGAGACTGTGGCTTTGCACTCCCCAGGATATGGCAGTGGGCAACCCACCCACTGTAGAGACTTGAGAGACTGTGGCTTTGCACTCCCCAGGATGGAACAGTGGGCAACCCACCCACTGTAGAGACTTGAGAGACTGTGGCTTTACACTCCCCAGGATGGTCCAGTGGGCAACCCACCCACTGTAGAGACTTGTGAGACTGTGGCTTTTGCACTCCCCAGGATACATCAATGGGCATGGAGCCCCGTCGTGGATCTGGCGTGGTGCTGTCATCCGGCTGAGGTGCCCCCCCTTCCCTTCCCCCTGAGGTGCCTGTTGTATTTCTATCTGATGCCCCTGCATTGTTCTCTCCATTTCTGGACAGGTATCTTGTGTGGGCCTCGCCCATGCATTTTGGTCCCAGTGGTCCACGGACATTGGATGGAGCATACCTGCACTACTGATTGTGATGTATATATTTTGGCATTTGTAAATATTTCTGTATATATTAGCTTACTGTATTTTGATACATTACAATGGTTGTAGTAATTTCCTTTTGTCTTTGCATTCTTCCGGGGGGATTGGGGGTTGTTACTGTGATGTTTGGAAATGCATTGGTGTGTGTGTTGTAGTGTGTGAGTGTCGGGTGGGGGTGGGGGTGTTGCATGTGTGTGTCTGTGACTTTTGCCTCCCCCCTCCCCTATGTCATAGGTGCAGTACTCACCGTTGTCTTCTGCGCCGCCGTTGCTGATGTTCGTGGAGGAGCAGGAACACTAGCACAGGGAGTATTTGGAGTTCCGGCTCCATGGTGTCCTCCTTCCTCGTGGAGTGTGTAGAGGTAAGCATTTTCCCATTGAAATGTCTGTTTCCGCCGTGTTTTTATCCACGGTAAATCCGCCCTGGAAAAGGTGGCGGATTGGCCTGTTGTAATACTGTGGGCGGTACTTTGTCTTCCGCCTGACTGTTGGCGGTGACCGCCGCGCTGTTTGTCTGTACCGCCGTGGCGGTCGGAGTGTTAAAGTGGCTGTCTATGTTGGCGGTTTCCGCCACGGTCACAATTGCCTTTTTTTTCCGCCGGCCTGTTTGCGGTCTTACCGCCGCTTTAACACCGTCCGCCAGGGTTGTAATGATCACCAGAGTCTGGTCCATTCTCAAATTAGTAATCTCCACTATTAATGCCATAGTCTTTGCCATGGACCTCTTAGTCTACAAGGGCTTAGTCGAGGGTGTTGATCCCTTTGAAAGAATTTTGTGACTAACCTCCAGTTGGCTTAGAGTTAAGTGGAGTGTGATGGTGCAGTCTCAGGAGTTGGTTGGGTCAATCCATAAACTAGTGGAGAGAAGTCTTGGAGAAATGTTCAGTTTGGACCTGGCTCCGCATAAAGGTGCACTTTTCCTTGAGATCAGTGACATTCACCTAGAAACAATCAAGGTGTTAAATAATTGTTTTTTCTGTGGTTATAAAGCATGCAGCACATAGGCAAAGTCCCCCTTCCTGGTTTAATCAATCCTGTAGAAGAGCCAGGTTACCACTCATCGCATCCATTAAGCAGCAAGATAGGAAGGTGATATGGGAAAGGAGGGTGGCTTATAAAAAAGTTGTTGCTTAAGCAAAAAGGGCTTGACAACAAGGGAAGTGGACGGTTTCTTGCCTGCAGCCAAAGAGGGTGACCATTATGCCTTTTGGAACTTAGCGGCCTCGAAGAGCGAGGAGGGGTATTGCCCCGTTGAGAATAGCATTGCTGCTGCTGATTGTATTACTCACTTATCCAGTCTGTATTCTGTGATTTTGGAAGTTGGTGTTGCTTCAGCCTGTGGAGGACTGTTCTAACACTGTAGGACTGAGAGGTGTAACTGGATGTGAGGAGTTTCCTATTCTCATGAGCCAGGATTGAGCTCAGCAATCAAGAGGATTGCCCCCAATAAAGCACCAGAGATAGATAAAATTCCAGGTGATTTGTTCTTGAGTGAGGTTGATTTTTGGAACCCCTAGTTAGTGTTATTTTTTAATGCCATATTGAAAGGCTCACCTATAACCACATCATGGGCGTGGGCAGAAAATATACCCATTTTTAAAGAAGGTTCACCCCTTTTATCAACCAATCACAGGCCCAGAGGCCTCATTTATAGTACAGAAAAGTCCCTTAGCAGAATCATTCTAGAGAGGCTTAAGGACTGGATGGCAGTCAATGAGATACTAACCGTCTCCAAGGAGGTTTTTTGAATTGCACTTCCACTGTAGACAAGGTGTTTCATCTAAAGCTAATATTTTGGGAAACTGTGGTGTTAAAGGGTTGCCGTCTTTATGTGGTGTTTGTGGACCTACGTCCGCATTTGAACTGGTCCCCCAGGTGTATGTTGTGACAGATGTTGGCTACATGGGGGTCCCCGACTATTTCTTGGCAATTCTTTTTGGCTCAGTGACCAGAATTTTGCACAAGTCAAATGTGGTTAGAAAGGTGAAGCGACTGAGCTATTTTCTGTTAATAGAGGGGTTAGCTAGGGCTGTGTCCTTGACTCAAACACACGCTCCTACTGTCTAAATCCCCAATTGGGCTTTAAAAACCCTTAGACAATTTTTGATAGATTTTAAAAACAGAGGTGTTTGGAAATGAATGTCCCCAAAACCAAATATATAGTATTAAATCCTTGCCACACCAGTAGATCTAACCCTTTTAATTATCTTGGGCTTACCCTCACAGAACAACTGGAATGGCACAACCATATTACAAGGTGCAGGTTCAGACTTGAACAGTATATTGTGGGGTTTGGTGGAAGTCCATTGAGGCACACTTTTTTGCCCAATTTCACTGGTGGTCCAAATTTACACCCATCAGGCCCTAGGCACTGTCCTTTATTGCACAGATTTATGGGGGCATAAGGATGTTAATCCTCTGATATTATCTGAGAATCGATTCTTGCAGCAGTTGGTGGGACTTCCTGTTCACACTCCAATAGTCCCTCTTAGAATGGATGTGGGGCTCAAACCGATTTCTGATGGGGTTGGTGTGAGACCTATCCAGTATTGGAGAAGAATCTGGGCTACCCCTGAGCTCTATTGCTACCTTCGGGGGCTTAAGGAGGTGCCTACTATTCCAGGGGAAAGAGATCTCCCTTGGCTCAAGTATGTTATTGAGATCTTGAGTAAGATGGGGAATGCAAGATGGTGGATGAACCCGAGGGTGGCACCATCTATTCCCAAATCAGACCTCAAGAGAAATTATGGCCAATTTAAAATATACTCACTCCTGACTTGGACTTCTTTGGGTTCATTGACAGAAGCTTTTCATCTGATGAAGGTTGAATACAATTAGAGCAGTAACTAGATGAGATTGAACCTGCACTAGCCAGTAATCTTTATATCCAGTTCAGATATGGGTCTTTACCACTTCTCACATTCACCACCTAGTGGGCTCATACCCCTGGAATACTAGAGTGGGCATGTCAGTCTTGTGAAATCACAAAGGAAAATTGGAAAAAAGTGGAAAATGCACTCTTTTTTTTGTTCAGCATATAGGAATATTAGAGAACTGTGACTAATCCCAGTGTGTCAGAATTTTGGAAGCCCTTTGCATCCTGCAATCTGACACCGGACAACATATTGGCCCTCATTATGAAAATGGTGGTGTGGGCCGCCATGCCAGCAGTGGTGGGAAATTTGGCATTGCGGCCCACACCGCCACATAATGATGCCATTGAGGGCCGCCATGGGCAGCCCTCTCCCACAGCCAGGCTGCCTCCGTCAGGCAGCCTGGCAGTGGACGGCATCATTAACTGACAGGGCAGCGGTGCTGCCCCTCGGATAATGATCCCTTAGCCTCCAGCCTTTCCCTGGCAGGTTTCCCCGCCAGGGAAAGGCTGGCGGAAGGGGTGTACCGGGGCTTGGCATGGGCAGTGCAGGGGCCCCTGTGCATAATCCCATTGCGCAGGTCACTGCCCTCTTTACGGGCAGTGATCTGCGTGACGGGTGCAGCTGCACCCGCCGCACAGAGACATTGACGGCTGCTCCTCTGGGCCAGCAGGCGGAAACAATGTTTCTGCCTGCTAGCAGAGGGATGTTCAGAATACGGCTGGCGGGGTTCCGGGGGAGCTGGCGGTCACTGGAAAGACCGCCAGCATGAACACGTCGGTGTAAACCGCTGTGTTCATAATGAGGGCCATAGTCTTTGCTGTCTCTAGGTACTTGCTATCAATGTGGCGTACTTGGCAAAAACTGAGCTTACAATCAATTGACTGAGGTGCTACTGGCATAGGGCAACCCTGCTACTGATTCTTTTCTTTAATTAAAGCACACTGCACTTTATCCTGTCGGGAGGCATAGACAACTTTTTAGCTACCTGTATTAGGCATTATTGTGCTGTGACCTGTTACTGATTTCTTCTCTTGCAATGAATATTGCTCTTTATATGGTAGAGGGGATCAGCAGCATTGATCATACTTTGTTGCTGATTGCAACTTCCCAGATGAATGAGGGACTTACATTTTAGAATGCACTTGTTTAATTGGAGTACCAAATGTGATGTATACTGATTTGTTTTTAAAAGTAATACCTGCTTTTAGATTAGCGGCCTCTTTACGGGTTTGGCGGTCCCATCGCAGGAAACCAAAACCTGCAGTGAGAACGTCACTGCCATGGTGGTGGTTTCCTGTCCCTCCCTAGTACAATGTTTCCGCCAGTCTGACTGGCGGAAACATTGTACTAGAGCATTCCCTCCTGCTAGACTGGTGGGAGCAGTGCTATGAGATAGCACAGAGGAGGACAATCAGCACCCTTGGAATGCTCACTGTCTGCAAAGCAAACAGTGCGCAGTACGATGGTGCCAGGCACCATCACACCCTCACCGCCAGCCTTTCCATGGCGGTGAAATGGCCATGAAAAGGCTGGCAGTGAGGGGAGTTGTAATCAGTCAGGTGGCCCTGAGTTCATCGACAACCGGGCTGAGCACACCTCAGACTGCTGTCACAATGCCGGGAACTATTATCCCGGTGTGCAAGGCAGTCCCCTTGTGTATCCACCTGCTGGGTTGTAATTGGGCGGTCAGACCACCCGGATATCGGCGATCCAAACATCATGGCGAGTGAGGCGGTCCTCAGACTGCCACATTCGTAATGAGGCCGTAGGACTGTACTTTATGAGATGTTCTTAATTGTTTAATCTATGTTATCACTGTTTTTATTTATTCTTTTATGGCAGTATGCTGAAATAAAGATAATTAACTACCTGGCTACATGGTGAGGATGAGTGGACAATAGAGAAAACAATCAGGGCCCTCGGTGCCCTCTCTGCGTCCTTTTCCTGCCCTTTCTTCATGCACCTTAAAACCAGGGTAGCAAGAACAGTGTGAGTTAAGCCAGGTGTAGCAACTGCTATCCCAAGCCCCCCAAACTGACTTCAGTACATAAGGAACCTGATAAAGTTGTGGGTGAGTGAGGAAACCATATTGGGTCTTGTTTGCTTCTGAGTCCTACTTCCCAGCTGGCCCACAGAATCCGCTTCCAATAGGTTGTTCATCCAGAAACACATAAAATGCAAAATGTTATACAGTAAATATCAATAATGAGGTATTTTAAAACATTGGATATTCAGTTATACAAACAGCACAACATTTGCTTACATTGTCCATGATGTCGCTTTATATACCTTGGTGGAAACAACTTCATTATCTATAACTCCTGCTCTATATTTCTATATATTATAGCTATAGATCATTTAATGTATGCAGAAGAGTTGAAAGGCTAGATTGGTATGTCTGCCATTCTCGGACATAAATGCATGTTTTCATGTTACAATTTAAAAAGTATTCTCAAAGGTCAGTATCAGTGTGTCTGTTGTCATGATAGTCATCCTTAAGGCAGCAAAGTGTTGTTTCGTTACGTTTCGATTGCTGTGGATCCACATTCTGAATAAAAATCCCTTGCTAAGGTATTAAAAAGAAATGTATGAATGATGGAGAAAAACGGTGATTCAACTCTTATCACTTAGGACCTGATTACAAGTCGGTCAGTGTTTTCAGACCTGTGTGTAAGCCTCTGTTTACATATGGATCCGAATTACAAGTTGTAAGGCATTTAACATATCCGATAATTATTGTATGTGTAAAATACCTCAAACTTTGTTAAATTACAACGGGTCAACCCTGCAACATCTAAAAGCGGAAAAGCGTACGGTATTTACTTGCGGAATTTGATGTGTTAAATCCCGAAATCTGCTTGCTATTCCCCAGAAACCAGTGATAGGTGCTATTTATGGTACCTGATAAATAACATATCCCATGGTATCTTTATTTATTAGGTGCTATAAATCGCACATATACACGTAATCAGGCCTATGTATTTTTTTACCTACATTTTGAAAAAAATATATATATCTTTTGCACAGAGTCCATAAAACAGATGCTTCACGTCTGAGCCTTAGGTCCCCCTAGCCATAATCATCACCAGGAAGAATGTGAAATCATTTCAACATCAATAGTCTGGTACCTGCACTAAGATGCCAGGCAGCCTCTGGGTGTTGACTACTAACGAAGGATGCTTCTGACACCACAAGCTATTTAAACTGGATTGGAATGCAATTAGCAGAGCTGCCAGCTTGGTCAACAAATCTGTTATTTACATACTGTGTTTTCTAACACAGCAAATCTTTCTAGAACTCTTCCCCTGATGATCCGCTTTTAAGATTACATTCCTAATGAGACTGAGGCATATTAAACTAATCACTCTTTAATGTCTAAAAGGTAGAGTGCTCCCTATAAAGAACCGTAATTAAAACCTGAAACAAGAGGTGCAGTAGGATAAAACTTAACTGGACAGAAGGACGTCCTGCAAATGTAATAAGCTACGAGGTTTGAAAGTCACAACATTAAGATCTGAAAATGAAGGTTAACATGTTCACACCACAACAACTAGAATCTTTCATTCCACCGCTGCAATTTTTAATACTATATATCCGATATAGAATGTAGACAATGCACAATGCCTGTATCTCTCTGAAGCGCACCTACCCACTTAATTTGATCCTAACACTAATAATATTAATGATAATAATAATAATAATTCAAACGATTGCTGATGATAATAATACAAATATTCCTAATAAAGCCACTATAACGGCTGTCACTGAAACAGTATTACTACCACTCATAATAATAATGACAATTACGATAACCATTGCTATTATTATTAGTAGTATAGTAGTAGTAGTAGTAGTAGAAGTAGTAGTAGTATCATAACTATTATTATGAATATTATTATGGGATTGAATGGATCGAGTGATACTAATAATAATAATAATAACAATAATAATAATACTAATAATAATAAGTTGTATGATGGAACAACACATGCTCTTACCACTCATGCCATTACAATGCAGTCTTTACCATGCATCAACCACTACCTTGCATGTCTTTACAATGCATGTCATTACAATGAACCTATTTAAAGGTACATTATAAGAACCATTACAACACATACATACACCATGCATACCACTGCTAAGTTAATGTTCAACCCATATATGTATTCTCTATTTTTGAATTTTTTAAATGCATTTAAAATGAGTGCACAAATCACAAAAATAACGACCCATGACAACACAAACCAAGACAAAACTATGTAATTGCTCTCCACGTTTTCAAAATTAAAAAATAAAACAATAACAACACATCTCTAAATAGTATAGTGTTTGTATCATAATAAAACATTCACAGTATACACATTTGCCTTTTTTTTATTTCAACAAATCCCTTTGTCCCCAATCAAGATGGCTGTTGCAAACTGTGAAGAAGTTTAAAAACACATTTTTTTCAACAAACAAAATAATTATACATTTAGCCACCTTTAATTCACAGAAAAATAGACTTGACAAAGCATATTGTGTTGTAAATTATCGTTTACCCTTTAAAAACATGTAAGAGCTGCTGTCCACCATTTTGTCACCACTGACACACAGTTTTCTGATGTGACAACACCACTGAGACCAGAAGAAAGAAATCCACAACCAGCTCCAAACACTGCCATCTAGTGTGCCAAGTAAGTATAGCGTTAACATGAATGTTTTCTAACACTACTAACAATATTCCAGAAGCAAATAGTTGTTGATAATGTTTTAATATTTTAGAGACACTGTGAAAGTTATCTACAGAACTCATTTTTTGAGTTTTTTCTAGTTTTACAGCAACGCAGGGTAAAATCATCATCCTTATTTATAAGTAAATTATGAAAATGTTATTTATTAAAAATAAAACAAATTACATACTCAGATTGGGTACTGGACAGTGACTGGGGACAGTATTACTATGCTAACTCATCAAGTACTTACCTCAGGGAAGGTGCTGGACAGCGACTGGGGCAAAATTACTTCTCCAACTTCACCAACTACCTACCTTATGGTAGGTGCTGGACAGCAACTGGAGAGTAAAATTACTGTTCTAACTCTGTTGGGTACTTACCTCAGGGAAGATGCTGGACAGCGCCTCAGGGGCAAAAACATTATTTTAATTCTGCCCAGTGC
Source organism: Pleurodeles waltl (assembly GCF_031143425.1). Lineage (NCBI taxonomy): Eukaryota > Metazoa > Chordata > Amphibia > Caudata > Salamandridae > Pleurodeles > Pleurodeles waltl. The sequence goes on from NC_090450.1 coordinate 257,553,623, forward strand.
TTACCTCAGAAAGGTGCTGGACAGCAAATGGGGGGGGGGGGGTTAAAAGTACTATTCTGACTCTGCTGAGTACTTTCCTCAGGTAATGTGCTTGACAGTGACTGTAAGACAAAAGTACTATTCTACCTTTGTCAAGTACTTACCTTCGGGAATGTGCTGGACAGTGGTTGGGGCAAAATTACTATTCTAACTCAATCAAGTACTTACCTCAGGGAAGGTGCTGTACAGTGACTGAGAGGCAAACGTTCTATTCTAACTTCACCAAGTACTTACCTCAGGGGAGGTGCTGGACTGTGGCTGGGAGAGTAAAATTACTTTTCTAATTCCACTGGGTACTTACCTCAGGTAAAGTGCTGGAGAAGGAATGGAGGCAAAATTGCTATTCAAACTCCATGGGGCACTTACCTCAGGGAAGCTGCTGGACAGCGACTGGGGGCAAAAATACTATTCTAACTCCACCAAGTACTTACCTCAAGGAAGGTGCTGGGCAGTCACTGGGGTTGGGGGGCAAAATTACTATTCTAGTTACCCAAGTACTTACTTCAGAGATGGTGCTGGACAGTGACTGGGGGGCAAAATTACTAAGCTATCTTTGCTAAATACTTAAGTCTTTTTTTCAAATAGACCTTGAAAAAGAAGAAAACCAATAAAGAGAAAAACAAAGCCGAAACAGCTAAAAATCTAAATCTATCTTTGAAGAAAATAGAACACAGTTTAGTTGCCCTCTTAAAACATAAAATGCAAAGGAAACAGTAACACAACACTTTTTTCATCTGCTTTTTTCTTCTAAATTCTAATAGAAACACAACAACACACCAGAAAACCAAATGAATTTACAAAAAACTTTAGAAAATGTCATTGGAACTGCGAAAAAAACACACAAGGTAATTCTTTTTTTTTAAATAGAAACTACCAAAGCTAACATATATCTCCTCCCAGAAAACAACCAATAGCACTTAACTTTCTCTCTTTTTCTACAGGATAACTACATTTTTTTAAAATCCTTTAAGACAGTCGAAAATAACCATGGCAATCTGTTTTCCACAGCAAGCAGCTTGTTCAACATAAAAATAAATCACAATTTTAGACAATAGCAGTTAAAATTTTTCTCTTTTTTCCAGAGATAACTGAAACATGGAAAGCCCAAATCAGGCACAATATATACAGTCATGGTGAGGAAATAGACTGTTAAAATATGATGGATACATTTATTTTAAGGACCATTTACTGAACCCAGGAGTAATTGGAGATATGTGCGGTATTTTGCATCCCATTGCAAAGGGAGAGAAGTTATTCTGGATGACATTATTGAAAATACCAGAGAACATAACCATGCTGCCTCTGTAATGGACATCGACGTGAGGGAAACATCCAGCAGTTAAAAATGCTAGCATCCACCTCCAATGAACCTTGCCGCCCAATTTTGAGGAAAGAAGACAAAAACATCCTCAAGCACAAAGCTAGTAGTATGCCCACAATGACCAATTTAAGGAGAATGAGTCAAAGGTAAAAACAGGCAAGTAACCCTCAAAGAGTAACACCACAATCCTTCTCTGACATTAGCGCTGCCCCTGAACTTACATATTCTTATACTAATTAACCTTTTCTACTATGTGACAATTAAAACCTCCTCAAGGGAACATAAATCCTTAGCACAACCCTAACCTGAGTGATCCTTGATAATACTGAAATTTGGATGATGGATGAAACTTTTAAGTCAAATCCCCATATAGTCACCCAACTGTACACGGAAACAGTGCAATGGCATTGGCCTCGGCACCCTTAAGGGAGATGAGGCTAATGCCATTTCACACCAGAACCCTCGGAATGTGCACTGTCTCTTAGGGTGCTGGCAGGGGGGGCATGGGCAGTACAGAAGCCCCTTGTGTCCCCTAGCACTGGCTTCCTGCCCACCTTTCCAAGGCAGGAAAACCATCATGGAAAGACTGGCAGAAAGTGAAGTCATGATCAGCATGTCTGTGCTGCCATGGACACTGGCATGGCTGACCACAACTTCGACCGCTGTTACCCCATTGGGATCAGTGACAATGGTGACAGCAGCAGTCTCCTGGTGGTCCGACCGCCAGGATTGTAATGTGGCAGTCTGACCACCAGGATTGTGCCAGTCAGACCTCCACGAAGAGATTGGAGGTCAAAAGACCGCCAAACTTTTAATGAGACCCTTTGTGTTTTGTACCTCCTCAGTCTATTGATGAGTTCTACACATCAATCACAGAATCTGAATATCTTTCACAAAATGAGGAAAAATTATCATCACCCGTAAATTCCTTTGAGGACACACGGATTGGCTATCTAAGCAGGTCAGGGCAGAAGTAGAAGCCACGGTTTCCCACTGAGTGGTGGAACTGTTGCTCGACCTGCTTAGAGGGAGGTCCAAAAACAAACAATTCCATAGAGGAATGGCACAATTTATTTAATAAATCAATTGGAAAAACTCACTCTAACCTTTATAATTTTCTGGAAATTTTGAACAAAGTTTCCATGAAATTACATTCATTTTCAGGTAGCCTGAATCTTCATGTATCCAAAAACGCAAAGAAATGTCTAGGAGAGTATTGACAAAAATCCATAAATTTCAATTGATGGGAGCTTCAGACTACCTAGAAAATACTGTGTACTTCTTACACTTCTAAATGTACTAACAATCTGTAGAACTACTCACCTGTTTTATCAACATTTAGAAACTCAATTGGCATTTTTGATATTTTTTTTAACAAATTAAGACAATAGTTTATGGTCCCACGTCTATGTGTCTTCCTTGTTCGACTCTTGGTGATATTTCAAACCACCTGTCTCCAAGAGGCTTGAGTAATCCAATAATTCAAAGAGTTAAACCAAAATCCACATAAAAAGCAACACCTATTTTTTCATTTTTTTATTTCCTATGTTCTAAAAATTGGCAATTCACAAAGATTGTGATAAAAAAAATCCAAAAAAATAACTCCCTGAATAAAATCCATTTGTTTAAAAACCTCAAAATAATATACAATGTCAAAAAAGAAACTCCCCAAAAACTTCCATCAGTGATCCATCCACAAATCCAGAGTTTCTCCATCAACGACGTGGTATTTGTCCTAAAAATAGGGTAAAAAACCACAATGCAAAAATATTAAAATGTTGCTTTTATTTCAGTTAGGTTTAAAAAAGTTATAACCATTTTTTTTAATTTTTTAATCCTAATCTGAAAAACAAAACAAAATGTCCTGATGGGCGCATACAAACACAACCTGTGTGGGGATGTAAAAGTAGTTAAAACAGCAATAAAGGACAATCTTTTCCTATACAACATCTATCAACCTCCCCCTCACATTACAATAAATTTAGCCACCAATGTTTTAAAAAGTGAAGTACATTTTTCTTATGTGACCAGAGCTCTTCGTTGCATCCGATCCTGACTGCAACACTCCACCGACTCTAGAAACAGATGTAAAACTGTGTAGGTCCGGCCTGAAAGTAAAAAGAAAGAAGGACAACTTTCCCTATTAAAGTCAATGGGAAATCATTGGGAAATATTACAAAAATTATAAAACAAATATGCTATTCCATAAGCAAACATTCTGTTACATTTTTGTAAAAGAAGTTGTGTTTTTACTATGTATTTGTTTTACAGATTTAAAAAATATATTTTGATTAACAAACCTGGTGTGATTAATCATCTCTGAATTAAAATGAAATTGAAATGTTTAGCTATTTGTAAAAATTGCTTATAATACTTTACAAATATTTTACAAGTCAATTCTATCCATTCCATAATTGATTATGATAACAAATGTGTAGTATATTGAAGTTTAAATATTAATACTCAGCTATTAAAATAAATACCAGAGTATTAATAGACTTCCCCACCCAATAATCCCAAATCCCTTGAATCCCAACCCAAAAAAGGTTGTGTTGATAGCATTATAAATAAACTTTTTTGAATAAAAATAACATTAAATTTGAAATATTTTAAGGTTTAAACATTAGTACATAGGTATTAAATTAATTTTTGAATATTAATGTACTTCCCCACCCAATACCCCTATAAACCTTACATCCCATTCCTAAACGTTTTCACTGCAGTCTTAAAATTATTTTAAATAAATAATAATATCATTAACTATCCTGTTGCTAAGTTTAAGCATAAATACTCTTAATTTAAAAATAATACATGAGTTTTAATACCCTTCCCCACCCAATAACCCTATATCTGTTACATTTCGCCCCTAAAGGTTTGTGTTGGAGGCATCATAAGTCATTTTTATTGAATAATAAGAAAATTCAATCTCATCAATGTTAAGATCTAAACATCCATACTCAGGTACCCTAAGGAATGCCTGAGTATTGATATGCTTCCTCACCCAATACTCCTATATCTTTTGCATTCTATCACTAAAGGTAATGTATTGAAGTCTTAAAAATATTCTAAATAAATTACACTAAACATCCATACTCAAGTACCCTAAGGAATACCTGAGTATTGCTAGGCTTCCCCACCCAAACTCCTATATCCCTTGCATTGTATCATTAAAGGTAATGTAGTGCAGTATTAAAAATATTCTAAATAAATGACACTATTGTTAATTATCCTGTTATTATATGTTTAAGAATGAATACTTAGATATTAAAATTAATGCACGAGTATTAATACACTTCCCCCACCAAATACACCTATATCCCTTACATCTCGTTCCTAACTGTTTATGTTGCAGGCCCTTATAAATATTTTTTAAATAATATTGTAATTCTATATAACATATATACAAAGCAGCATGTTAAAACATATCAATTACATATACTTACCTATATACTTTCCCAATAGTGCATATACCAAAAATTAATGGTAAAGACATTCATGTTAAATGGATATAACAATATTGTGTGGTAAAGGCATGAGTGATAAAGGCATTCATTATAAAAGTATATGCGTGGTAATTGCATGCCTGGTAATGGCATTTGCGTTGTAGTTACGGCATTGTTAATATAATACACAGTAATAGATGTTTAATAATAATAATAATATTAATAATACTAATAATAATAATAATAATAATAATAATAACAAATTATGTTTTAATGTTATAAAAGCTTGCAAAGGCATTTGGCAAAATGACAAATAATTAAGGGCTTCATTATTATGAGTTTGGCGGTCGGAACACCCGACCGCCATGTTGGTGGTCCTGAAAAGTCCACCATGCTGGCCATCTTTTATACCGCACCACTACAAATTATACGGGCAGGACCGCCGACAGTTAAGCAAAAATGGCAAAGCACCAGCAGCCCAGCCGCCTGGAAATAAGTAGTTGCACCTCCAGAGCCGACAGCACTGCAACCAACCACTGACCATATTATAAGCACATAGTCGACGTGGTGGACTCTTCATGACGGTCAGCCAATTACAGTCCGAACCATGGCGGTTTGTGGTCAGCAAAGTAGTAGACAACTGCACATTGGAGGAATTTGAAAACAACACAGATGACACACATTGCAACAGTGGAAACACCTGCAAAAGACTCTAGATAACACAACCCTTCACAGACCACAATCCTTTGCATTTCCAATGCAAAACACAGAAGACAGAGCACCTTATTTCCAAACACTTTGGAGAATAGGCACCCTTTTTTCACCATCCCATAGAACACCCTACATACACATTTGTCCATTTACACCCTTTTGCACTTCCCCTGTTTAGTAAGTCACTGTCACCCATTTTTTCCCCAACATGTCATGTTCTAAAAATCCCCGTTTTTCAGAAGATGTGTAAAGAGTTATGGTGGATGAAATCATAAGAGAAGAGTCACAATTGTTTGGGGCTTACGTCCAGAATACTCCTTTTAGTAGGAGAATGGAAATGTGGGACAGGAAAGTCGACAGAGTGAATGCTGTGGGCACCACTCTGCACACAAAGGACACCAGGAAGAGGTGGAACGACCTCATGAGCAATGTCGGTTCCATGGAATGCAGGCACCAACTGCACGCCAAGTAAACTGGCAGTGGCCCTCTCAGTGCCTCATTACATCTCCTTCCCTAGGAGGAGAAGGTGTTGGCCATCCTGCATTCTGAGTGCTTTACAGGAATTCCTGGGGGAGTGGAGTCTGGTAAGTCAAATCACAAAAATGTGTCACCACATTGCCATGTCACACATGCTCACAGCTCACCTTTTGCCATTGTTTTGTTCATGTACCCCACTAAAATTCAATACCCAGAGTATCTGAGATTAAACACTGTCAATTTGTATTGTTGGACCCAACAGCACAGCTTCTAAGGCCCATCACATGGCATACGTTGAAATGGGGCATGTGGGAAACATCCTGAACAACTAGGTCTAAACCACTACTAGCCTGAACCACTACTGCTAAACAACTAAAAAGTCTCTACATCTAAGTACTGAACAACTACTGTCTAAACAACAATTGTGCCTGAATAACAATAGCCTGAACAACTAATTTTAAGGTAAGGTTTTCTTTTTGGTTTTTATGGTTTCTTAGTTGTTTAGAATATATGAACTTAACTCACCTGGGAGGATATTATTTGTCAAGTGTGTGAAGCAGAGTGAATAACCGTACTGCAACTCCTAGGAGGCACTGTTTCTCTGACTCCAAAAACCAGACCAGTGTTCACTTGTCTAAGGACCCTTGTTTCACAAGTCTCTGTTGAAGTGTACTTACCTGGGAGGATACCATTTGCTAAGTGCTGGAGAGTAGCGGGAGTGACATGACTGCAAAGCCCAGTAGGCCCTGTAACTCTAACTCCAACCACCAGCACAGTGACAACTTGTCTAAATACCCTTGTTTGTCAGCTCGCAAATAAAGTAAACTCACCTGGGACTGATCAAGCACAGATCATGCACAAATCACAGACATGTCAGTCAACATAGCTCCATCTTGTCTTGCTAACCCAAAATGAAACATTTAAGGACAGGAATTACACCTTACGTAGAGTGTATAACAAGTATTCATAATCCCTCAAGAAGCATCACCAGATTGGTATTGGCAGCAGCCATATTCACACTGCACTAGGCACATGATAATTCCAGTCACATATACTACAAAGTCCTGGGTCTGCCTGCATCACACTCAACAAGGCCTCCTAATGGGCATAGCAATATCTTGCCTAGCCACTGTTTTGCCTGCACTTGTGTCAAGATGTAATTTTCAGTCCATCCGCCCAAGTGCTAATGATCTGCACATTTCAGCAGCAGCTTGAGTAAAACTGAGTTGTCATGCGTCACATGTCATGCCAATACACCCAATACCAAGGTTACTTGCCTCAATAGGATTAACTGTAGCTTAACTTTGTACAAGGTGTCTGCTTACTGTAACACAAAACCCATTGGAGGTAGATGTCACAATACAACCAGTAACATACGTTTTACATCAACAGGTCGAGCTGCCACTGGGCACACATAGGCCACAGAAGAGACTGCCACTACCCTCTAGATGGAGCCCTCAGTGAAGGAGCCACTCCTGGATATCTGGACATGGAGGACGGTTCTGGCCCATCAGGGCAGTCTGGTCAGAAGGCAACAGTGAGTCTCACTATGGCCACAATGTCCCTTCCCAGCCTGGTTGCCTCAACATCACAGGCAACCATTCGCTCCCCAACCTGTGTCCATAGCACAGTATCTACAACCTCAATTGAAATGTACTCACCTGGGAGGATAACATACTAGAGAGAGTGACCTGACTGCAACTGCCAGGAGGAACTGTTTCTCTAACGCCAAACACCAGACCAATGTTCACTTGTCTGAATACTCCTGTTTGGTAACTCACAGATGAAGTGCACTCACCTGAGGAGATCACATTTGTATAGTGTGTAGTACATGAAGTGGCATGACTGCTGAAGCCGGGAGGCTCTGTAACGGTTACTTCACTTACCAGCCCAGTGTTCTCTTGTCCAAATACCATTGTTTGGTAACCCTCAAATGAAGTTTACTCTCCTGGGGAGATAACATTTGTATAGTGTGTGCAGTACAGGGAGTGACATGACTGACGATGCAGGAGGCTCTGTTACTGTTACTCCACTCATCAGCCCGGTGTGCTCTTGTCCACATACCATTGCTTGGTACCCCACAAATGAACTTAACTCACCGGAGATGATACTATTTGTCAAGTTGTAGTGATATTTGTATTTTTACCACTGACTTCGTGTCGCACCACTTTGCACTTGGATTAGCTGTTCACCGTCACATTAGTAGTCACCAGTTACAGACTCCATTTTGTATTCATCTTAGCCTTAGCTTCACTGCCACGTTAAAGGTGCGAGTAGTTTTATGTAAAAAAAATGCTATGCAACGTGTTTTCTATTCTGCGTGTTTTTTTTCTTACCAAAGAGCTGGGACATAAGGTGTAGGAGTCAGTTAGCAAGATAAGGATGTACTAGAATGATGTTTATGGTACAGCAGGAAACGGTTTAGTTTTGGGAAAGACACCTCAGGATTTTGCCCAAGTTCTGATGTGTTTCTTTCAAAGCTTACCTAAAATAGCCAGCATTTTTTAATGCTTCTTACACAGCGGGAGGAGTTGTTCCAGAAAGCTACTTCCTCATTTCAAGTCAAAAATAACTTTATTTCGGCTGGAAGCCATAAAAGTAGACAATACAAAACATAACATGATTGTGCAACATGTCAGTTGATGACACAGTTTACTTTGGGAATCCTGAAAAATACACGGATATAAACTATTTTTTTAATTTTAACGTCCTTCGTCATTTGTTTAAAATATATAGGAGACCCTGGTCGACAGTGGGAGATTCAGAGACCTCAATCAGACGTTTTAGACGTTGAATGCCTGATATATTTCCCGTGAGGGTATAGTTCTCTCTTTCTCGTTTCAGTTGAAAGGGGTCATCAGCTTGCTGGCAGGAGAAAGATGAAGCACCAGACAGGCCCTACCGTGATGCATTTTTATTAATTGTTTGCTTTGCATTGTGTATGAATATATATACATATATCAATATAAGTGTTTGTATCCTTGCATGTATATATTTGCTCTTTATAGATTGAAGATTCTTTGTACAAGGCCTTACTTCATTGTTGCACATTTTAAAGGTACACTTTTGGCTATACATGCCTTCCTTCACGAGCCTTGCAAAACAATGTAGTACATTTCTTCTTCAGATTAAGAAGTGCATTCCAGAGAACCTTTTCGACTCTTTTCCGTGTGTGTATTTTGGCTCAGTCAGCAGTAAAGCAAAACACAAGTGTGAAGCAGAGTGAATAACCGGACTGCAACGGTTTCTCTGACTCCAAACACCAGACCAGTGTTTACTTGTCTAAGGACCCCTATTTGACAACTCTCCGTTGATGTGTACTTACCTGGGAGGAGACCATTTGCTAATTGCTGGAGAGTCGCGGGAGTGACATGACTGCAAAGCCCAATAGGCCCTGCAACTTTAACTCCAACCACCAGCACACTGGCCACTTGTCTAAATACCCTTGTTTGTGAACTCTCAAATGAAGTATACTCACCTGGGACTGATCAAGCACAGATCAGACACAAATCACCGACATGTCTGTCAACATAGCTCCATCTTCTCTTGCTAACCCAAAATGAAACATGTAAGGACAGGAATGACACCTTACATAGAGTGTATAACAAGTATTCATCAGGCCTTCCTAACATGAATGCTAGATCAACATTCACAGCACACTGAGCAGGGTTTTTCATCAACAGTCTACTTTGGCTCATCAACACTAGGCATATCAACATCAGTGCCAGTCACTGGAAGGGATGCCCTGCCAGAGGAAGAACCAGCCCTAGACATTCCTGTCTCAGTAGCAGCAGATCACCACACCTGGAAGAGGGGGCGACCAGCTAAGAATCCAGGAGGTGCAAATGGCAAGACACTCACCACTGCCAGTAAGTGACCTCTCCCTAAAGGACCTGCTTTGTGTACCACATATTCACACGATTGAATGATCTTGAAGCACCTACCAGTTCCAATGGGAGAAGCACTCTGGACTTTGGGCTCCCAATGGGGTGGCATCTACTTCAATTATTTCATTCACCATGACTGGCACCTTTACTTTACATCTCTTGTTTCTTTCTGTCCAAAATGTATTTTGTGCATTAGCACTGTAATAAATTCACCCATCACAAACTCATTGTCTGCTTGCTTAATTTTCACATTTCTCTATGTAGAGATGTAAAACCATGTGGACCATACAATGAAGACACAAGCTACTGATGCAAGCAAGGATATGTTACAGGTACACAGTGTCCAGCACAGGGTTACAGCCATTACACACCAACACAATAGTATAAGTGTCTTTTCAAACCCCAAAAAATATTTCAGTGTACAGCACATATGCTGTCAATATGTCAGGACTTTTAGAAACAAGAATGTGTGTCTCATACTGAATTATGTACATATTTCAAGGTACAGACCCTCAGACCAGGGTTGTAAGGTATTTATCAGACATTGTCCTGCAGAATAGGCAAATATTAAAGTGGTTGATGTCAACAGCTTGAGCCTTACCACATACCATTCCAAAGTAATCCGACATCACATAATCCAAGATACAGACGGATGGCAATACAACAGTCCCTGATCACAGGCCCATCATAATCCAATACCCATGCATCTGGTGGTATGACACAAACATATGTCAGTGTTGTGGCACAGGTACTGTGGCCTGCAATGATGAAACACATCTACAGCTACATACAGGTGATGCAAAAAGAGCGTTTAGCCAATTTAAAGGAAAAAGGACTTGGACAAAAGCTAGAACTACATATTTCAGACCATATGATGACACAAATGATGCATTAGGCCCACCACAAGACACAAACAAATACAATGTGCACTTTTGTGCCTGTACTGAAACACTGTGCAAACTGTCTTGGTAAAGGTCTGATACATCCAAACTCTGCAACCTACATTACCTGGAACAGTCCATGCCCAGTTTGTATGTCAGCATCAGATATCTGTCAATGTCACAACTCTGAAATGATCACCTGAAGATGCCATGGTGAAGGTACTTGTACAAAGAATAAAACAAGTAGTATAGGCTTTGTAACCACACCTATAATAAGTCACATAAAAGCAACTGGAAAACAAAATACATTACTTGGAAACTGACACAAACAAGCAGCATCATCAAGGTGGGGATGTGTCAAAAGATATCTTATCAGTCAGCCTTTGGCTGAATATTGCAGAGTATCAGCTCCCTAGCTGTTTCTAAAACACTCAACTCCACACAGTCTCACAACTATAGTTCATCGTACCGTCACAATCATGACATCACATGACTTACTCACATACATGAAAAGTAGCTGTTGATGAGATCTTCCCGCAAGTCAGCTTCTTCCTCTTCACCACTGTCACCCTCTCTTGGCATTTCAGAAGTCTCACCCAGTGGAAATACAGGCTCACCCTCCTCTGGGATGAATGTGATATTCCTTCGCAGGGTGATGTTGTGGAGCATGGCACAATCATCTGACACATTTTCACAGGGGAGTAGAGAAGGGCTCTACCAGTCCGGTCAAGACCTCGAAATCTGCCCTTCAGGACCCCAAAAGCCTTCTCCACTGGCTGTCCTTTTCTTCCAATGTCCCTCATTGGAGCAGACCTCCCATAGCATAGTTGGATTTCTCAGCCGTGTCAACAACCAAGGAAGGTTTGGATATGCTTTGTCAAGGAATCGGACATAAGTGCAACAATGAGTCACTCACTTCATGATTGTATCATCTGACATTGCACACACACAATCAGGAGAGATGTGACTTACTAACCAACCAGGCCCTCCCTGGTTGCAGTTGTGACATCAGCCGGAGTATGGTGCTGTTCTGCATTATGAAGGAATTGTGGGCTGAACCCAGAAAACAGGCACAGAAATGTGAGATGTAGTGATCCGACAAACAGACAACTTGCATGTTGATAGAATGGAAGTTCTTTCTGTTGCAATAGACTTGTTCAGTGGCCTGCAGTGGCACCAAACCAACATGTGAGCTATCAATGGCCCTCCTGTGGGAGGGGGCCAAAACTATTGAAGTCAGTCTTCAAATTGGCTAAATCCCCATGTCGGGGGAACCTGATATAGCTGTCAATGTTTTTCACCATTGCTGAGAGAAAATCCTTCAACACCAGACTGAACACAGGTTGGGACCTAAGAACAGATAGGGCCACTGTATGTTGGAAGGACCCCATGGCTAGCAAGTGCAATACTGACCTGTCTTGTACAATGAGTGGTATGCTTGTTGGATAAGTAAAACCTGGTATCAGATCTGACTCCAACTGACGGCTATGTCTACTATTGTTTGCCAATCCAGGCAGCATAACGTAATAAAATGCGATTGCTTCATGGTCAGAAGGTCTGGCAGTGGATGACAGACAGGAGCTTGTCCCATTCTCCCTCTTCCAGAGTACCTATGTGTGACAAGACATGATTTTTAACATTAGTCACTGTGGCCAGAACGACATACATTATGCATGTCAACAATATGATGTGACAAAGCATTTCTGACTGGATAGACATGACACAGAACACATCACAGCTGGCAACTACATAAGGGTCACATGTGACCCCCATGATTTTCAACACATGTGTCCACAACATGGATTTGGACAAAACTCTAAAATGTGCTACACAATTGTCCCTCGAAATGTGACTGTATATTCCAACCATCACAATGATTGTTGGCGGTGGTGGCCTGCGGACCTCTGTTAAATGCCATCTGTGCCCTGCAACAAACTATAATGATGGTTGAGTAAAAAGACCTACATTACAAGATAGAATAAGGTTGTTTGTGATGCAACAAAATATATATTGTAGGTGTAACACAGCTTATAAAGCCTAATACAGCATTTCATGCCGCCAAAATGGTAGATGCCTGACCTACTCCACTGGACATTAGAAACCGCCCACGACTGCCATTGGAAGATGTCAGGGCAGTAGGAGGTTGCAACCTCAGTGGAAACAGCCATGGGCTAACCTTGCCTATGACGGTCTCGGCCCAATGACTATATTCGCTGGTAATAATGACCTCGTATGTGGCAGACATGACCATCATGTTATGCAAATACACTCACTTGACTCCTGACTTTGCTGTCAGGAATGCCTCCACGACCTGAGCTGCTATGTGCCACCTCTGGGAGCAAGTATGCCATGTACACCATTTGATAGGGACCCTCGCATCTCTACAAATTAGCGGGGGAGGTTAGTTGATGAGGCCCTGCCCCTGTATGAACAGCTCTATGGCTCACCAGAGGAGCAGGTAAGAATCTCATAGGCACAATTGATACTGTTCAATACCATCCTTTCCCTCCTCACAGGCTACAATGTGCCCTTGTGTGCCAGTTAGAATTCTTGTGTGCCTGTTGCCGTGTCTGTGGCATCAATTTGATGTACTATGGTGTAGGGATTGGTGGCCATTACTATATGTTACGTTCAGTCACATTGTGTGGTTTGAGGTTGTTGGGGTCCTAGATCCACCTTGTGTTGGATGCACATAACTAGGTAACTGCCATCCACTGACATCTTTTTCTTTACAGTGTTTGTAAATGTTAGACAACATGTATGTGCATAACAGCTTGAGCTGTGACTGCATTTTGTCTGAGTCATTTGAGGATCTTGTAAACAATGTGTATAGCACCACAGATCTTTCACCCAACATCTGGCCTTGCCAAACACTAGTATGAAAGGCATGTCCTGACTCACTCTGCCCTTCAGATTGCCACATACACCACGTGACAAATTGCTGATGGCATGTCATGCATGGAAGTTATGGAAATGGAGTGACACGTAGATTCTGTATGCTCAGCCTGCAGAGAGAGCTGTCCCAGTATGGGACATAGTCCAGGCTGTGGTAAAGTCCCTTTGGCTATGCAACTGTGGCACTGTGTCTACTCCTTGTACACCAGCAGATACTGTCATGTGACCAATATGGGGATCTAGTGGCAGAACGTGCCCTGAAAGCCTCAGTCCATTGACTAGATTAGGAATGGGTACTGTGGTAAATCCATGAACTAGTCCATATGTGCGTTTAGCATCATTTTAAATGTGTGTCTTTGACTCATGACTGGTCCCTTACTCCCACAGCTCTATTGTCACCTTCACAGAAGGCATATTTGTCTTGTATAGGCTTATTGCACTTATGACAGTCCCATGTGACTCAGTAGCTTGGTTACATAGCAGAAGCTGTAAAATGAATATGTTTGTATGTTGGATGCCATCTTTGTAGGATAAACACATATGTCCAAAGGAGTGTTTTGTGGTACAGATACATGCCACAAAACTCACCCCTTGAAGTGGTACGAATCTGAATTTGGTAGGCAACGTGTCCACACATGCACAAGGAAGACACTTTCTGTACCCACCATGCCAGCCCCTTCATTTTCACTCAAATGTAAGGGTGAAGTCTGTACAATGACAGTTGCCTGTATAGATTGTATGTAGTGAATCTATTTCACAGAGTGTGAATATGTTGGTTCAGTCAGGCCTCAAGAGTTTACCCTTCAGAAGCCACATGTGTTTGTAGTGTTTCATTGTGGCTCACATCAGAGTACATGTTGCTGGAGCACGGGCTCCCTGATGTCAGTCGGTCTGCTTGGTTATTGTAGGCCCTGAGCAGGGAGGTGGGTTAGCCTACAGATGGATATATATGTCTGTATTCATGTCCCTGTACTTATGGGCGTGTGCTTTACACTTGTGATGTGTTAACCAATTTAAAATGTTTAGCTTGTTGTTTTTGACATGTGTGACTCAACCATTTGTGCCAACATTTGGGATTGTAATCTCTTGATTTGTCTTTTCCACCCTTGCAGGTCAATGGACATCTGAAGAAGGAGATATGGAGAGCCATCATCCAGAAGGTGGGGACTCTGGGGTCCCCATCTCTCAGAGCCCCCACTGTTGCAAGAGGTGGGAGGACCAGACATGCTGGGCCCGGAAGAGCGTGGCGGTTTAACTGGACTGCCATTCCAATGTGGGTCAAGCACACGTTTGACCATGACCCCCCCCCCATGTCATGCATCCTGGTGGTGGCATACCCAGACCTTGATGGGCATTTGAGCAGAGCTCAGCAGCAAAAAGGAGTTGAGTACAGAACAAAATCCTGCCTGTCTTATTGCCATGGTAATGTGTCATGTTCTGAAATCTCCCCCTGATGATTAGGGATGTGCCATGTGTGACACAGTAGTTGATTGACTGTGTATATATGTAATGTGGTGCACACTGATGTGCTTTTCCTATTGGCCCAGGGACCTAGGGCACAGCTGTGTACAATCCACAAACAATTTTCTCTCCAGGGACAACATTTGGCTGTGTACATTGATGACTCAAGTACTGTTTGGTGCAGTAGTAGCTGTAAATGCTATGCAATAGAGCACTACTCCTCAGTGTCACAGGCCAAAGGAAAGGAAGTGATAGATCACTGTCCTCGGCCATGTGTTTGGTCAAATAAGGCAATTATCATCTACCACCCAGAGGCTACTTGTCTTCAGCTTGTGATGGGTGTTGGTGCCCCATTACTGTCTGTAATGTGAAGATGGGCATCAAAAATATGACAGAGTATGCATTGTTCTTTGAGTGCAGATACATATCAATATTTTCCCTTGGTAAGTGGGGAATGTCCATGGACATGATTTGTGTGCCTTCACTGTTGCCACTATTCCTTGTGCCTACATGTTGACATGTGTCCCTTTATCTTTTGGCAAAATGTTCACACTGCTGTTTCATGCACGGTCCACCTGTGTTCATGGGATGATTCCTGTATTCCCTCACATATAGATGCATGCCAACCTGGTTGTAGAATATGACATTTGCAATGGGAGCACATTTCATGTGGTGCCACAGACAGGAGTGTGTCGCCATTGATTCTTGGCTCGCACATGCCCTCAACCATCATTGCATGTCATTTGGCATGTACAACTGCAGTAGCAATGAGGGACAACACGTGTATGAAGAGATTTTTTAGCCACAAAATGCAATAATGTGGCATCATGTAGCAAAGTGCAATGCACTTGTCTAATGGGGAAGGTTTATTACCTGACTGTTGGAAAGCATCATGGAAAGACTTGCAGTCATGTTGAAATAGCATGTGGTTGGGTACAACCATTCATTCACAGACATCTGGGTTTGAAGGACCAAAATGAAGACAGTGATGTGGCTTCCCATTGGGCAACATGTTGAGGGCCTTCTACAGGTACTTGCAAATCTGTGTTTCTCCAACACCAAAATGACTAATGGCTTCTACTGATGCAATCAGAGTACGTAATTGAAAGGAGTGCTAGACATTAGTGGTGATTTCCCTAGTGTAGGAGGCTGGCCGGCCTGGTTTGTAGTGGGTACCAAAGGTACTCACACCTTATACCAGGTCCAGTTATCCCTTATTAGTGAAATGTGGGCAGTATCTAGAAGCCAGGCTGTCTAGGGGTAGCTGTATCTGAGCAGCTAAGGCTTATCGAGGAGACATGCAAAGCTCACACAATACCACTCTAGTCACACAGTACTTACACACATGAAAGAAAATACCAAGTCTTACAAAAAAAGGTACTTTATTTTGGTGACACAAATGCCAAAAATACCTTAGAGGCTATACTCCCTTAGGAGGTAAGTAATATACCCAGTACATACACTAGAATGCAGTAATAGCTGTAAAACAGTAAGTAAACAGTGCAAATAGTGAAAATCACAATAGATAGCAATGGGCCTGGGGGAACACAAACCATATACTAAAATAGTGGAAGGCCAAAGTCAGTTTCCTACCTAGGCAAGTGTAGTGTGTAGAGGGGTGCTGGGAGTGTAAAAAAACACCAAAGGCAAGTAATAGAATCGCCACCAGAGCCCAGGAAAGCAGGAGTAAATCACAGTCAGTTTCCTAGAGCACACAAGAACATGTGATGGAAGATTTTGCAAGAACCAGAAAAGACTGCAAGACACCAAGGATGGATTCCTGGACCTTAAGATCTGTGGAAGAAGGGGACCAAGTCCAAGAAGCACTGAAGAGACCAGGGAGAACAGGAGCCCCTGCTAACCCAGATGAAGGTGCAAAAGAAGAACCCCTGGTGAAGAAGAACAGCCAGTACTGTACCCAAGAAGACGCATGCGGGTTCCTGATTGGTGCAGATGATGTCCCACCCCAGATAGAAGATTGCAGTCTGGTTTGTGTCACTGGATTCTGCCAACAAGCTTTGGCACACGCAAAGGTTACTGTTAGCGAAAAATGGCACTGCCGGGACCAGGAGGGACCTGGTGGCCTCTACCCAGGACGGGAAGACAGACGGGGCTCAGCAACTAAGCGAGCCCCCAGAAGACCAAACAGCATACACAGGAGTCCCACAGCATGGGGGCAAAGAAGGTGCAAAAGGATGCCCAGTCAGCACTACACAAAGGGATCCCTCCCCATTGGAGAACCACTGCGGGAGCTGTGCATCGCAGGAAGGAGTGTTGGGGGCTGGAGCTGTGCTGTGCAGGAAGAACTTAGTGGATGGTCGCACACAAGCCTTGCAACTGCAAAACATGTGATGCACGGGGGTACTGTCTTGCGTGGGGATGGAAGCTCTTACTTCCACTAATGTTGGACAGCTGGACATTAGGAGCGTCCAGACAACTTCAGTCCACCACCCGTGTTGCTGGATCTACGTACTTCATCAGGAGAGGGGACCCATGCCACGGTATTCTCTGCAGAGGGGTGCCTGCTGAAGCAGGGAAGTGACTCCTTCACTTCAAGGGAGATTCCTTCATTCTTCTGGTGCAGGCTGAAGACAGGCAGTCCGTGGAAGATGCACAACCAGGAAACAGTTGCAGTTGCTGGCAGGAGCTGAAAATACAATGTTGCAGAAGTCGTCTTTGCTTCTTTAATGTAGTTTGTAGAGTTCCTGGAGGGTCCAGGTGCAGTTTTGTCAGTAGAAGGTGAAGCAAAGGATGCAGATGATTCTTGCTGGAGTCTTGCAATCCAAATCTGAGGAAACACCCAGAGGAGAGACCCTAAATAACCCTGAAGGGGGGATTGGTCATCTACACAGGTAAACACCTATCAGGGGAGGGTTCTGACGCCACCTGCTGGCACTAGCCACTTAGATGCTCCCAGAGTGCCCCACTACCTTGGAATGCAAGATGGCAAAACCCAGAGACACTCTGGAGGAGCTCTGGGCACCACCCCTGGGGTGGTGATGGACAGGGGAGTGGTCACACCCCTTTCCTTTGTCCAGTTTTGATCCAGGACAGGGACTGGGGTCCCTGAACCGGTGTAGACTGGATTATGCAAGGATAGCACCATATGTGCCCTTCAAAGAATTTCCAGAGGCTCTGGGAGGCTACCCCTCTCATGCCTGTAACACCTATTTCCTGCCTTTGTGGGCTTGAGCTACTTGAGCAACAGGAGGGCAGAAACCAGTCTGTGAGGTGGCAGCAGCTGGGGCAGCCTGGAAAACCTCAGAAGGCTAGTATGGCAGTACTGGGGGATCACTGTGGAGCCCCCAGAGTACATGGAATTATACAACCAATGTTAGAATCAGCATTGGAGTATAATTCCTAGATGTTGGACACCTTACATGGCCATATTCGGAGTTACCATTGTGAAGCTTGGCAAAGGTTCAGTTAACTATGTTCAGTGGACGCATAAAATGTTGTCCCCACACTCACAAAGTCTGGGAAAAGGGTCCTGGATGATGTGGGGGAACCTCCGCTAGTGCAGGGGTGCCCTCACACACAGGTACTTTGCACCCAGCCTTCAGGGTTGTAAGACCTGACATATAGGTGACTTATAAGTGACCTGGTGCAGTGTAAATAGCTGTGAAAGGGTGCATGCACTATTTCACACAGGCTGCAATGGGAGTCCTATAGAAGCAGTACCATCCCTGTCCGCCATCCGCAGTTCTTTCACCACTCTCCCTGCTGCTCCCCAAGAGGTGGTTGTCTCCTTTGCCACAGGCACCTCCACCCCACCCCCTGCTACCCCTGCTGCCCTGAGTGAGGAGGCTAGTGACCTCCCGAGGAGTATCTCTGTGAGTCAGACTGCCATTGTGAATGCCATCCAGAGGTTGGCTAGCCAACTTCAGCAGAACACTGCTTTCCTCGAAGACATTCATAGTGCCATGTCTGTGGCCTACAGAGATATTTTCAGGCTCTTTCCTCCTCACTGACGGCAGCCAGTCACCCCCCACATTCTGTCCCCTCTTCACCTCTCGCTTCCCAATCTAAATCCCCCATTCCCCAATGTATCCCATACACACAGACACATACGCATGTACCCACCTCAACGAACACAAGCAGCACACATATACACAAACACCACAAGACGCACACCAGCAATCAACATACACCTGTACACACAACATCAGCCACCACTTCCCCAGACACCCCCACCGGCCCACGCACCACATCAAACATACCCACAGGCGCCAAGACACCAGGCAGGGACACACCCACCATACCCACAGGCATCACCCCAGCAGACACACAGACATCCACCACTACAAGCATATCTGCAGACACAACCCCCTCAGACACACACTCAACGACCACTCCCAGATCTCCCAGCACCTCTACCTCCCAGCCTCCCAAGACACACAAATGCCCCCACTCACACATGCAACAGACACAACCCAAACATAAGCATGCCTCACACATGCACACACCCAAAAAATCAAAACTGACACACCAAAGAGCCATTCGGTCAACCTCCAGTTCCACAACCCTTTCTAATGGCTGTCCCTATGTTCAGAAGGAAGGCTTCCTTTTTTACTTTCCCCTCTTCCCTCCACCCCCTGTCCCAAACCTAAGAGGCCCTGACTGTAGGAGGCTGGCCTGGTTTGTAGTAGGTACTTTGGGCACTTACACGTCACACCAGTTCCAGTTATCCCTTATTACTGAAATGTAGTAGTGTTCTAGCAGCTAAGGCTGATAGAGGTAGCTATAGGCTGAACTAGGAGATATGGAAAGCTCCTTCAATACCACTTATAGTTACACAGTACTTATACACAAATAAAGACAATACTCAGTGTTACCAAAAATAAAGGTAGTTTATAAATCTCTTGGAGGCAATACTCCTTCTGGAGGTAAGTATTATACACAGTATATACACTCGACACCAAAATAAGGTAAGTAATTAGACATAGGATAGTGCAAACAATAGAAAATGCTATAGAATGCAATGGGAGAAAATAGGTCTGGGGCAACACAAAGCATATACTAAGAAAGTGGAATGCAAATCACAAATTCCCCCCTAGACAAGTGTGGTATGCAGACAATCGCTGGGAGAGTAAGAATACTGCAAAGGTAAGTAAAATACCCCACCCGGAGCCCAGGAAAGAAGGAGTAAAGTACTGCAAGTTTCCTGAGGACACACTACAAGTCGTGATTAATTAGAGTTATTGCAAGAACCAAGCAAGAATGCAAACAACAAATGGTGGATCCCTGGACCTGAAGACCTGCAAAGGCATGAGACCAAGTCCAGAAGTCGAAAGAAGTTCCAGGAGCCCCTGCCAACCCAGAAGAGGGTGCAAAAGAAGTGTCCCCGGTTGGATGAAGACTGCAGAAATGCACCCAAGGAAGATGTCAGCAGATTCCTGCATGATGCACTGGATGTTCCACAAAGAGAAGTTGGATGTAGGTGAGTTTTGGCACTGGATTCATCCAACAAGCATTGGTTCTGGCAAAGTTGCGTTTTTCATCAAAGTGATGCTGTCTGGACCCAGGAGGGACATGGGGGCCTCAACTCTGTGTGAGGAGGAGGAGGGGGCTCTCAGCACTTCAGAGAGCCCTCAGAAGATCACACAGCACCCACGGGAGTCCCAGGACATGGGCACAAAGGAGGTGCAAAACGCGGTTGGTGCAGCACTACAAAGGAGGGTCCCACGCTGCCGGAAGTCAACTCAGTGAGTTGAGCATCGCAGAATAGAGTGCTGGGGACCTAGACCAGGTTGTGTGTGAAGGAATTTTGCAAATAGTGCACAGAGGCCTCAGGAGGTGAAGAATATGCAGTGCACAGGGCTACTGTCGTTCTCGGGAAGGCAAGGTCTTACCTCCTCCAAATTGGGACAGCAGGACCTCAGGAGAGTCTGTGCCTGCTTGAGCAGGGGAGTGACTCCGTCACTCCTTGGGAGATTTCTTCGGTTCTTCTGGTGCAGGGTGAAGACAGGGAGTCCCCAGAGCTTCCACGCCATGGAAACTGTTGCAGTTGCTGGATGGAGATGAAGTTGCAGAGGAAAAGTAGCCCTTCTGGATACTTTGCTGCTGTTACAGCGGTTCCTGGGGCAGTCTGCGGTTGATCTGAGGTCAGAGGATGAACTAGTAGTTGCAGAGGTTTCCTGCTGGAAATTTGCAAGTAGAATCTGAAGAGAAACCCACAGGAGAGACCCTGAATAGCCCTGAGAGGGGAATTGGCTACCTTATTAGGTATGGACCTATCAGGAGGGGTCTCTGACGTCGCCTGCTGGAACTGGTCACTCAGAGGCCTCCAGAGTGTCCCCACACCTTGGAAAACAAAATGGCTTAAGCCTGGGACACACTGGAGGAGCTTTGGGCATTACCCCTGGGGTGGTGATGGACAGGGACTGGTCACGCCCCTTTCCTTTGCCCAGTTTCGCACCAGAGCAGGGACCGGGGGTCCCTGAACCGGTGTAGTCTGCCTTATGCAAGGAGGGCACCATCTGTGCCCTTCAAAGCATTTCCTGAGGCTGGGGAAGGCTACCCCTCCCCAGCCTGTAACACCTATTTCCAAAGGGAGCTGGTTCATCACCCTGCTCCCAAAGAAATGCTTTGTTCTGTCTCCCTGGGACTGAGCTGCTTAGACCCCAGGAGGGCAGAACCCTGTCTGTGAGGTGACAGCAGCTGTAGCTGCAGTGCAAGCCTCAGAGCGCTGGTTTGCAGTTCTGGGGGACCATGCTGGAGCCCCCAGGATGCATGGAATTGGCCCCCCAATACCAGATTTGGAATGGGGGGGCAATTCCATGATCTTAGACACATTACATTGCCATATTCTGAGTTACTATTGTAAAGCTACATATAGGTATTGACATATATGTAGTGCACACGTGTAATGGCGTACCCCCACTCACAAAGTCCAGGGAATCGGCCCTGAACTATGGGGGGTACCTTTGCTAGTGCAAGGGTGCCCTCGCACTTAGTAACTTTGCACCTACCCTTCATGAAATGAAGGTTAGACATATAGGTGACTTATAAGTTACTTAAGTGCAGTGAAAATGGCTGTGAAATTATGAGTGCACTATTTCACGCAGGCTGCAGTGGCAGTCCTGTGAAAGGGTTTGTCTGAGCTCCTTATGTGTGGCATAAGAAATGCTGCAGCTCATAAGGATCTCCTGGAACCCCAATGCCCTGAGTACCTAGGTACCATATACTAGGGACTTTTAAGGGGGGGTCCAGTGTGCCAATTGAAATCAGTAAATGAAGTCACTAGCCTATAGTGACAAATTTAAAAGCAGAGAGAGCATAAGCACTGAGGTTCTGGTTAGCAGAGCCTCAGTGACACAGTTAAGCACTACTAACAACACACATATTGGGCCACAAACTATGAGCACTGGGGTCCTGGCTGGCAGGATCCCAGTGAAACAGTAAAAACACACAGACACACACTCACAAACAGGCCAAAAGTGGGGGTAACCATGCTAGAAAGAGGTTACTTTGTTACACTGACCCACATCCCAACCCATCCCTTCCACATCCAAGTCTTCCCTGTCACACCTACCTCCCTGCAAGCACCCATACCCCTCCCCCCAAGAAGAAGCCCGCCCCATCTAAGAAACAGTCAATCCCTCCCAAACCCTAATCCAACCATCCTTCGCAAATCTGACCCACCGCCCCACAAGGATGATCACTGTGGTGCCTGCCTGCCCACTTGATGCACGTCCCTGTGGAGGTTCCCTGGCAGTAATAGGAGTGTAAGATTCAAGTGTGAGCACAGTACTGTGCACTGACAATCTTCTGGACTGGACAATGACCTTTGATCTTTTGTATTTTGTTTCAAATAAACCCAAACAGTTGTTTTTGGGTACACATGTGTCCCTCAGTTCATTTTCTACCTTTTATGTTGTTCCCGAGTAGCTTGTGTTATATGCCTACAGTTGTGTGTTTCAACTTGATTGCTGATCCATTTGCTGATGTTTGCAATATCTGACTTTGTGGGCAGTGTTGGTGTCACCCAAGTCAAAGGTAAATGTTGACTGTATGGGTATGTGGGTGTTAATGTAATTGGGGTGTCATTACTTTGCGTTATGATTGGTATGGTATGTATTTAATCTTGTGTTGGACAATGACAGCATGTTTAGTGTTGGACTTGTCCCCATGTTATGGATTATAGATTTGTCTCATATGTGGGAGCTTGAGCTTTATTTGTGGAGAAATGGAGGGTGTTCAATTGTGCTAGCTTCCTTCGCATGTGACTGAGCTTGTGTCCCTTTTGCTGTGTGTACCTTGCAGCTATGCCATCTAGATGGATGACCCATGCAGTTACTGTTGTATGTGCTTTCTTGACTTGCACTTCCACCTTCTGCAGATAGACATGTCACTTGGCTTTAGTATTGTTTGTCCATGAGATACCTAAAGGGCCAGTTCCAGTGCAAATGTTGTTTTAGGGACGTGTGCAAAGTGATATGTGTCCCACTGCAGCATTCTTACCTGAGTGCTCCTGATGCCCCATCCCTATTGTGCAGGTATTGTTTGCATAATTAGCTTTGTATATTTGCCTCTCTTACTATTGTGCATCCCATTGTCATTCCATTGTGTTGCAATGTGGGTGATGTGTGGTTCCGTTGCAGGGCTGTTTCATGTGAGTGGTGTTTGTGTTCCATGACACATCCATTTATATGTGTTGAACCTGACAACAGCCCATGGAATGTGAGGGTGTCAGGTGAATTGGTAGATGTAATGTTGCTGTGTTGTTGGTGTTGTGTGACACAATGTTGTGCACACTGCACTGTCTATGTGCCTAAGCGGTGCAGATGCCTGTTTTTGTGTAGTGTTGCCGTGCAGTGTGAGTGACCTACCCAAAGGGGGCATTTTGTGGCTGTGAATGTGTCCTTCTTTGTGAATGACTCCGACTATGTACACGATGGCAAGTGTACTTGGTGCCTATAGAGTGACCCCTCATATCATGTGGATGACGGCACATCAGTCTGTTGTTGAGCCCAATGACACAGTTAGTGTGTGTACTTACAGTCAGTTGCATCCACAGCAGCGTGGATTTTGAGCACTTTCAATGAGCAGCAGTGGCAGGAGGGGTGTAGAGGGCTCCATGGCAGCATAAAGCTGCCTGCATGTGAGTTGTTTCCTCTATACTCTCTGTTTCCACCTGCAGGGACGTAGTGGTTGGACCACCAGAGTCACATTGGTGGTACGGAACCTCATAATGTGTCTGGCAGAAATATTGTCTCCACCAGCCTGTTTGTGCTGCTTTGTGACCACAGTGGTCTGCACTGCTTGGTGATGCCAGCTGGACTGCAGCAGTCTTTGCTCGATAGGCCCACATGACTCGAGATACAGTGGTTCGACCGTCAAGCGGATGGCGGTCGGACCGCCATTGCTGCCATGGCAGTGCATGGACCGCCAAACTAATAATGAGGCCCTAAGGCAGCTATTCAGCCTAAGCTATAGCTAAATAATTTTTTACCCAAATAAGTTCCAAACTGCAATAAATGAAGTGTTCCCATCTTCTGTTTATTTCTCTTATTTTCATACAGCATGGAAATCAGAGCAAGTATTCATGAAGCAGCTCGATTTACATCTTCTTACATGAACCCTTCTGAACTACAGTGTTATCTTAGGGAATTATCTCTATTGGTAAATGTTATGCATGCACCTCTTATTTCTTATCCATCATGAATACAATTACTCATCCCATCATCCTCACCATCCTTCCCCAATATAATCATTGGTAATGTCTCAATTATACTGTCAAGGAAATGGCTCCATAAAACAAGTGCTAATCACTAAATGCATCTCGAATAATCATTAAAAAAAAAAGACGTGGTAATAATTTTAGTAAATTCATGGAGAATTTGCTTTCCTAACTCTTTGCACTTGAGGGACAAAGGTTAGTGATTAACCCAGTGGTTAATTGTTGGTTATTGAGATTATTTTTGTGCTGTTAAGGATACTATTTCATGAAATTACACCAGTTTCTTTGTGATATTACATTAAAACAAGTCAGGTGCAATAATTGATGAGGAGTGTATAAATTCATGTAGATAGTTAGTGATATTTATAGATGAACTATAGGAATCTAGGTATTGTTAGGGTATAGGGGTGTGCTTTCAAAGCATGCAAGTGAAAGTTTTTGGTCTTTGAAGTGAGTTCTGGGTAATTCGCAAAAAATACAATAACAGAGATAAAAGCAAACATTAATTTGACTTAGAGTAGCCTGTGCACAGAGAGAAACACTGCAAAGGATCAAAAGTAAGGATACAACCATTTGAAAGAAAACAGGAGGTGACCGCGGCGCAATCCTGCATTGGTTAACATTGGACCCTATGGGTCCGAGGAGCCAATGACGATGTACGCCGGTGGTGACAGTACGCACCGCCGTGGACGTGACAGCCATTCTCTCTCAGTTCAAACACTTGATACCTGATCTTCGACAGGAGAGGACCTACACTGCAAGTGCTGCTGTGACCTCAGTCTGGAAGAGACAGTGGCTCATGTGTCTGGGGAAAGGGCCCCTGCCTTCAGCACGGAGGAGTTGGAGAAACTACTGGATGGGGTCCTCCCCCAGTACACGCTATTCTACGGTCCTCCAGACAAACAGGTAAGTTACACTGTGAGCATGCCGAATGGGCAATGCCGGTGTGGAGTGGTGTGGATGGAAGATAGGGGGGGAGAATGAGGTGTGCATGAAACGACGGTGGGTGCATGTGCTTCATGGTAAGGGTGGGGATGAGGGCCAATGACTGTGACGGTGTGGACGGTTATATCTTCCCCTTTTCCCCTGTACTATTCCTTTAGGTCAGCGCCCACCAGAAGAAGGATATTTGGCGTGCCATCGCCAAGGAAGTCCGGGCCCTGGGGGTCCACCACAGACGGAGCACCCACTGCTGTAAAAGATGGGAGGACATTCGCTACTGGAGCAAGAAGATAGCGGAGGCCCAGCTGGGGATGGCCTCCCAACGTAGGAGGGGTGCCCGTCGCACCATGACCCCCCTGATATTCCGGAACCTGGCGGTTGCGTATCCGGAGTTGGATGGGCGCTTGAGGGCATCACAGCAGCCACAAGGGGGTGAGTACAGTCACATTCAGCTGATTCTGCGTGCAGTGGAGGTGTCTGGGTGGGGGAGGTGGACTGTGAGTTCCACTAGGCCAGGGCGAGTTTAGTAGACAAGGTCCCGTCGTAAGGCAGGCCATGTGGCACCCCACCTGTGTTCAGAGCCAACTACACCTAGTCAGGCTCCTGTGACTTCCATGTGTGCAGCAATCGGGCATAGGCCTTGTACCCCATGTCCCTGTGAATAATTAGGGAACTCAAAGTGCACAGCATAGTGCTGGGGGCTTCTGTGTCTGTAGTGTCTGCCAACGGTAGCGGTATTGCATGCACTCAACGTGTCTTTCTTCTGTTCCCCCTCCCCCCTTTTTGTGGTCTCCCTGTTCTTGTGTGCATTTGAATCATCAGGCGGAGGAGCAGTGGCACAGGCGCAGGAGGGAGCTGCATCCCACATGGCCCTGGAAGGGTGAGTCAATGGAATCTGAAGCCACCAGTGGGACGGGGGGCGAGGGGAGTTCCATGGCGGGGACAGGAGCTGAGACCAGCGACACAGACTCCTCCTCTGATGGGAGCTCCCTTGCGGTGGCGGGCCCCTCTGTGCCCACCGCATCTACAGGTACAGCTGCCACCCCCCTACCAGCACCGCCCTCCCAGCAGCCCCTCAGCGTGTGTCCCGTGGCCTCTCACCCAGGAGGGTGGGCATCTCCTTCACCCCAGGCACCTTAGACCCTGCCCCAGTCAGCCCTGCAGCCCTCAGTGAGGAGGCCATTGACCTCCTCAGGTCCCTCACTGTTGGGCAGTCTACCATTCTGAATGCCATCCAGGGTGTAGAGAGGCATTTGCAACAGACCAATGCGTACCTGGAAGGCATTCATTGTGGTCAGGCAGCCCAACAGCGAGCTTTTCAGACTCTGGCCTCAGCACTGATGGCAGCCATTGTCCCTGTGTCCAGCCTCCTCCCTCCAACTTCCTCTACCCAGACCCAAACCCCTTTACCTCAGCCTATCCCAAGCACACCATCAGACCAGAATGCACACACCTCAACACACAAGGGAAGCTCTGGCAAACATAAGCACCACACATCCCACAGGCACTCACACAAGCATCATACCAATGCACACATACCAACATCCACTGCCTCCACTGTGTCCCCCTCCTCCACGTCTCCATCCTCCCTCCCAGTCTCGTCTCCACTCACACCTGCATGCACTACATCTTCAGCCACTACCTCCATCACCAGCACACCCATCACCACACCCCGCTCACTTGCACTCACCACCCCCACTACCATTCACACATCCCCTGTGTCCTTTTCCAGTGTGTCTGTGAGCCCACCTCCCAAGGTACACAAACGCAGCCACACACCCACCCAACAGCCATCCACCTCATGACAGCCTCCAGCCCAGGCAACTTCACCCAAAGTCCGCAAACGTACACCTCCTGCAACCACTTCTTCTTCCTCCGCTCCCAAACCCCCTCCATCTACCCGTACCAGTGTATCCAAAAAACTTTTCCTGTCCAACCTTGACCTCTTCCCCTCACCTCCCCCAACCCTTCAGTCCCCTAGGGCCCGCCTTTCCAGGTCCCAACCCTGCACCTCAGCCACAACATCAACGGGCACAGGGGTGCCAACAGTAACCGGCTTCTGGAGTGCGCCAAGCAGCAGGGCAGCCAGTGTGCCAAGGAGCCAGACTAGGGACAGTCCCCCACCTCAAAAGCATAAAAAGTTGGCCAGTGCCCAGTGGGAGAAACGCAAAACATCTACCACCAAAGCCTCTCCCAGTAGTACAGTTGAGAGTGGGAAGACAGCTGCGCCACCATCCAAGGTGGGGAAGGGGCACAGAAAGACAGGCAACTCACAGAAAACCTGCACAGCGGACAAGACCGCCACCAGCACTGGTGCCAAGGACACCGCTGCCACAAACACCGCTGCCAAGGACACTGCCGCCACAAGCACCACTTCAGAGGACACCACCGCCACCAGCACCGCTGCCAAGGACACCGCTGCCCCAAGCACCACGTCAGAGGACACCGCCACCACCAGCACCGCTGCCAAGGACACCGCCGCCACAAGCACCGCTGCCAAGGACACCGCCACCACAAGCACCGCAGGCCAATGAGCACCAAAAGGTCTGATGCTACTGGGGCTGCCACGAGCAGGATGAAGCACTCTGGGCACCAAGCCCCCTCCAGAACCAGTGGAGTATCCAATCCACTACCTCACTTCTTGGCAGGATGAAGCACTCTCGGCACCAAGCCCCCTCCAGAACCAGTGGAGTATCCCATCCACTACCTCAGTCCTTGGCAGGATGAAGCACTCTGGGCACCAAGCCCCTTCTAGAACCAGTGGAGTATCCCATCCACTACCTCAGTCCTTGGCAGGATGAAGCACTCTGGGCACAAAGCCCCCTCCAGAACCAGTGGAGACTGTTATCCACTTGAGAGACTGTGGCTTTGCACTCCCCAGGATAAAGCAGTGGACAAACCACCCACTTGAGAGACTTGTGAGACTGTGGCTTTGCACTCCCCAGGATAAAGCAGTGGGCAAACCACCCACTTGAGAGACTTGTGAGACTGTGGCTTTGCACTCCCCAGGATAAGGCAGTGGGCAAACCACCCACTTGAGAGACTTGTGAGACTGTGGCTTTGCACTCCCCAGGATAAAGCAGGGGGCAAACCACCCACTTGAGAGACTTGTGAGACTGTGGCTTTGCACTCCCCAGGACAAACCAGTGGGCAAAGCACCCACTTGCGAGACTTGTGAGACTGTGGCTTTGCACTCCCCAGGATAAAGCAGTAGGCAACCCACCCACTGGAGAGACTTGAGAGACTGTGGCTTTGCACTCCCCAGGATACATCAATGGGCATGGTGCCCCCTCGTGGATCTGGCGTCGTGCAGTCATCCGGCTGAGGTGCCCCCGTTCCCTTCCCCCTGAGGTGCCTGTTGCATTTTGAACTGATTCCCCAGCAGTGTTCTCTCCGTTTTGATCGGGTATCTTGTGTGGGCCTCGCCCATGCATTTTGGGCCCAGTGGTCCACAGACTTTAATGGTGGAATACCTTGGACTTGTATTATTGGTGTACAAATTTGTTAATAGTGTATATATATTTTTTGAATACTGAATTTTAATAGGTTACAATCGTTCAACCTCATTTCCTTTTGTCTTTGCATTCTTCCGGGAGGGCTCCTGGTAGAGTAGCAGGAAGACAAAGGCAGGGAGTATGTGGAGTTCCGGTTCCATGGCGTCCTGGTTCTTCGTGGGGTGTGTAGAGGTGAGCGTTTTCCCTTCCAAGTCCTGTTTCCTCTGTGTTTTTGTTCACGGTGAATCTATCCCGGAAAAGGTGGCGGATTGGACTGTTGTAATACTCTGGGCGGTACTTTGTCCTCCGCATGTCTGTTGGCGGTTACCGCCGCGGTGTTTGTTTGTACCGCCATGACGGTCGGAGTGTTAAAGTGGCTGTCTATGTTGGCAGTATCCGCCACGGTCGTGATTAAAAAAAAATCCTGCCGGCCTGTTGGCGGTTTTACCTCCGCTTTAACACTGACCGCCAGGGTTGTAATGACCACCATAGTGTGCACAGAGCCCAGGGGTTCCCCAGAGGCTTAACAGAGGCTAAAGTGGATAATACTAATGCTCTCATTTGTGGTAGTGTGGTTGAGCAGTTAGGCTTAACAGAGGGTAGTGCAAAGCATTTGTTGTACACACACATGCAATAGAAGAAGCACACACCCAATAACTTAACTCCAGACCAATGATTTTCATATTGCAAAAATATTTTTTCTTAATTTATTTCTAGAACCACAAGATCGAAGTTGCATAAGTACTTCAATAGATATAAATTTCACAGATACATCAACAGTACTTTGTTTGAAATCGAAAAGTTATACAGTTTTTGAAATATTGGCAATCATCTGTTTTAAAAGTTGACACTGCAATTTTCAGAAATAGTTCCTGGGGGGGGGAGTTAGTAAGATTTGCAGGTAAGTACTTGACTTACAGTTACAGTCTCTGGGGGTTAGGAAGTCCACAGGTTGGGATTCAAGTTAACCCCAAACACCCACCACCAGCAACACGGAGCCAGCGGGGGGCAGAGGTCAAAGTTGAGGCAAATTTAACATGGGCTCCTGTGGAGAATGGGGGCACTCAGGATCAGGACTGCCTGCAGGTAAGTACCTGCAACATCAGAGGGAAGACCTGGGGGTTTAAATTGGCACTGGGAGGTCTGTGAGTAGGCAGCAAAAACGCACCCTCAGCGGCACTGAGATGACCGGGTGCAGGGTTCCAATAAGGCATCGGGTTTCCAATGCTAGTCTATGATGGTACCCCGAGGGTCACTCAGATGCTGCAGGTGGGTCCAGGGTGTCAGCTTGGACAACCCCCAGGCTGGACAGGGAGGAGGGCTGCCTGCTGAACGTAGCTGCACCAGAGGTCAGGTTCACCAAGGCCTGGAGGCTGCAGGTACAGTGGTCTTTTAGGCGTCGGATTTCTTCATCCAGAGCTTTTGTAGTCAGGGGTGTCCTCGGGATTCCCTCTGCAGGTGTCGTCATGGAGGAATAGAGAGGTCAACCCAGGGTGAGCACTTTCTCACAATCACCTCGGGACTCTCTCTAGCTGGTTGGACCACCTGGTCACTGTCCAAAGGCATCGGGTACAGGGTGGTCAGGACTCATTGATCCAAGGAGGCTCTGGAGACCCTTGTTGTCATTTCCTTGTGGACAGGGCTGCTGTCCTCAGGAGTTCTTGCTCCTTTGTGATGTGGGGCAGTCCTCTGGAGGTTGGCAGAGGTCACTGGTCCCACTGGATGCGTCGGTTTCTTGTTGCAGGTCCTTTGAAGCAGGAGACAGGCCAGTAGGGCAGGGGCCAAGGCAATTTGCCTTTTCCTTCTTCTCTGCTGGGGGTTTGGCTTAGCAGTCCTTCTTCTTTCTTGTTAGGTCAATAGGAATCTGGTGAGCTGGGTTCAGGGAAGCCCTTAAATCCTGGATTTAGAGGCGTTACAGTGGTCAGAGGGCAGTAGCTAATGGGTACTGTCTCTGAAGGTGGCTACACCCTTCTTGTGTCCACTCCCTTTGGGAGGGGGTCACAAACCTAACCCTATTGGTCCCTGGCCTCCAAACCAAGATGGAGGATTCTGCGGGGATAAGGTCACATCAGCTTAGAGGTGGTCCTAGCTGAGGTGGTCACTCCTCCCCCCTAATTTTCCCTCCTGACTTGCCCCTAAAAGTGAGGCTTTGTCCAGGGGGCAGGCAACCCCACTAGCTGGAGTGCCCTGGGGCACTGTGACCAGAGGCTTGAGCCTTTGAGGCCCACACCCAGGTGTTACGGTTCCCACAGGGGGGGACGTGTGAAGCACCTCCACTCAGGACAGGCTTTGTTTCTGGCCCCAGAGAGCACAAAGGCTCCCACCCCATGTGGTCAGATACTTGTCTGAAGGTGGCAGACTGGCACAGACTGGTCTGTCCTGCACTAGCAGTCTGGCTAACATACAGAGGGCACCTCTAAGATGTCCTCTGGGTGCATTTGTCAATAAGTTCCACACTGGAATCAGTGTGGGTTTATTGTGCTGAGAAGTTGGATACCCAACTTCTCAGAATTCAGTGAAGCCACTATGGAGCTGTGGGGTTTGTAATGACAAACTTTTAAACCATATACTCAATATGGCTACACTGCACTTACAATGTCTAAGAATGGGCTTAGACACTGTACGGGCATATTTCTCATATAGCTATGCCCTCACCTGTGGTATGTGCACCCTGCCTTAGGGCTGTAAGGCCTACTAGAGGGGTGACTTACCTAGTCCACAGGTAGTGGTTTGTGGGTATGGTACCCTGAGGGGGGTGTTATGTTTACCTTGCCTTTTTCTCCCCACCAGCACACACAAGCTGCAAAGGCAGTGTGCATGTGCTTTGTGAGGGGTCTCCCAGTGTGACATAATACATGCTGCAGCCCCTTGGGACCTTCCCTGGCTGCAGGGCCCTTGGTACCATGGGTACCTTTGACAAGGGACTTAACTGTGTGCGTGGGTGTGCCAATTGTAGGAACAAAGGTGCAGATTTTGGGAAAGAACACTGGTGCTGGGGCCTGGTTAGCAGGATCCCAGCACACTGTCAATCAAAGTTGGTATCAATATCTGCAAAGAGTGGGGAGTAACCATGCCAACAGCAGTACTTTTCTACACAACCCCCCAAATGAAAGAGGATGAGACTAACCTTTCTCAAGAAAGTCTTCACTATCTAAGTGGAAGAACCTGGAAAGCCCATCTGCAAATGCATAGGCAGTCCCAGGTCTGTGTTCCACAGGGATATGGAGCACCTCAAAAGTTTAGGGTTCTCGCCTTTCATTTGCATTAGGGTTGCATTTGGCCTCCACCTACAAGGTGGCCCAAGTATACAACTGTGCCCTGCCCTATTTGGCACTTTGATGCTTTTATGGTGAGGCCTGCTGATTGTAAGGCCTGCAAAACCTTCCCCAGTTGGATCAGGTGACCCCGCCAGGTGGAGCTGAAGACAACAATATTATCTAGATATCCTCCACTAAAAGGCTCCAAGCCAGCAAGGACTCGATTTGCCAACCTTTGGAAGGTGGCAGAGGCATTCTTTAAGCCAAAGGGCATAAAAGTGAACTGATAATGCCCATCAGGTGTAGAGAATGCTGTCTTTTAATTTGCTCCTGGTGCCACCCTAATTTGCCAGTTCCCTGCAGTTAAGTCCAAGGTACTTAAGAATTTAGCTGCACCTAACTTTTCAATCAATTCGTCTGCTCTGGGAATAGGGTGTGCATCTGTCTTGGTGACCGAGTTGAGACCTCCATAGTCCGCACAGAACCTTGTTTCTCTCTTTCTGTACTTGGTATGAGGTTTGGGGACTAAGGCCCATATTTATACTCTGTTTGTGCTGGATTTGCGTTATTTTTTTTTACACAAATCCAGCACAAACTTAACTATATATTTATACTTTGACACTGGACCTGTCTAGCGTCAAAAATATGGAGTTAACATCATTTTAAGGATGCGTGAAACCACCTTCCGTCAATGAGATGCAAGGTAGGCTTTCCCGTACAAAAAATTACTCAAACACCCGGGTGGGAGGCGGACCCAAAAAATGACCCTAACCCGATTTGCTTAAAATTTTAATGCCTGGGTTAGGGCAGGTGTTAAATTGAGACAAACACACCACTACTTAAGGAAAACACACACAAGCAACATTACAGACCAACACGACAACATGGAGGTGTTACTGATGCAGCTTGCAAGACAACGCCAAGCACAGGACCAACGGCGGCAGCCACCACCACCCCAACGTGGCCCATAAAGGCAATGCAGAAGGCAGGAGAGACTTTTCACAAACAGGACAACCCTCCATGGCCTCAAGGAACAGGACATCATTCGGAGGTATCGACTCAACTGGCAAGCCATACAGCAGCTGCTGGGCCATATTGAGCCACAACTAATAGCTAGCCTGCAGACACCACACAACATATTACTGGTGACCAAGCTTCTAGCTATCTTGCAAATGTTGGCAAGTGGCTCCTTCCAGACAACTGGTGCCGTGGTCGCTGGGGAGTCACAGCCCTCATTCCTGCCCAAGGTGTTAGATGCCATATTCTCCCTCACACCCTGCCACATCAGCTTCCCCAACACCCAGCAGAAGCAGCAGGAAATAAAACAGGGGTTTTATCAAATCCATAGCTTCCCACATGTGCTTGGTGCAATTGACTGCACCCATGTTCAGATCGTCCCACCTGCAGCAACAGAGCACCTATTCAGGAACAGAAAGCACATGCATTCTACCAATGTGCAGGCCATAGTTGACAACCAGGGATTGTTAACAAACATCTTGGCCAAGCATCCTGGGAGTGTCCATTACTAATTCATATTCCACCACAGCAGGATCAATCAGTACTTCCAGGATGGACAACATGGCAATGGCCTTCTTGTCGGTAAGTCAATAATACTAGTAATATACGCACAGCACCACAACCCTGTAGGACACACAAAACATACACCACTACATTGACACTTGGGCAGGGTGACACTGAGGTATGACACTGGCAGTTATGTTGTACACCCCGACACAATGGGATACACACCTCTGGACAAATGACAGGTGCTGCAAACATTAGCTGCCACTCTAGAGCACCAAGGAACCAATGTCAAAGCTCACAGTGACAATGACATGGCCTGCACTGTAAGTACAACTTGGAAGATGAACCATTTACAATTACATTAGGCCACATAGTCAATAGGCTACCCTCCCAAGCGTGGAAGGGGTGTGCAATGTGTGTACAGCAGGTCTAACACCATGAGACACATCGTATGATGATGCAGACTCAGATGTTGGTGACACGGAAATACTGAGGCAGTCCCAACATCATACATCACTCCTGGGGTGCAGTTTCCAGGTTGTAATAAGGAAGTGGACTGTGCAATGAATACACATTGATGTGCCTCCAATCCAAACTGCACACTGCTGCACACACTGAAAGAGCCAATTGTCCATCAAAATAGCATATGTACAGGAAGATGGCCCTTCCTGCACATATAGATCCACCTCCAAAAAGCAGTTAGCCAGGTTCCCTGGAGAAAGTTCGGTAGTATAGGTGCACAGTTGCATATGAGCTACTGGCAGAGGGAACAACAAAGGCTTGCCTAGGAACAAGTCACACATAGGACAATTGTGCATCGTCAATATGGAACAGCTCAGTCCTGCCAAGTTATGGAGATGTGTTGTGCATTGTCACCTACCCAATTCAAAGGGCCTCAGTGTCGCATTTCATCTGCAATGACAAATGTCTAAATCGGTGGGATGGCCAGGCCATGTAGTGCAACCACGTTACCACCACATCTGAATCCATTGTGTGTGTGAATGTATCATGTCCCCTCCAGTGAAAGCACACTAAAGCATGTGGGATACTACACAAGGCATGGTACATGCATAATGACCAACAGTTCGGAAACCAAATCATAGATCTAAGTTCAATGAGCCAAACACAAGTTGTCATGTCAAACAACTCAGTGCAGAGAAGACCTCACAGAAGCCCAGGAACTCACACAATTCCACAAACACATATGAGTCACAGACGGTGCAAGATATCAACTGCCATGCTAAATGACATTCCTGTTGCAAGCACTAACAAAATACTCACCCGTATTTTCTTTTGAAGCGGAACAGGGTTGTGGGATCCAGCCATGGATCATTACCCCATTCCCCTACCTAAGCACAGCAACAGTGATTGCCAATAATGAGGCACATTGGAGGACACGCACCATTGTGGAAAGGACTTTTGGCATCCTGAAGTCCAGATTCAGGAGCCTGGACGTCAAAGGAGGCAGCCTCCTATATGCCCCCACATTGTGTGTAAAATAATACAGACCTGTGCTATCCTGTACAACAACATTTGTGTGAGGATGAGCATCCCATTATCTGAGCCAGACCAAGAACTGCCTGAGGAGGAGAAGGAGGAGGATGGTGGCAGGGAAAATGAGGGGGAACAGCAGAACACAGCTGCAGGACTGTGCCACAGACAGCAAATTGTACACAACTTTTTTACTTAATAGTCACTCTACACACCTTGTTAAGATATGTAACACCTTACTTGATCACACAATCCTGCTCTGGTGTCTTCATTCTCCATCACATGACCTTAGGAATGTGAGTATTACCTTAGGGAGCATGTTACAAAGACAAATCTGACTACTTTTCATGCAACATCACATGTGATACGTATGATTGTACAGGAAACATCACACACATATAAAAAAATACTAATTTCTTGAAGGTCACATATGAAGGACACAATCAATGGACCGCAACAAATGAGTCACAGCCACGTTGCCAACATGGTCAACTGTAGCACATGACAAACAACTATGACATCTCCAATCATAAGGTAAATAAGGGCCCCATAAATGAGGCAGTGGATGTGAACTATCAGAAGTATAGGAATGTATATATGACCCCTGACATTACTAGGTGTGACACTTGCAATGTCTGCAAGGAGCGTGTGTGACAAGCAGGGGCATCATTTGTGAAAATGGATAGCATGATTGTCCCAGGTATGACAAGCAATGTTCACAACACATGCCCTGCGCAGTCGATCACTGGAAATCAGTCCTGCCACTGCCATGTGCCACAACTCTGCCATCCTAGATCTAGGGGGCGCTGTAAACAGACTATCTGTAGCGTGGAAATCATCATTAACACTCACCCAGAGTCCCTTTCTGACTCCTGTTTGCTTCCCTTTTCGATATGGCATGCTACAGAAGATTTTCATTTGCTCCCATGGACTTCAGGTCCCATAATGCACTGCCTGGTAGTCGGTAAGACCTATAATCTTCTGCCCATTGCTTCCTATGAGAAAAGTCTGGTTGTTCCTTTATACTGGATTCTCTCCTCCGGGACTTGTGAGAGACTGAAGCTGCACACACCTGTGACCTCTGGAACTGCTATAAGCTGGCATTCCCTGAAGTTCCTCATCGTGCATTGGAGTTCGATTCCTTTGCGTCCCACACCCCTTGTTGGATTGTGTTCCAGTCTTGCTTCAGCCAGAGCCTGCTATCTGTTTCCAAACCTGGTTCCTGCTTATTCCTGCTCTCTGTTTCCCAGTCCTGTTACTGCTTGTTCCAGCCAGAACCTGCTCTCTGTTTTCCAGTCCTGTTCCTTCCTTTGCTTAAGCCTGAGCCTGCTCTCTGTTCCTGCCTTTGCCTCTGAGTTTGTTCCTTCTGTTTCTGTTTCCTCTTGGGTTATCGTGTCTGGTAAGTGTACTATCAGTCCGCACCTGTGTATAAGTGTTTTCCTTTGTACTGGGGTCTGCTCCTGGTTCCCAGGAGGCAATGCCAGCCCCAATCCTTTGTCTAGTGTTGCATGTAGTCCTTAGTGCCTAACAGTGACAGTATGCTATTGCTGTTTTCCAGGAATTTGTCAACACCAGGACAGTGCGCACTCTACGGGCAACATAATGCAAGATGGCAAACCTTATGCAATGTAATAGTTCATGCATTGTGTGCCGATATTGCATATTAACTTTTTGCATTGCAGGTATTTATCTTAAAATGTCATTAATACTGTTTGCAATAATACTGTTTGCAATGTATTGTTTATTTCCAAGCCTTTCCTGCAGCCTGGCTGGGTGTGGCAGGTGGGCGGGGCTTGGGTCTATTTAAGGAACCCAGCCCAGCTCCATGTGCTCACTATTCAGAGGTCCTAGTGCAGAGCAGCAACATTTTCCAGAGCTCCTGTTCCGGAGGCCTACTTGGACATTTCCTGGCCCTGTCCTCATTATCTTGTTGATCTTCAAGTAGGGTGGTAAGGCGGAGTTCGGGATATACCTTGACTCAGTTTTCTAGAAACATTTGAGTTTTTGGCTTTGTAATTTACAGTGTGCGTAATTTATTCTTGGCAATTAACCCTTGCAGTTCGGATCGGCAGAGTGCACGATCATTTCAAGGCATTTGAATCTTGATGGTTGAATCGGCAATAGTGTGCGGGATTCATTCTTGGCAATTAACCCTTGCAGTTCAGATCGGCAGAGTGCGCGACCATTTCAAGGCATTTGAATCTTGACGGTTGAATCGGCAACAGTGTGCGCAATTCATTCTTGGCAATTACCCTTTGCAGTTCAGATCGGCAGAGTGCGCGATCATTTCAAGGCATTTGAATCTTGATGGTTGAATCAGCAACAGTGTGTGAGATTCATTCTTGGCCATTAACCCTTGTAGTTCAGATCGGCAGAGTGCGCAATCATTCCAGGTACTTGAGTCTTGATGCGCAGTCTGGCAATAAGGTGCGCAATAATTTCTGGGCAATTGAATCTTGAAACTTAGATCAAACAGAGTGTGATCTTTCTAGACAAAACAAGTTTAGTCAGTTTGCCTATTCCACAGTATAATTCATGAATCCAATAGCAGAGCAGCAACATTTTCCAGAGCTCCTGTTCCGGAGGCCTACTTGGACATTTCCTGGCCCTGTCCTCATTATCTTGTTGATCTTCAAGTAGGGTGGTAAGGCAGAGTTCGGGATAGACCTTGACTCAGTTTTCTAGAAACATTTGAGTTTTTGGCTTTGTGATTTACAGTGTGCGTAATTTATTCTTGGCAATTAACACATGCAGTTCGGATCGGCAGAGTGCGCAATCATTTCAACGCATTTGAATCTCGATGGTTGAATCGGCAACAGTGAGCGCGATTCATTCTTGGCAACTAACCCTTGCAGTTCGGATCGGCAGAGTGCACGATCATTTCAAGGCATTAGAATCTTGATGGTTGAATCGGCAATAGTGTGCGGGATTCATTCTTGGCAATTAACCCTTGCAGTTCAGATCGGCAGAGTGCGCGACCATTTCAAGGCATTTGAATCATGACGGTTGAATCGGCAACAGTGTGCGCAATTCATTCTTGGCCATTAACTATTGTAGTTCAGATCGGCAGAGCGCGCGATCATTCCAGGTACTTGAGTCTTGATGCGAAGTTTGGCAATAAGGTGCGCAATAATTTCTGGGCAATTGAATCTTGAAACTTAGATCAGAGTGTGATCTTTCTAGACAAAACAAGTTTGGTCAGTTTGCCTATTCCACAGTATAATTCATGAATCCTATAGCTGTTAATTCTCTGGGAATTAATGTACTCATTGACTCTTGTTGTGGTGTCTTTGCTATTCTAAGGATTAACTTGAGAAAGTTCAATATTCAAAGTATATGATTATCAAAATGTCACGTTATTGAAAAGTTGTTGATTGCTCATATTATTAGAGCATAAAGAGTTAAAACAAAGTTCATGAAGATTAATGTGAACAACCTTGCTATTGTGTTCTTAACTCTTGCACCCACAGGTCTTCTTCCCCGCTGTTCCCAACCTAAACCTAAACCCCATTCCCCACTTGGCCATTCTTTAACTCTGTGCTATAACGGCTAGTAGAGTTTAGAGCTGCCAAGAGGTGGATATATTGGGAACAGGCGCAAACCCTGAGGATCTGGTCTCGCTGACAGAATTGCCACTGTGTCTCCAGCTGGACCTACAAGGGATAGTCTTGTGTATTTAAGTACAATCCTTGTTTGTGCCCTAAGAGTCCAGAGACAGACTTCACTTTTGCTGCCTCCTTTCTATGGGGCTTGCGGGGTGACTATCTGTAAGATTAATCTGCACAGAGGCATTGACGTTCCCTGTTAATGTGGGAAGTTCTGAGCCCTACCCTGTGTACAACCTTAGTGATAACCCTAGCATGTTTGTCCATTACTGATCCGTTCCTTGTTTGTTCACACTAAGGTTGCTCTGCCTTCAATTTCCTGTTTTCTGTGCCTTACCATAGCTGTCCATTCCCCTTGTATGACTGACACAGGGTACACATGCCCACACACTTGAATTGGACACTTCTGTGGAATGCACATCTGAAAATATGTGAACACATGCAGCCAGGGCAGCAGGTCCACCACAGCAACACAAGTAACATAGCTAATTGTAATGAGTCAAACTGACGTGTACCAAACATTTTATGGGTGGAATTTAGGCACAGGGTCTCAAACACACTATGTACCAAACTTATACACATGTCAGACATTTCTGCAGTCCACACACGTCACCATGAACTCATAACCAAAAATTAATGATATATGACAGGTAACATATCCTACATAGCACTTATCAGCCATCCTCAATGATACCTGAGTTTTGTTTGTCGTCTGAAATGTAATGTTCCCTAAGTCAAACAACTACACACATCACATGAGTCAACAAATGTTACAAGCACATACCATGACTGTTGTAGATCACTGATTGCCATCAGATGAAGATACACATTTGGCACACATTCATACATTTGCATGATGTCCAAAGTATTGCATGCCATTCCTTCAGAAACGCACACATC
The DNA here is from genome assembly GCF_031143425.1 of Pleurodeles waltl. Lineage (NCBI taxonomy): Eukaryota > Metazoa > Chordata > Amphibia > Caudata > Salamandridae > Pleurodeles > Pleurodeles waltl. The sequence goes on from NC_090450.1 coordinate 257,593,633, forward strand.
GTTGTGACAGATCATTCACACCAAAATCACAAAGTAGCCTGCTTTACCACATGTGGCCATACACTATATTATACACTGCAGGCAAATATCATCCTGTCTTCATGTTGATACAGGGTCCTTAGCGTGAATTCCACCCATGCACCACACTCATGCAGATGTCCATTGAAATTGAAGTATACAGGTAAAGCCTGGTATTTTGCTGCACATGTAGGTGATGCGCCGAAAATATTCACACAAACATCATATGCATCAAAAAAATACACGCAAGACGTAAAACGGGCTGCAAGGGGACAGGAGGTGATGTAATAGCAAATCCTGTTTACGGTCATGGTACAGTGGGTGTACTTTCACTTTCACTTTACAGTCTGTGCAATTTGTTGACTGTGTGGCTGTGTCTTGGTATTGCTGGTGTGTTGATTGCGTTTATTGTATCTTGTGGTGTCTCTCTTGTTGTGTCTGTCGTGAAATCTGTGTGTTAATTGTACCAGTGTATGTGATTTTGTGTAGTTTAGTGTCTTTCTTATTGTATTTGTAATGTTGGTGTCTGTCTGGGTGCTAGATTAGTTGGGTTAGTTGGGGTTCTTATGTTTCCTTTATTTTAATTTCTTTTCCTTTTTTTCAACATTTACTGTTTGAGTTTGTGGTTGAGAGTCATGTCAGGAAGGGCGAGGCGGACACGCATGGGGGAGGAGGAGCTTGGGGGATTTGTGTAGCTGGTGTGCCACTTCCTACCTATGATGCTCGAGGTGGGTGGCCGGGTGATACAGGGGTATCACACAGAGGTGAGGTGGCTGCGGTGGGGCAAGGTGCTTTACCACCTGAAGAGGGTGTACCATACCAGCCGGAATGAGAACCAGCAAAAGCATTGCTGGGCTGACCTGGTGTCCAGAGAGTAGAATATGCTGGACCACCTGGGTGTGGTGATTGGTGGCCCTGTTGGTGAGTATCACATTGACAAATGTGTACAGTAGAATGCTCCTGAGTGACAGTAGCAGATGTGTTGGTGTGCTGCATGCAATGTTTGTGGGCAGGTTGAATGCAACCAGAACAAAGTGTTAGTGTCCTAGTACTGAGATGGAGTCCACATGTCTATACATGTTAACAATGCAGGTCTTAGGTTTATTGAGTCATGTATGACTATCCCTTAGGGCCACATGTACAAAGCTCTTTTTTATTGTCGTAAACGGCCCAGTTCGTAGAATTGGTCCGTTTTTGTTGAGAAAAAATGCTTTTTCCAATGCACAAACCCAATTTTGCCATTCCGCAATCACATTGCCGAATCACAAAACAGGGTTTGCTAGTCGCATTTAGGAATGGGCGAGTCGCAGTCCGATGTATGATTGTTATGTGACCCCGAATGACGTCACAAAACAATTGCAGTTACCACCAGTTTCAAGCTGGTGCTAACCCATTCACAAAAGGAAAGGGGTCCCCATGGGGATGCAAAAAATGAATGCAAGCAAAAACATTGGTTCGGAGCAGGCTGTGGTCCCACGGACCACTGCCTGATCTGAAAAAATGAAAATAAAAGTTATCATTTTTGTCTTTGACATGCATTCTGTTTACCCTTAATGATCCCTGTGAGTGCCGCCATTCCAAATGGGTTTGCAAATTGAAACCTGCCTCATGAATATTCATGAGGTAGGTCATTTGCTACCCCATTCGGAAATTGCAAACAGTGTCATTGATAGTGTTGTACATCGTTTTTTCCTACTCGCAAATTGCGAGTCGCTAAGTCTCGCAATTTGCGACTTACTAAACCTGATCTTCGTACATGTGGCTCTCAGTCACACATTTCAGGTGCTGTGGCAACACCTGTGCCCATGCATTCTGTCAATGATGATCAGGTAAGACACTGTCAGCATACCACATTTCCCTGGATCCGGACAGCAAAGTGGGCAATCCATGTTTAGCTCTACATTGTCATCATTACACACACACATAATCCCTGCCATTATGTTGGCTAAGGGGAGATACCCGGTTTAGGGGACAGCCAATGGGGCTTTTGTTACCAACTTACAACGGTGCCACATCTGTCATGGACCACTGAATGCATGATAATTGCAGACTGAAAATTGAGCCACATGACCATCACACAGTTACTCAGTGTTCCTTGATGCACAAGCCACAATATCTGAGTCACCTGCATTGCAGTGCACCATGAAACTTTTCACCCAAATAAAATCGTGCCATGGAGTACCATCCTAAATGGATTAGCCACATATGGTTGTAGTAGGGTTTAGCACCACATGATTGTTAGGCCTAGTGCATGTGTGCAGATGTGTGGCAATCACTCACCGGAGTGTCAGTGTCAATGTGAGTTTTCAGTGGTATGTCTGTTGTACTGTCTTCATGCAGGATCACCAGCTCACTCATGTAAAATGTTACACACTGTGATATGTTGTCCACTTGTATGTACAATGATATGAACATTGAGCATATATTTCCCTCCATGTCTTACAGGTGGACCTGCCCCCTATACCATCAGAGAAGTGGCAAGATTTCCAGACCCGACGTATCCAGTAAGTGTGATAATGTCTGTCCCGTGTAGTGATTGTGGCTGTTGTGTGAGTGACTCTTGTGTGTTGCACTCATTGCAAGATATGTGGAGCTGGCAAGTGATCAGATAACTTAATAGGCTGGATGGTGATATAGGGGGTGATTCTCACCCTGGCGGGCGGCGGAGGCCGCCCGCCAGAGTTCCCCCCTCCAAAATACTGCTCCGCGGTCGAAAGACCGCTGAGGGTATTTTGGGTTTTGCACTGGGCTGGCGGGCGACCGCCAAAAGGCCGCCCGCCAGCCCAGTGCAAAACACCCTTCCCACGAGGACGCCGGCTCAGAATTGAGCCGGCGGAGTGGGAAGGTGCGACGGGTGCAGTGCAGTGGGAGTCCCATGCCCTGCCTCTTTGCCCTTTCCACTGCCTGATTTGCAGGGCTAACATGCATTGTGTAGTAGGTATGTGCCTCCTCGTTCTTGCACTTGACATTTTGGTCGCCCATGCAACATACCATGCATATGTGTTGTTTCCTGGTTGTCTGCGCTGTCCTGTCCTGCAATACCAGTGACAATTTCCTCTGGGATGATGGCTGTAACCAACTCCTCCATCTTGTCCAGGTCCTCTTGTGGTGCTAGACTCCAACCTTCGGTCTGCAGTGCTGCCTTCCTGTTACTTGCCATTTTCTCTTTTGTCCTCCGCTTGCAGCCATGCCAGCGTTTCTTGCACTCAGTGGCAGTTCTCCTGACCTCTGCCACACTGTTAATCTTGTCCACAATCTGCTGCCAAATTGCCTCTCTCCTTCCAATTGGCAATTTAGAGGTGATGAAGAGTTGATGTTGGTGCTCCGTCACTTCTCTCACCAGTATTTCATGCTCCTCCACGCTGAAGCGACACTTCTTCTTTTTCTTGCCTTGGCCCCTGGGTCTTGTCAATGTCCTCTTGGCTGGTTCCTGGTTGTCAGGGGTCTCCCTGGGGTCTCTCCTGGCTTTGTGGATTCAACTTGCCTCTCCTTTGCACTGTTTGCTCTATTCGCGTCACTTTTTGATTCTATTGTTGGCAAAAATGTCTCATTTCCATTTTGCGATGTGTTTACATGTCATAAACTGGATTAGAGTAATTTTTCCTGCTTTAATGTCATTTTGCCTTACGACAAAGGTTGGCGTCAGGAAAAATGACTCTAACGTATTCTTAGCGCCAACCGGCGTCATAGTATAAATATGACTCAGGGGTAGCATCAAAAAATGGTGCTAGACATCGCTAAACTTTTTGAAGCAAAACTGCAGTAGTGCAGTTTTGCGTAAAAAAGTATAAATCTGGCCCTAAGACCACTGGGGTAGCCCAGGGACTGTCAGAGTGCTCAATTACCCCTAACTCCAGCATCTTGTGGACTTCAACTTTGATGCTCCCTTTGACTTGGTCAGAATGTGTGTATATTTTTGTTTTGACAGGTAAACTGTCTCCTGTGTCCACATCATGGATACACAGGTGAGTTTGCCCGGGGGTCAAGGAGAAGAGCTCAGCAAACTGCTGTAGGACTTGCCTGCAGTCAGCTTGCTGTTGGGCAGAGAGGGTGTCTGAATAGACAACTCCATCTACTGACCCATCCTTAGGGTCAGTTGAGAGGAGGTCAAGGAGAGGTTCACTGTCTGCTTCCTGATCCTCATCAGTAACCATCAGCATAGTTATATCTGCCCTATCATTGTAGAGTTTCAGGCTGTTCACATGGAGCAGTCTCTTGGGTGTTCTTCTATTGCCAGGTCCACCAAGTAGGTGACTTCACTCTTTTTCTCCAGGATTGGGTAAAGGCCACTCCATCTATCCTGAAGTGCCATGGGAGCAACAGGCTCCAGAACCCCTACCATCTGCCCTGGTTTGAATTCTACCAGTGCAGCCTTTGGTCATACTACAGCTTCAGGAGCAATTGGCTGGCCTCACGGCTTTTGAATGCCTTTTCCATGTACTCAGTGATCCTAGAGCAGAGGCCAAGCACATAGTCCACTACATCTTGTTTAGGCTCATGGAGGGGTCTCACCCAGCCTTCTTTTACAAGTGCTAGTGGTCCCCATACAGGGTCGCCAAACAGAAGTTCGAAGGGGGAAAGCCCACTTCCTTCTGAGGCACCTCTCTGTAGGCGAAAAGCAGGCATGATAGGAGGACATCCCATCTCCTTTTGAGGTTTTCAGGGAGCCCCATGATCATGCCCTTCAATGTCTTTTTGAATCTCTCAACAAGTCCATTGGTTTGTGGAAGGTATGGTGTGGTGAATTTGTAAGTCACCCCACACTCATTCCACATGTTTTTCAAGTAAGCTGACATGAAGTTTGTACCTCTGGCAGAAACCACCTCCTTAAGAAAACCCACTCTGGTAAAAATACCAATCTGGGCCTTGGCTGCTGCAGGGGCTGTAGTAGACCTAAGGGGAATTGCTTCAGGTTCTCTGGTAGCATGATCCACTACTACCAGTATGTACTGGTTCCCTGAGGCTGTGGGTGGCTCAAGTGGACCAACAATGTCCACACCAACCCTTTCAAAGGGATCCCCCACCAAAGGAGTTGAAATGAGTGGGATCTTTGGGTGGCCACCTGTCTTGCCACCGGCTTGACAGATGACACAAGAGCTACAAAACTCCTTCACCTTCTGGGACATACTGGGCCAATAGAAGAAGTGGTTGACAAGCCTATTCCATGTTTTGTTTTGACCCAAATGCCCAGCTAGAAGGATGTCATGGGCCAAAGTTAGGATAAACTCCCGAAACTGCTGGGGCACTACCACTCTCCTGGTTGCACCAGGCTTGGGGTCTCTGGTCTTAGTGTAAAGGAGTCCATCTTCCTAAATAGAGCCTGTGGGAGCCACTGACATCTCTCTTCTCCTGTGCAGCAGCTTATTGTCTCAGGCCTTCAAGAGTGGGACAAGTCTCTGGTCCCTGGCACAGCTGTTCCCTTGAGGTTCCCCCGGGCCCAAGAGCTCCATCTGGGAAGGCTCCAACTAAATGGACTCAGGGGGTCATTCTGACCCCGGCGGTCTGAGACCGCCGGGGCCAGGGTCGGCGGGAGCACCGCCGACAGACCGGCGGTGCCCCACAGGGCATTCTGACCGCGGCGGTTCGGCCGCGGTCAGACTAGGAAAACCGGCGGTCTCCCGGCGGTTTTCCGCTGCCCTACAGAATCCTCTATGGCGGCGGAGCGCGCTCCGCCGCCATGGGGATTCTGACACCCCCTACCGCCATCCTGTTCCTGGCGGGTATCCCGCCAGGAACAGGATGGCGGTAGGGGGTGCCGCGGGGCCCCTGGGGGCCCCTGCAGTGCCCATGCCAATGGGCATGGGCACTGCAGGGGCCCCCGTAAGAGGGCCCCACTATGTATTTCAGTGTCTGCTTTGCAGACACTGAAATACGCGACGGGTGCCACTGCACCCGTCGCACCTTCCCACTACGCCGGCTCAATTCTGAGCCGGCGTCCTCGTGGGAAGGTTGATTTGCCCTGGGCTGGCGGGCGGCCTTTTGGCGGTCAGCCGCCAGCCCAGGGCAAATCCCAAAATACCCTCAGCGGTCTTTCGACCGCGGAGCGGTATTTTGGTGGGGGAAGTCTGGCGGGCGGCCTCCGCCGCCCGCCGGACTTAGAATCACCCCCTCAGTCTCCTCATGGATTAAGACATCTTCCTGGGAAGAGAGTTCTTGCTTCTTGTGCTGTTCAGAAGCTGGTCCCCCAGTCTTCTTACCTTTTTTCTTGGAAGGTTGGGCAATTATTCCAGGCTCCAACACTTCTTTTTCACCATGCGCTCTGCTTCGTGCTCTTGTTTTTATACTTGCCAGTTCAGGTACTCCCAGCATGGCTGCATGGGTTTTGAGCTCTACGGACTCCAGATCATATCTAGCAAGCATTCCACTGGATTGCAGAAGAGACCACTATCTGTTTCAGGCCAGTAACCCCGCCCCATTCTAAAGTCACCATAGCCATGGTATGGACTTTAGTCACATTGTCTGCATTGGTAACTGGATATGTTTGTCCAGCCAATACTGTCCTGGGGAAACCTGTTTCTCTGTCACCATTGTGACACTGGCACCTGTATCCCTCAGGTCTGCTACTTTTGTTCCATTGATTAAGAGCTGCTACCTGTATTTTTGCATGTTAGGCGGCCAGGCAGCAGGTGCGGCTATATCCCCCCCACCCTCAGAGACTAAAGTAGCTTCAGTGTGGACCCTGATTTGCTCTAGGCACATTGTTGATCCCACCTGGAGACTGGATATTCAAGTACTAACTGGAGCAGTGCTAGGGGGATTCTATTTGGGACAGGCCATGTCTCTAGTTTGGTGTCCATTCTCTCCACAGGTGTGACACCAGGCATTCTTGGGATAAAAGTTTTTACCCTTGTACCCACTTGTGGACTGTGAAGAGTCTTGGGCCCACCATTCTGTGCAGGTTTTTGGGGCCCTTGTGAAGACTCTTTGTTTTAGTCCTTAGGTGTCTCACCACCCTTCCCCTGGGGAGGCTCTGTGACCCCTTTCTTTTGGTCATCCCCTGTGGAAGTCTTGGTCACCCTAGTCTTGACCCAATGGTCTGCCTTCTTTCACAATTCTTCAGGAGGAATTGGACCAAGGTCTACCACATATTGATGCAACCTGTCACTGAAGCAGTTACTTAAAAGATGTTCCTTCACAAACCAATTATAAAGCCCATCATAGTCATGAACTCCCCTGCCATTTATCCAACCATCTAGTGTTTTCACTAAGTAGTCTACAAGATCAACCCAGGACTGGCTCAAGGTTTTGTGAGCCCCACAAACCTAATTCTATACTCCTCAGTGGTGAACCCAAAGCCCTCTTATCATGGTAGCCTTCATGTGGTCATAGGATTCAGCATCTGTACCAATGAGTGTGAGGAGTCTATCCTTACACTTACCAGTAAACAATTCCCAAAGGAGGGCTCCCCAGTGAGACCTCTTGAGCTTTCTGGTTGCACAAACCCTCTCAAGAGCTGTGAGCTAGACTCCCCTGTGGAAGATCCAGATCCTATGAGCACTATTCTTGGAGATCAGGGCTTTGGGGTCCTGATCTCCCTAGTTAGGTGAGGAGTGGGGAGTTCATCCTCCTCATCTTTAACATCTTCTCTGTCTGAGGGGATGTCTTCCTCCTCAGCAGGGTGGTCCCTTGTATACTCTGAGAGAGCTCCTGGAGCTTGACCTTGGTAGGGTTGGAACCTGTTCTAATCTTTTTCAGCTTACAGAGGGACCTCACGTCTGCCATCTCTAGATGGAGGTAAGGGGTGAGGTTGAGCTCCACAACCATTTTCTCTGAACTGCTCAATATGCAACTAAAGTTGGGATTACTTTTTAGAACTAAAAACTACTTCTAGTTACAACCCCCTAACTCACAATAACTTTTAAATCTAAAAAGAAATGCTGAAAGGACTTGACCAAGGCCCTAGCAGGACTTTTAAAAGTTTAGAAAAACTTGCCAAATTCAAAAATCAGTTTCTAAGGACAGTTTTGGAATTTAGTCGTGTGATCAGGTATTGGCTGAGTAGTCCAGCAAATGCAAAGTCATAGACCCCACTGCTGATCCACGAATGTAGGAAGCTGGTTCTGTATATACTACATAAAAATGAGATATAGGGGGTCATTACGACCTTGGGTGGCCGCCAATGCGACCCAACTCGCGCCACAGCCATTATGAGATCCCCGCTGGGCCGGCGGGCGGAAACCTGGTTTCCGCCCACCTGCCCAGCGGGGATCTCGACCACAACACAGGAACCGGCTCCAAATGGAGCAGGCCGCGTTGCGGCCGTGCGACGGGTGCAGTTGCACCCGTCGCGCTGCAGACAGTGAAAAGCTGCACAGGGCCGTGGCAGGGGGCCCCTGATCTACCCATGCCAGTGGCAAACCGCCATGAAAAGGCTGGCGGAAGGGGGACTCGTAATCCCCTGGGCAGCGCTGCCCTGGAGGATTACTCCCGCCAGGACTAAAGTGGTAGGAAACCACCGGTCCCGGCGGTGTGACCGCGGCGCTTCCGCTGTGGTCGTAATACCAAGGATTTCACTGACAGTCTGCTGGTGGTGAAATCCGCCAAAACAACCCTGGCGGTCAAAGACCGCCAGGGTTGGAATGACCCCCATAGTGTGCACAGAGTCCAGGGGTTCCCCAGAGGCTTATCAGAAGCTAACGTACATAATACTAATGCTCTCTTTTGTGGTCAAGCAGTTAGGCATATCCAAGGATAGTTCAAATCATGTTTTGTACGCACACAAGCAATAGAAGAAGCACACACTCAATGACTTAACTCTAGACCAATGGTTTTTATATATCAAAAGTGTATTTTCTTAATTTACTTCTAGAACCATAAGATTCAAGTTGCAGGTAAGTATTTCAATCGAGTCGTATTTCACACATACATCAACAATTCTTTGTTTGAAATCGCTAAGTTATACAGTTTTTGAAATATTCGCAATTATCTGTTTTAAAAGCTGACACTGCAATTGTCAGAAACAGTTTCTGGGGGAAGAAAAGTTAGTACGATTTACAGGTAAGTACTTGACTTACAGTTCCAGTCTCCGGGGCTTAGGAAGTTTTCAAGTTAACCCCAAACACCCACCATCAGCAACACGAGGACGGATGGGTGCATAGGTCAAAGTTGAGGAAAGTTAACACGGGCTCCAATGGAGACTGGGGGCACTCTGAATCAGGTCTCCCTGCAGGTAAGTACCCGTCACTTCGGAGGGCAGACCTAAGGAGTTTAGAGGAGCACTGGTGGGCTGACAGTAGGCACCAAACATACACCCTCTGCGACACTAGGGCAGCCGGAGGCAGGGTGCCCACAAGGCATTGGGTTTCCAATGTTTGTCTATGAGGGGACCCCTGGGGTCACCCAGATGCCGCAGGTTGGGTCCAGGAGGCCGGCTTGGACAAACCACAGGCTGGACAGGGAAGAGGGCCGCCTGCTGAAGGTATCTGCACTGGAGGTCAGGTTCTCCAAGGCCTGGGGCCGGCGGGTTCAGTGATCTTTTAGGTGTCGGATAGCCTCATCCGGAGCTTTTGCAGTCAGGGGGTCCAAGGGATTCCCTCTGCAGGCGTCGTCGTGGAGGGGTGGAGAGGTCAACCCAAGGTGGGCACCTGCTCACTGTTGCCTTGGGACTCTCTCTAGCTGGTTGGGCTACCTGGTCACCAGCCAAAGGCGCCAGGTACAGGGTGGTCAGGACTCACGGTTCCGGGGAGGCTCTGGAGTCCCTTAGTGTAGTATCTTTGTGGACAGGACTGCTGTCCTCTGGAGGTCTTGGTCCTTTGTGATGCAGTCCTCTGGAGCTTGATAGAGGTTGCTGGTCCCGCTGGATGCAACACTTTCTTGTTGCAGGTTATTGAAGCATGAGACAGGCTGGTAGGGCTGGGGCCAAGGCAGTTAGTGTTTTTCTTTATTCTGTGCTGGGGGTTCAGCTTAGCAGTCCTTCTTCTTTCTTGTTAGGACACCAGGAAACGGTGATCTGGGTTCAGGGAGGCCCTTAAATCCTGTAATTAGGGGTGTTACAGGGGTCATAGGGCAGTGGCCAATGGCTACTTTCCCTGAGGCTACACCCTTCTTGTGTCCACTCCCTTTGGGGAGGGGACAACAAACCTAACCCTATTAGTCCCTGGCCTCCAAACCAAGATGATCTGCAGGAAGGGGGTCACCTCAGCTCTGGACACCCTAGGGGTGGTCCTAGCTGGGGTAGTCACTCCTCCCTGTTTTTCCTAATTTTCCTGCTAGACTTGCTACCAAACATGGGGCTTTGTCTGGGTGGGTGGGCAAATCCACTAGCTGAAGTGCCCAGGGGCACTGTGACCCGAGGCTTGAGCCTTTGAGGCTCACCACCAGGTGTTACAATTCCTGCAGGGGATAAGTGTGAAGCACCACCACCCAGGACAGGCCTTGTTTCTGGCCCCAGAGAGAACAAGGGCTCTCACCCCATGTGGTCAGAAACATGTCTGAAAGTGGAAGGCTGGCACAGACTGGTCAGTCCTGCGCTAGCAGTTTGGCCAACATACAGGGGGCATCTCTAAGATGCCCTCTGGGTGAATTTTTCGATAAATCCCACACTGACATCAGTGTGGGTTTATTGTGCTGAGATGTTTGATACCAAACTTCCCAGTATTCAGTGAAGCCATTATGGAGCTGTGGAGTTCATAATGACAAACTCCCAGACCATATATTCAATATGGCTACACTGCACTTACAATGTCTAAGAATGGACTTAGACATTGTAGGGGCATATTGCTCATGCAGCTATGCCCTCACCTGTGGTACAGTGCACCATGCCTTAGGGATGTAAGGCCTGCTAGAGTGGTGACTTACCTATGCCATAGGCAGGGGTTTGTGGGCATGGCACCCTGAGGGGGGTGTCATGTTGACTTTTGCCCTTTTCTCCCCACCAGCATACTCAAATTGCAAAGGCAGTGTGCATGTGCTTTGTGAGGGGTCCCTCAGGGTGGCATAATACATTCTGCAGCCCCTGGGGACATTCCCTGGCCACAGGGCCCTTGGTATCATGGGTACCTTTTAAAAGGGACTTAACAATGTGCCATGGGTGTGCCAATAAGGCAGAGTGGTGAGAGTCGGAAAATGGGGAAAATTTGGATTCCTCAATAGCAATAGCAGGCATGCAGTAAGCACAACTTATGGTTGATGCCGAGGCTGAGGGGGGTAGTGCTTCCACTCTGAGGGGTAGCATTCTTGGAGCTGCTCCATTTAAGCAGTACCCCTTATTTTCAAAATTATCCAGAGGCTTTTCCAATCTGAAGACTTAACTTCCTCCACGGATGGAGATGGGGGGATGTCAACAGTAGTCCATCAATTTCGCTCCCTGGGAAGATGCCCCTTGTGAGTATGATGCTGTTGGCTGTCCCCCAGAGCTCAAAGGCGATTGAGGCAATTGCTGAAGGCATGCAGTCCTCACTGCAGTCTGGAGCTATCCTAAAGGTTCAACTCTTGTTAATGCCCGGGACAAACTTTTTCAATCCACTAGAAAAATGTTTGAGGCCATTTTAGTAGAAATTAAAGATTTGAAGGCCACGCAGGCACAGGAGATTGTGGCCCTTCATAATTGCTTGGCTGAAATAGAGGAAGTGATGAGCCAGGTTCCCAGCAGTATAATGGAAAAAGAAGATAAAATGTCCTATCTGGAGGACAAGGTGGAGACTATGCAACGGGAAGTCACTCAGCTGGGAAAAAGTGAACGTCTATTAAAGGAAGTTACAGGATCTAGAAAATTATAATAGGCGATCCAACCTGAGGATCATTGTGGTGTCAGAAGGGGTTGAAGGTAAAAAGATGTCTGATTGGATAGACAGACAATTGAAAGAAAACCCTTCCTGAGTTAACGAGTAATCTGACTGCTCAATGCCTTCTTAATTCTAAGAACCCCCACACAATACTTCTGAACTTTGCCAACTTTCAAGTCAAAGATCGTATCTTATCCTGAGCTACAGAGAAAAGGGCATTGGCTACTCCAGAGGTGTCCCACTTAAAGGTTTTTTCTGATATGTCTGTAATAGCCACACACAGATGTAAAGAATTTATAAAAATGATCGATCTATTCACGACTATGGGTGCGCAAGCATCACTTTTTCAGCTGTCCAACCATAAAGTATTGGTGACGGACCAGTTCCATCTTTTTACAGACACTGAAAAAGCTCAGGCCCTACTGCAGAACATATCTGGTTAGGCTGACCTTTCAGGTTACTAACTTGGTTTGGACTGAGATCTGTGAAGTGATATAAAATTGCAAAAATTATACGGTCTCTCGTCCCTGCGGCAGAAGGACACCAATTGAAGTGCTGCTGATGCATATAAATAAGCAATCTTGGGTGTACGGGGTAGGTTTCCCAGGGATTTCTTGGGGAATAGAGTGCTTCTGGGTGCAGTGTCATGGCAGCCAGGGTGAAAGGGAGGAGGAGGTTCGGGCCTATATACTCTTCCTCAGGGGCTTGGGGGTTGGTGTGGGGTCTGGGTGAGAAGGGGTAGGTTGTGGTGGGTTCAGAGGAGGATTTCTGCATCAGAAAAAATGGGAGCACTCAACACTGCATTAGAACAGAATGAGATTTTAGATGATGAAAGATGGAGCTGGGAAAGTTGGGCATGCGTGGAATTATGGCAAAAACAGAACTGTATCAGTGCTTGGGGTAGAAACTAGTCTGATTAGTTGCGGATACATATAGGATACGCACAATTTTATCTGCAATTCGGGAGAATGGGGTGAGTAACTAGGTGCTGAAGTTGGGGTAGTCTTTCTGCTATACTGCACCTTAAGAAACAATTTAGCACAGCATATTGCACTTTAGGGACGGGGGTGCCTCAGCTGTTATTGCACTGCACTTTTAGGAACAATACGTTAGCACAACACAATGCACTTTATGCCAGGCACTAAGGGGGTCATTATGACCCTGGCGGTAGGCGGAGAACCAGCGGTAAGACCGCCAACAGGCTGGCGGTCTTACTTCATGGAATTATGACCATGGCGGTTACCACCATGGTCATCCGCCGGTTCTCCGTTCCGCCCGCTGGGCTGGAGACCTGGGTCTCCAGCCCGGCGGCCGTCACTATACCGCCGGCGGTATTTTGACCCGGCTTACCGCCGTGGATTTCCAGCGGTTTGAACCGCCATGAAATCCATGGCAGTAAGCACTATCAGTGCCAGGGAATTCCTTCCCTGGCACTGATAGGGGTCTCACCCACCCCTCACCCCCACCCCGACTCCCTCCCCTACCCCCCCACCACCCCTGCCACCCCCCAAAGGTGGCAGGGCCCCCCTCCCCACCCCGACCCCCAACATCACAACACCCATACCCACACGACACGCACGCAGGCACCACCTACACACTTACACGCACACACGCCGACATACATGCCTACATACACACACACAGGCAGACATGCACACCCACATACAAACATACACGCACACATCCATACAGACATACCCACAGACATACACTCACTCATTCCCATATACACAACACCCCTGCAAGCATACAAGCACTCACACACCCCCTCTACACACATGCACACCCTCATGCACCCACACAACACACAACACCCCCCGACCCCCCTCACCTCATGGACGATCGACTTACCTGGTCTGACGATCCTCCGGGAGGGGACGGGAGCCATGGGGCAGCTCCGCCGACACCACACCGCCAACAGAACACCGCCACGGCGTGATTCTCTGGCCGGTGTTCTGTTGGCGGGGCGGTGGAGGTGGAGCAACCTCCACTTCCCCGCCTCCCGCCAATATGGCTGTTGGCGGCTCTCTGTCCGTAAAAGGACGGAGAGCTGCCAACGGTCATAATAGGCCGAGCGGCAAACCGCCACCACTGACGGTCTTCCGCACGGCGGTCCCTCGGCGGTCTTTACAAAGGACCGCCAAGGTCAAAATGACCCCCTTAATGCAGGGCCCACAAAATACTAATTCTCTTTTATGATGCCTTTATATACAATTCTTAGCCCACACCTTTAGTACTTTAAGGGGTTTTGACAAAAGAAGGGACTGGGAGAATCGAGGGTGGCAGTTGTCCCTATATAAATCTAATTCCATCTCCATCATATCAGCGCACAAGAGATGGAAGGGAAGGGATAGTGGTCGGGTTACAGTCAAGGAATGCTTGGGAACACTGACATTTATTAATCGCGTCCACACTATTTCGCTAGCAGTAGTGCGGCCTACCCCATAAGGCAACACAGAAATGTACAATGACAACCCATAAGGCAGGCCTTCACATTATTATATTCAACCCTAATGGCTTAAACAACAAATGAAAATTCCAGGCAATCGAAGATTGTATTAAATGCAACTCACCTTATTTGGTCCTTATTCAGGAGATGCATTTTCAAGATAAAAGGGTACCAAAATATAAACATTTTGAGCAACTGGCCAGTCATCAATGTATACCATCAGCGAATGCCTCACACAGGGGGGTGGCAATTTATGTGAACAAGTTATTTCCCTTGCAGGTTACCTTTTCTCAAATAGACAAAGTCAGTCGATGGGTTCTTATTGGTGGGTTGGTTAATAACTGTAGATTGACTGTTGACACAATCTAAGCCCCTATTCCTGATGATCCTGCTCCAATCCTTTAACTAATTCAGGCATTATTAACTACTCCTGGTTTGGTCATTGTTGGCAGGATTTTACATTTTTATTCAACCCAGCAGTAGACTCTACATCTCTCATGTGCAGGCAGAATAAGACAATGGTGGCCAAAGTTATTTCCAAATGCATGAAAATCATGACTCTAATTGACTTGTGGCATTAGAAACATGCAATAAAATATGAGCACTCTTGTGTTTTGGGTAGATATATAACTGGGCTGCTAGATTAGATTACTTTTTGTCCTCTCAGAAGTTGGAATTAAGTAATTATACTCAGATTCTGTGCAGCTTCTCGGACCATCCCTTTGTGGAGATCCTTGGAATAAAGGTTGAGAGGCCCACTCTGAGGTGATATTTTGATCAGTTTAACCTTGAAAACGAAGAATGGTGCAAAGAAATAAACAGTGAAATAGCTATTTTGCACTAAATGCAGGCTCTGATAGCGTAGATTGTTTCAATACGCAGTCAAATAACTTCACAGAGTAGCAGGCATAGAAGGGCACATACCATTTCCCAGGCAGGTTTGGAGATTGCTCTTCGACAAGCAAATCAGGCATATGCTAGTATAAGATTGGAACTTATAAAGCAGTGCTCAAGAAGGTGAGAGTGAATATGCAAGATTATTACTATGAGTGTGCTATGTAGCTAATGCCTATTATCTCCAAAAGGTGTACGAGGAGAGCGAGTATGCCGAGAAAGTTTTGGCCTGGTAGGCGCGTCAGAGCCACATGCAGAATAAGGTAATCTTTCTATTTGATAATAAAACCAAAGCTAGGCTGAAGGAGCCCGACAAGATCTACAAGAAATTTCTTGAGCACAATAAAGCACTCTATGGTGTTCAACAACAGGCTGACGCCGAGCAACTTGAACATTTTAGCTTTCTCTCCCAAAGCTAGGTATTATCCAAGCTCACGCTCTGTCATCCACTGCTACGCTCAAGGAGATAGAGGAGGTGGTGAAGGCACTGCCCAGTGGGAAAGCATGATGTGGGATTGGATTGCCTGCTAAATTCTTTAACAAATTTGCACCAGCCTTAAACCCCCAGTTGAAAAAATGTGCTAATCACATATTGGAAGGGGGAGAGGTCCTGGCTTCATTCCGTACAGCAGTACTGGTCAGCTTTCCGAAAAAAGATAAAAACAAAGAAAATGTTAACTCCTATAGACCAATTAGTCTGCTAAATGTGGATTATAAAATCATTGCAAAAGTATTGGCCAATACGATGAGTAAAATGTTAGGATCTATCAGACATCCAGACCAGTGTTGCTTTATTCCCGGGAGGCAACTTTTTTCTAACACAAATTTTTGAATTGAGATTCTGGACTATTTTGCACAAAACCGGATTTCTGCTCAGGTTTTGTTTACAAGTCGCTGAAAAGAAATTGACCTTATGTCCTGGGTCAGTATTTTTGCCATTTTACTTGAGTTTGAGTTTCCTGAGAGGCTGATTCACTGTATATCACATCTATATGTAGCTGCTACAGCTCAGATTGTCATCAACTCTCATAATAGAAGGACCTGTGCGATTGCTAGGGGCACGCTGGAAGGATGTCCTTTGTTGTCTATTCTTTTTGCGTTATTTATGGAACTTTTAGACATAGCAATACGAATGGATAAAACTATTAAATCCCCAATAAGCTGTATGACCCCCTATTAAACTGTATGCAGAAGATATATTTTTTGAAACCAGATAAGGCAATTTTAAATTAGGTTTTTAAAATATTCCAAGTGTTTGAAGAGCTGGGTGGGTATAAAATAAATAAATTAAACACAGAAATGTTATTAAGTAATTGCACACTAGACGCTTTACCAATAGAACTCTGCCCGTACTGAATCACCATCCAAGATACCTAGGGATATATATCACAGAAAATATGGTCAAACTATTTGCACTGAACTATCCCCCCCCCAATCCGCAAGATCAAAGCACTTTTTTCTAGGTGGAATGATCTTTCACTTTCAATAATGGACCGGGTAGCTTCGATTAGAATGTCAGTTTTGCCATATGTATTTTCTTACTTTCAGCTGCTCCTTGCGCCCTTCAGATTTAATTTTTCAAGGAATTAGAGGGTATGTTCTCGAACTTTACATGGGCAAGTAAGACACCTAGATTGGCAATTGAGGTGCTTTATAGACCTGTGAAAGAAGGTGGTCTTGCTTTGCCCGGCTTTAATTTATATTATTTTGACAATTTCACACACTCTTCATGTAGATTTTTAAAAAAATGCATGGGAGGATGAGCGTAGATAATTTTTCTATTAATCTGATTTTTCAGGAGTATAAGATTGTTGACTTTCTCAGCCTGACAAGATCTCCAAAAATGTCAGATATAAGACTTTAGAGTGGCTTTTCAAACATAAATAGCAAGGGTCTCATTATGATGTTGGCAGTCTTTTTGCAAGACCGGACAGTGACGGGCGCCAAAAGACCGTCATGTTGGTGGTAATCCGACCGCAGTATTAAGAGTCACATCACGACGATGCATTCATATACCCTAGGCATATTTACACTTCACACTCACCACACAACTGCGCGAACAACGCTATAAACACACATCACAACTACACACAAACACCAAAAACTACCACGACTCACAAAAACCCCCACCCAACCAAGAACCTTACACTGCACCCTACACACACAACCCCCACCCCCACCAACAACACAACCACCATGTCATGTCAAAAGCTCCCACGCTTCATTGACGATGAGTTGGGAGTCATGGTTGACAAATTCATCACGGTAGAGCCACAACTCTTAGTAGCACAGGTACAGCAATCCTCCATAGCCAGAAAAAATGAATTATGGTAGAGAATAGTCAACAGGGTCAACTCAGCGTGAAACCATCCACGCACAAGGGAAAACATCAGGAAGAGGTGGAACAACCTATGGGGGAAGGTGCATTCCATGGCATCAAGACACCAAATTGCCCTGCAAAAGACTGGCAGTGGGCCTCCACCTCCTCCTCCAGAGCACACATTGTAGGGAGGAGAAGGTCATGGACATCCTGCATCCAGAGGTCCTGACTGGAATACCCAGAGGACTCGACTCTGGTGAGTAACCACCACTCCCCTGGCAAAATTTTGATCTGTCTAGCATGCATCCGCACCACCCAAACATTCCCCATCACACCCATCTCCCACTACACCTCCCACCTAATCACCTTATGTCCCTCTCCTGCATGCCACACCACCACCCTGCCCCAATGCCCATACACACCCTGCCAAGTGCACGGATAGCACAGCCAATTACTATCACTCCCACTCCCCCAATGCACTAGCCCATCTACTCCAAAACCACAATGTACACTTCACATCACATCTCTTGCATGTATGACTATTGCACTAGCTACACCAATTTGATGCTTCGACTGAGGACCACTACATGGCAATGGCAGCGATGCTAAGGCACAACACAATGTCAAATAAGTCATATGGAGCATGGTACACATGTCACAATCCACTATCCACAAACTATGTCAGCACAGCTGCACTTGTCATTGCCATTGTTGGGAATCACTTCAAGCCACTGTATGCATCAGACAAACAGCCAACCAATCACACTTCCACCATTAAAGCCCCTCTCACTCCATACCCAGGTACCCCTTCCACTGGCACCATGGATAGGATTCCAGAGACAGACAGCCCTCCTCAGGATGAAGGCCCCATTGAAGACAACACTGCTGGATGTCTGGACAGTGACAACCCACCTGGCTCATCTGGGACCACTGGCAAGTCTTCCACTTCCTGCCTCACCCTGCCTACATCAAACTCCTCTACCCGTGGCACCACCATCTCAGCCAACCCTTCCTCCCCAAACCTGTGCCGAAGGACTGTTCAATTAATTGTGTGCCTCAGGGTACAGGGACCTGAGTCACCCCCTCACACCCAAGACAATGAAGGTCCTGCTGACACTGGGTTTGGGTACTCCGTGCAAGGAGTATAGGCACAAGGGGTAGAGGGCATATGAGGGGACCTCTGGGCCAGAGGACGGGGCAGCCAAGGCAGTCACCTGACCAGGAAGCCATCTCTTGGGAGCATATCATTAATCCCAGGACCGGATGGGCCAGATCATAACCATGCTAGGGGAAAACCAGATGTTGCTGAGGGAATACCACCATCATGCAGGAGTGGCAGGCCCACAGTGCCGCCATGGCGTTCATTGCAGGGGGCTCAAGGACATAAACAACACCCTCCGTGCTTCCTCCACCCACCAGCAGGTCCTTTCCACTAGCTACATGACATCAGAGCCTTCTTTGTCTGCTAGTGGAATGGAGACTCTGCCAGGGGAACCACAGTCCTCAGGCACCCCTCCCTCTGTAGCAGAGGAACCCCCCTGCAAATGTGGATGTCCATCCAGACATCCGACTGGCGCAGATGCCAAACCAAACACATTGCCAGGAAGTGACCCTCTCTTGATTACTCTCCCTTGTGTGCCACTGAGACACCCTGTTGACTGTTCAATGACATTACTCGATTTCCCAATGGCCCATGGACACTGGACCTGTGCTACCTACAGCTGTGCCACCTACTCAGAGGATACCAACTATCATGACCCCACTCATCACCTTTTTCTCACTGTATGCACAGTAAACACTAAAGATAATAGCTACTGCTTTTGTGCTTTTATTTGTACACATGCACATGTTTGGTCTTCAAATGTTATATGGGTATGCCCCCCCAAATCCAGCAGGCAGTGTAAAGGACTGAATAGGGAGGCATCCTCTGCAGCAGACACAGTACAACACATATGTCCCAGGGTAGATGTAAGGGAGTCACTAGTACAGCCAAACACCAGAGTATATCCAATTATCCAACCTGAAAAAAATAACATGACAGAGACTACTATCAGGATTGTAGGCATGGTACCAGACAAAGCACATATGCAGTTCATAGTTGTCATGTCCAGTGTAGATAGCCATCTACAGAGGGCACAACAGATATGACAAGAGAACAGGAGAATGCAGGACACAAAGCTCAATAGCCTTTCAATATGAGACGTGAATCTTGCAACCTGCAGAGAGAACACATGGTAGAGATGATACATTTTCAGACAGCACCTTACATGCATTCAGTCGCCTCCCACAACAAACATATAGGGATTGGTACACTTGACAACACCACTTATAATCCTACTCAGGAGGACCATTGACAGCAAACAATGTTGAAATAGTACACATACAAATACACACACAGCATACCTGAATGTTACTTGGAGTACTGATTGATGAGCTCTGCCCTGGAGTCAGCTGCACCTTCCTCATCTGCCTCCTCATAAATTTCCACATCTGCATCACCAGCCACTGGTCCAGCTCCCTCCTCATCTTCAGCCAGTAAGGGTATCTAACTTCTCAGGGCCAGATTGTGGAGCATGCAGCAGGCAACTATGATCTGACATACCTTTTGGGGACTGTAGAGGAGGGCTCCTCCAGAGACATGCAGGCACCTGAATCTGGCCTTCAGGAGGCCAAATGTCCTTTCAATTACATGCCTCATGCTGCCATGGGCCTCATTGAAACGGAGTTCTCCTACAGTGGCAGGGTACCTCACAGGAGTTAACAGCCAGGGAAGGTTAGGATAGCCAGAGTCACGTGTGTACTCAGAGGCAGGACCTGTTACAATACAGGTACAGCCACAGGGAAGAACGTGATCACAGGTGCCCCAACACACATCCAAATGCATGCATACCAATGAGCCCAGCCCTCTCTCTCTGTAGTCATGCCACCAAGTGGGGAACATTGCTGTTCCTCAGAATGTAGGAGTCATGCACAGGTCCAGGAGAAATGGCGGTCACTTGGATGATGTATTGGTCTGCCACACACATCACCTGAACATTGATTGAGTGGTATGGCCCATATCACATGAGGCATGTGCCCCACATCATAGACGTCTGCCTTCACATAGGCCAAATCCCCTTGTTGGGGAACCTGATGTAGATATCAATGTGTTTCAATAAAGCACACATTACATCCTTCAACACAAGACTGAACCTGGGCTGTGACCTTCCAGCTGCCAAGGAGGCTATAGCAAGAATGTGTAGCACTGACGTACTTGAACTGTGGGAGAGCTGGCATAGGGAATACGCATGACATGCAATAGATCTGGCTCCAAACTGGGTACATAGATCCATGATGGTCTGACAATTCAGACGATAGGTCTGAATGATATGCCTCTCCTCCATGGTTGCAAGATCCACAAGCCTTCGGTACACTGGTGCATGTCTCAATATCCTCATGATAGGGTATCTAGGATAGAAAGGAGAGAATGCACAATGTGAAATGGACCTCACACATGTTAGCAGAACATATCATTATCACACACACCTACCACTGTAGACATGCTGCACACTGCTGACACATACAATATTGACCATGCTGAAGCGGCATGGACTCCATCTTTGCTGCACAGTGCTGCCCCTGATCAATAGTATCTGACATACAACACATGTGTTGGGTTCCATATGTGGTACACTGAGCTGTCCTGCACTGAGCACGTACGTAGTCATGCAAAATACCTATATGGTTGCACCACCTCAGAGTCGACGTGGAACTGGTCAAGCACGT
Organism: Pleurodeles waltl; assembly: GCF_031143425.1. Classification (NCBI taxonomy): domain Eukaryota; kingdom Metazoa; phylum Chordata; class Amphibia; order Caudata; family Salamandridae; genus Pleurodeles; species Pleurodeles waltl. The sequence goes on from NC_090450.1 coordinate 257,614,802, forward strand.
CATATGACAACTAGCAATATAAGGCCACTATGTCATGCATGTCACATGTATGAAACAAACCAGGATGCCACAACATAGGCCTACTCTGCCTTCACATGAAAAAAGTGTTTAACACACTTATTTTCATGCATCAAGGAATGAAATGGGCATAAAATGGCAGCCACCTGTCATGAAGTACTAGATAGATGGAAGTGACCTAAGCCCACTGGCGTGTGTCATCATGGCGGTAAGCGGCCACAACCGACGTGCAACTCCTAATTGGGTAACATTACTGCCTTTGGGGGACTGGAACCAATGGCGATCACCGCTGGCGTTGATGGTCCTGTACGCAGCTGCGTGGCTACCATTTTCTGCACCCTTGCTCCCTTGATGCCTGACACTCATGCAAGCAAGACCTCTACGGGTTAGGCTACTGTGTACTGTCTCCAGGAGCCATCATGCCAGGTCCTCAAGGTGATAGGGCCACAGCCTTCACTCAAAAAGAGCTTGAGAAGCTGGTAGAAGGGGTCCTCCCCTGGTATGGACAGCTGTATGGGGCAACAAAGAAACATGTGAGGCCAATGCCATAGTCATGTGTGATAGTGGTGTGAGGGTGAGTGGCATACGTGTCCTGGTGAGGGAGCAAAATGCATGCAGGGGTCATGGTGTTTAGCCGTGTGAACCGTGAGGATGGGTTTGTGTGGGCTTTTGCTGGGTCTGCTGTTTATAGTCCACTGCTGTTGGTATGGTGCCAGTCTTCATAACTTGCTCCTTCAGTCTGTATCACCCATGCAGGTCAATGCCCATCAGAAGAAGGGGCTATGGTGTGCCATTGCTGAGCAAGTGCGGACCCTCAGGGTCCATGCCCGGTGCAGCACCCATTATCGTAAGCGGTGGGAGGACCTAAGATGCTGGGCCCAAAAGACCACAGAGGCCCAACTGGGGATGTCCTCCGAATGAGAGAGGGGCTTCCAATGGGCCATGACCCCCTAACGGCCCGCATTTTTGGAGGTGGCCAACCCTGAGGTGGATGGGCGTTTGAGGGCAGCACAGCTGCCACAAGGGGGTGAGTACTGACTGCATCCTGGCACTTGGCTTGCCTTAAACATGATTAGGGGCTTCACTGCAGGTAAAATGACATTGAAGGTAATGCTAAATGTGTATCAACACGTTTTTATGGGTACTAGGCACCCTGGCTGAGTATATGTTGTAGATGTGTCCCCATGCTTTACTGTCAGTGGATGCACATCTCCAATTTCCATAGCTCCTTAGGTCTGTAATGTGGAGATGCACTAACGTCATAGGGACATGTGTGACTCCATTCTGGCCATACAATGAATGTGAGTGTTAGTATCACCCTACGTATTGTGTATGATCAGTTCCAGACAACTGCATTAGTGACTCTGTGGTGTCAGTCCACTCCCATCTGAGTAACCCATCCTGTATATGTGACTGTGTCACTCTCCTGATATCACTGCGACTATAGAGAACATGTACTAGTAATGGTGTTGACACATTGTAGGACTGCCATTACAGCTCCACCACAGGACTGGCCTCCATGGCACATGAGTATTGGCCTGATAGCAGACTGGGCAAATACATAGGCAATCTGCTGACTGTAGGGTATGTGTAGGTAGCCATCCTGGGATACTGTAACATGTTGAATTGATGAGGTCTGATAGCACAGGTGATGCATTCCTAAGAGCTATACTTGTGGGGATGTGGGCTTTCAACCTATGGGTTGGTACTGGAGGTGGTGAGTGCCCTGGGAGATCCAATATTTGTCATCATGGTGTGTACATGGCAAATAGGACATATTACTAGCAAGTAAAATGCTGCATTGCTGACTGACTGCCTACATCATTTGGTCATGGATAGTTGGGAGCACATCTGATGGCCTGTGACTATTACAGCCTGTCTTGGCAATTAGGTGGTGGAAGATTAAGAGTTGTTTGGGTACTGGATGACACATGGCATGTTGATGTGAAGGAAAATTTGTGTTCAGTCACCTCAGGCTGCTTATATGGTTGTGGGGTATGTAGTAGGTGTACTGGCAGCAGTGTTTGTCCATGTTCGCCTATTGCTTGCAAATACATATACCCCCTGAGGTGTGTGTTGTCTTAATTCAGTGGCTGTTTTTTCCATTTGTCTAATGTTGTGTGTGAGGCTGGAGTTGTCATGGTGCGTAGTCCAACTGGTGTATCTGCATGTGTGGTGGCATTGGAAGTAGTCCGTGTAGTGGTCTGATTGTCCCTGATGTACATCTGCTATGACAATGCCCTCAGTGGATATGTTTGGATGCTTTACATGTGATACATGTGCCATTGTAGGTGTTCTTAGCAGTATGCTGGGTAGTGATGTATGTGTTGTGTGTCACCTGGTCTGGCTCTGTGATGGGGGTCAGACTACTAACATGCCTATGCTACAGATTGACATTGTACACATCAGATGTGAATTGTTTAGGTGTCTGACTAGTATAGGCTAAATCTGAGTACTCCTTCATAGTGGCAACAGTATCCTGAATAGGCAGCCATGTGAAATGACAGGTAGATGCTGTGTGGTCTGTGAGTGGAGTTGTAGTCACTGAAATAGACATGTTACAGAGGACATGGACATATCAGGTGTTGTGCCTATAGAGGCCTGATGTGTAGTGTCTTGTCAGCTGCACATCCAATGAGTAAAGCGGTATTGAGGGGTTAGATGTGTATTTTTTCATACCTTTGCTTCTGCATGCAATTCTAGCTAAAGGGCTTAGGTGGGCATCATGGGAATGAGTCTAGTAGTGCATTCCTACTTAGGTATAGCTGTAGGTGTGAAGGTTGGCAGACAGGTTTGGGTAGTAGTGAAATGAAATGACATGATGTAGGTAACGTGTTTTTGCAAATGTGCTGTCCTAGCCATGATATGTATTGTGACAGATGTACTTGTGTAGCTGTCTCAAGGGTAGTTATATGTTAACCATTGCGCCTCCTCTCTCTCTTTCTCTCTCTCCCTCCCTCATTGTGTGCAACAGCATGGTCTGGTGAAGGAGAAGGGGCACAGGCGAGTGGGGAAGCAGCAGCCCACGGGACCCAGGAAGCTGGCACCAGTGACACCGAGGGACCCAGTCGGACGGAGGATGAGGGGTGTGCCATGGGGAACACCAGATAAAAAATCTCATCCTCGGAATCCTCCTCCAGTGGACACTACCTGGCGGTGGTGGACTCATCAGGGACCACCCACGCTCCATCTATGTCTGCCACTGCCCCCTCCATTGCTCCCACCCTTACTACCACTGCCCTCTCCGTTGTTCCCCACCCAGTTGCCCGTGCTTGCTCACCCAAGAGAGTGGGCGTCTTCTTTGCCTCAGGCATCTCTGCCCCTGCCCAGTCAGCCCTGCTGCCCTCACTGAGGAGGCTATTGACCTCCTGAGGTTCATCTCTGTAGGTCAGTCGACCATCGTGAGTGCCATCCAGGGACTGGTAGCTCAGGTCCAACAAAGCAATGCGTTTGTGGAGGGCATTCATGGTGCCGTGGCTGGCCTACAGGGATCCTTTTAGGCTCTGGCCTCCTCTCTGATGGAAGCCAGTGTCCCTTTGTCTCCCATTCCCCTTCCAACTACCTCCTCCCAATCCCAGACCCTTCTCCCCATACCCAATCAATGCACACGTACACATAGGCATGCATCCACCTCAGCAGACAAGGACAGCTCAGAGAAACACAAGCACTACAAGACCCACCTTCAGGATGCACACAAGAAACACCCACCTGTAGAAACACCAACATCCACTCCCTGCACTGACTCCCCCACCACCCACTCCCACAAAGAAAATACACAAAACACCTTAGTTCCGGGGTCCCGCAGTGCTCGTAGGTGGACCAGAGTTGACGGTTCTACTTCAAAACCATAGTGGATTTTTCAAGCCTGATGTTTTCCCCGATGAGGCCCTACCTTTAATTTTTGGAGGGTTTCTGATTTCCCTATTATGGGTTCCTAATTGCTTAAAGGATTAGGTACGTGCTAAGGTCCTGACGAATCGCATAAGATCATTCATTGACTAAAAACAGCGAGAAACATGTCGACCTATTATATAGAGTAACACAGGGGATCCTGTGTTTACTTTTACCTTTACTATTCTCTATTGCGAGATTTAGTGACTGTATAAAAATGTTGTCATTTGGGGAGCGTAGACATTATTTGACCATATCCCAATTTGTCGTTTTTAATCATGTCAGAGGTATCAATATCAGAATAAATAGCAGTTTTTACCTCTAGCCATTTTTAACTACCCTTATACCAATCCTCAAATTACTTTTTGACCGGTTGTTCATTATTCTCAAAAGATCTCCGGTAAAGAGCCCCCTCGTGGGGCCCGTCAGGCATTGCAGCGCCGGCCTGACGAGGAGCCTATGATGAAGCATGTCACCGGAAGGTGAGTGAGAGCTCTTGCTTCGAATATATTGATTTCCACTCAATACAGAACCATTAGTCTGAAAGAAACCCTCTTGTGTTTTGGAACTGTGTGTATATCATTTTAATTTGTTAATACACAAAACACACCTGCAGCCACCGCACCATCATGCACGGATGCAGCCACCACTCCCATCTTACCCATAGACAGCACAATAGCAGACCCACAGATATCCACCCCAGTCACCACATCCGCACCCACCACAACCACCTACACCCCCACATGTAGGACATGTACCATACCTGCAGACACCACCCCAACATACAGTCACACATGCACCACATCTCCCAGGACCTCCTCCCAAACTCCTCTCAAAACATCTAAACATCTGCACAAACCAACAGATGCCCCATATCCAAAAGCATTCCACACACACACCTGTACCCAAGACATCCACTCCTACACATCTGACAACCATTCCCTCTCCCTCCACTTCCAAACCCTTTTGCCAGGACCGCCCTGTATGTCAAAAAAGCATTGCCTATCAGAGCTTTCCCTCTTCCCTACCCCTATCTCACCCTGTGAGACCCCCAAGCATTCTTTATCCCTGCCCAAGTCCAGCCCTTCCACCTCCAAGTTCTCCCCTGCCCCCCCAGTGCCCATGCCCCTCCCCCTGCCAAGAGGTCTGCTCCTCTCAAACCTAAACCCAAGGATCCCCCTCCCAAACCCAAACTCAAGAAAACTTCTCCCAGGCCCAAGCCCCCGATCCCCCTCCCAAGCCCAAAACCCCCCTCCACCACCACCTCCTAATCTCTGTGGTGCCTGCCTACCTGCCCCTTTAATGCCCATAGCATGTGCTGGTCATATTGCAGTCAGGACTCAAGTTGGGGCACAGTAAGGTGCCATTTGTGCTTTGGCCACAAATTACTATGGACTGGCTAATGGCCTTCAATTTGTATATAGTTAATTGTAACTCTTTTAATATTTTAATACATCTGGTCCAACCTGCAGATGGTATTGATGGTAACTGCCTTTCTTTCTACATGGCTGTTTTGTGTTTGTGGGCTTTGGTATGTGTGTGTGAGATGTGTGTGTGTGCGTTGATCATGCTACCTGTTGTGACTGACCTATATGTGTGTGTGTGTGTGGCCCTGCCATTGGTCCCGCTGTCATTGCTGTGTTTTGTCTGTAGGACATGTTTGTGTTTGGTATATGCATATGTGTAGCCAAATTGTGTATTGTTTGTGTTGGCATGTGTGGTGGTGGTGTTGTGTGCCCTTGTGTGGTTGTTGTGTGTGTGTGTCTGTGTGTGTGTGTGGTGTTGGCTATGTGTTGTGTGTGGTGTGTGCATGGTGTGTCATATGGTTCGTGGAAAAGCAGTGTGATAGTGTTGAATGGTATTGTGGTATTGTTATGTATTGTTGTATGTATGTGTTGTCATGTGGAGGTGTGCAGTGAGAGTGCTTGGTGAAGCGTTTGTGTACTTGTGGTTGTAATGTCACTGTGTGAGTCGGTGGTGTTGTGTATGATTGTGTTAGACAGTGGCAGTGCTGTGTGTGTGTTGGTGCATGTATGGCACATGTGTGTTGGCTGTGGTGTGTGTAGTTTGGGTGTGCATGTGTGTAGTATGCGTGTGTGTGTATGTAGGTGTGTGTGTGTTTGTATGGGTGTGCTGTTACTTGTGTTTGTGTCCATCGCAAGCCATTCTGGATGTTTGTGTTGTGTGTGCTTGTGTACTAATGCCTTTCCCTCCAGTGTGTGCTAGGTGTGTGTACTTACATTTGTCTTTGTCGCTGGTACCAAAGTTGTTGTGCGAGCAAAAACAGTGGGAGGACTTTGAGTTCAGGCTCCCTAGCAGCTCTAGGCAAATCTGTGTTCCCGAAGATGAGTGTTTCCTTTTATAGAGTTGGTTTTGGCCAGGGATTTGGAGGCAGTGCGACTGCGGTGGAAACCCTGGCGGTGTGCAGCCTCGTAATAAGTCTGGCAGAAACATGCTCCCCGGCGGTCTGAAGGTAGCTACAGCCATCCATGGCAACCTGACCCCACAGGCGGTACTGGTGGTAGTTTGGCTGTGTTCCATTGGGAACACCGCCATGGTCATAATTTAGATGTCTTCACTGCCGGGTCAGTGGTGGTATGACTACCACTGCCAATAGGATGGTCCTGTGACCATCAAACTCATGACGAGGGCCCAAATGTGTAACCATTATAATATTCCAGTAATTAATGGTAGAACCCGATTGGCCGATATCTGGTTTGGGAAGAGTCCCTTCTTAGATAAGAATATCTTGGCAAAGTGGGATTCCAATGGGTACAACAAGGTTTTCGATTTTTTAAACTCGGCTAGCTGGGAAACCTGGTCGTAAATAAGGAATTCAATCCAACATTTCTGGATATAGCTGCAATGGTCTTTCATACTAATAAGACAATTTTTAAGTAATTTAAATATCCATAAAATTTGGGACAGCTTAGAATTGACTGAAGATTGGGGAGAAACCACTTGTAGATCTATTAGCTCTTGGGTCGGTATTCTCAGGCGTTAGAAGGTTAATACTTTACACCTAAAGGTGCATAACAGGTGGCAGTCCAAGGAAGGTCTCCTAGTCTCAGAAGAAATAAGGAACAGGCTAAATATTCAAAGTTTTTCATTATTAAAAGGGGCTAACTTCCGTAGAATGCAGTTTTATGCAAAGTGGCTACTCTATAGAACAACAAAAAAGAAGTACACAGTTCCTAAACGAAAAAACTGAAAGAAATACTAACGTAACACATAAAGGACTGCCCCTGTGAATCTGATCTAGTTGAAACAAGGGGGCTCTTTGCCGGAGAACTTTTGATGTAGAAATGCCGGTTGATGAATGCTAGAATGTGGGATTGGTACAAAAATATGTGATGTTAAAAATGACTAACTGTATAAAGAGTCAATGTTTAATAGAGATTAAACCTCTGACATAGTTAAAAACTAGTAATGTATTGGGAAAAAGATTAGTTGTAATGCCTAATCAACCCTAATAAAAGAGATAATGGAAAAATACAGTCCCTAGAGTCAGAGAGCGCGTGGAGTGCAAGTACAGTGATCCCTATACTGCCTCAAAAGAAAGGTCAACATGTTTCTCGCATTTAAAGTCAATAAAGATCAACCGGCATTTCTACATCAAAAGATCTCTGGCAAAGAGACCCCTTGAGGGGCCCGTCAGGCATTGCAGTGCAGCCTGACGAGGAGCAAAAGCCCAATGATGAAGCATGTCACCAAGTGAATCAGGGCTCCTGTTCCAACTAGATCAGATTCACAGAGACAGTACTTTATGTGTTACGTTAGTATTTATTTCTGTTTTTTCATTTTGGAACTGTGTACTTCTTTTTTGTTGTAATCTTGATGGGAGTATCGTACACAGGACCAGCTGTTTTGTCTTAAATCTCCCGATACTCTAGCCCTCTTGTTTTGTTTTTTGATACTCTATAGAACTCCAGCATTTCTACATAGATTTAACCTTCAGATCCCTGATAGATGTTTTAGATGTTCAGCGAAAAATAGAGCTAACTGGACTCATTATCTGGGGCTGCCCACGAATAACCCCCTTCTGGGCAGAGATCCTGCCCCACTGCAAACACACTTTAGGATTAGATCAGGATATAGGGCCAGATGTATCAAAGATCTGTTTTGCGTTTCTTAAATAGTGAATTTTAAGAAATCGCTATTTCAGAAATGCAAAATGGGATGTATGAAATTTGTGATTTGGTAATAGCGATTTCTTAAAATATGCAATCACTATTACCAAATCACAATTAGAGAATAGGACTCCATTCATCCCTATGGGCCTGTCGGCCCATAGGTGCGAATGGTTTTGCAGTTTTCCAGTTAGGAATTCCCAAATTAGGTAATGCAAACCCCAGGGTGCTGGGGGCCTAAGGCCCCCTCTGATGCACTCCCAAAAAATATTTGCAGACGTGTGAAGTACACACATGCCCTAGGGGCATGTGTGTGCTACATGTCATTTTAAAAATGCATTTATAATGCATTTTGAAAAATTGCACATGCTTACTACCAAATTGGATTTAGTGGTAATTGCATTTCCTAAATGCCCAATGCTTGATACATGTGCTTTGGAAATCGCAAATAGGAATTCCCTCTTTGATATTTCCTATTTAGAGAATTGCAATTTGCGATTCTCTAAATGGGGTTGCAATTTTAAGGAATCACTATGTTAGTGATTCCTTAAAATTGCACAGCAAATGCCTTTCATACATCTTGAAAGGCTTGTTTGCATTCGCAAATGGCCGAATTTTGCGATTCACACCGTTTGCAAATGCAAAATTGCTTGATACGTCTGGCCTATAGACAGATACACTGCGGTCCTTGTGATTTTCCAGATATGATTATCTCATCTTTGCTAAAAAGAAAAAGATTGTTAATATGTACAGTGGTAGCCAGATTATTAATTTTGCAAAGTTGGCAATCTGAGTTGAACCCCACATATTTACAGTGGTGCCTCAAAATGCATAACATTAAAGAACTAGAACAGCGATACGCACTTAGATCTGGATCTCTTAAGAACTTTTGCAGTCTATGGGAAACTTTGGGCTAGGGGACGCAGTGGTGCTGTGTTGAGTGTGTGAGATCAGAGACGTAAGACCCTGACAATATTAATGTGATACCAGGCTCAGATCATAGACTTTTGCAAATCCTGGCTCCGTAGCAGGTATTAATTTTATTTATTTCACACAAAATTATTTATAACATACAATGCCTCGATTTTGTTAACTTTTTTGCTATATCAATGCTTTTTTACATTCTGTATAATCCTCCTAAATAAAGTAAAACACAAAGAAAACAAAACAATGCACTATATAAATGCACTATTAAGGAGGGTCCAATTTTCATACACTGTGAAAGGGGGCAGTAGCAGATTCATCTAAAGAGAGTGCTATTTGATTGAAGCTCTGGTCACCCTTAAGAGGGTATAAGAAACAGATCTAGGATTAATGTGTTTTTTACCAATCTTATGGACTCCTTTCATAGGAAGCCAGAGTCCGAAGGAGTACTGTATGGGGGAAAATACTCTGCTACTGTAAAGTGGATGGGCAATGCTTGTGTTTGACCCTAGTATTTAGTTCCTTTTCACCTGTGTCTCTAAAGAGATGTGAGTAGTTGCATAATGTTTTGGTTTTGAATAGCGCCAGGTGAAACACAGTTTTGGGAAAACCACTGACCACTTTAGTGGCAGAGTGGACTTGCACCTCATTCCCACAAGTCATGTTGAAGCTAGATTTTCAGTCCCTTTATTCCTGATGATGGGGCACTGGCAGACACATAGAACAATGGGGTCAAGGAGGATCTGTGTATGTGTCAATGTTACAGTTCATAAGTAATTTAGAGGTAACTTTGGAAAAACATGCAAGTGCACCATTTTTCCCTTTGTGTGTTAGACGCCATTCAGAGGCACAGAATTCTGTTCGCTTGCTACGCCCAACACTTAATCAGCATTCTTCAAAAGGTGGGAAAATTAGTAACTGAGCAAAGGAGATGACTCTAAAGGGCCACCCCAAGCATTCCGCAGAAACATGGGACATTCTTACAGCAACCTAGCAAAATATAACACAGCCTAAAATCAATCCAAAGGCTGACAAATCTGCCAATGCCTTCCCCATTGTTTCTTGGTGGTTAGATTGGACCTGTAGCTTCTACACCATGGTAATCATGCTTTAGGACCTATAAACTTGATTTTAGATGTGTATTTGGTTTTCATGGATCATGTTCACCCCATCAAAGGTCTGTGAAAAAACAAGTCTCTTTTGCTTTATATTCCAGGTGGAATTGACAAACGTAAGGCTTCTTTCTTTGGCTCTGACTAGTCTAATAACTATTAGTACCATAGCAAATCCTCAAATTTTCAACGTTTTGAAAGGTTTCAAAATGTGACAAATAACCAAGACTGAGTTAGGTATGTGATTGGCACATGCTGGCTGGAACTTTCCAGCTCAACTAAAATGTGACTTAGCTCAAATAGAAAGTCTAGTTATGGCTTTAAGAAGTGAAGACTTTGAGTTATTTCTCCCAGATTTGTCATTGTTGGTTTGAAGCTTATCCAATTGGGTGGGCGGGGGGGGCGGCGGACGGATCCCACATGATCCACTGCTGGCACTGGTGGCTCCCCTCCCGCTAGGTTGTTTTCTCTTCTGCATTGCGATGCTGGAGAAGCTTGAGCTGTGTGTCCAAGCGGCAGCTCTGTGAAGGCTTTCTTACTTGAAATGGACCTGTAGCTGTGTACACTGCCTCTGCGACAATGCTGCTGGCCGTTCTGAGGCTACAGAGAGTCCTGTACAATGCTTCTGTTTTACCAGGCAAGTACTGACGCCTGAGAACCTCGAGCAGCATGTCCAAACATTGTGAAGCTCTGAATCAGCTCCCTAACAGCATTCTTTTTTTTAAATCGACCAGAAGCTGTACACTTCCTCCACAACGATGCTGCTGATGATCCAGAGGCTACAGAGGCTGCTGGTGATGTCACGGCTGCTGCTATATTAAGCACATTTTAGGCAGGATTGTGCCCATGTATATAATGATACGGGCACTGGCTCACTGATAAGAGGGCTGAGGCAAGGTTACTTTTATCTGTCCCACCTTGGAGTTTACAGGGGTCTTCTTCTGGACTTGCTGTAAGTGGACTCAGCTGCCAGGGTCCTTGCTGGGGGTAAGTGTTCTGCATGCTCAGTTGTTAATTTACCAGATGCATTTGGACCACCCGGTTCAGGGTTGCTGGCTAGGTTCTGGGAAATTAACTCCTCAGCACGCTGTACTCATTTCAAGGACAGCAAATGGTCTCCAGATTTTATTGAATGCTTTTAACACATTTATGGGGAACGTTGGACTCAAAATAAATAGATCTAAGTCATTTGTGATGAAGACTGGGCCCAAGCTAGCAAAAACATTTTTTTTTGCTTTAGATGGGCACAAGATACTCAAGGTCCCACACTTTACGTATTTGGGGGTCCCCATTGATGTAGATTTTAATTGGAAATTTTTAGTAAACATACGTTCAATACAATTTCAAAAAGCCATAGAAGCAGTTTGTAGATTCGCAAAAAGACTGCAACACAAACCTGCAAAAGAAATGACAACTGTTTTTTCCACCAAATGTCTTTCTATTGCGACATTCGGAGCCGGGGTTTGGGGATATGCAGAATGTTCGAGCCTCCAGATTGCAGAAAATAAGTTTTTAAGAAGGCTACTAGCAGTCTCCCAATCAACATCAATAATGTTCTGTCATGAAGAAGTAGGTTTTAGATACATATCTAGTTACATAAAGCTTCAACCAGTATTATTATGGTTAAAAATTTGGACTAAGCCAGAAGCCTCTTTATGTAGAAAGGTGATACAGGACTATCTCCTTTTATCACGATCTTTGGATCTACCTTGGCTTAGATATGTCCACTTCTCCCAACTATCTTTAGGACTAGGAGAATTTTTTCTCAAACCGGATATTTTATCAAAACGGGATATTAAAAAGGTAAAAGATATATATTGGCAGAAATGCCATGACCCGGAGTCAATCCCGGGCACAAGTAGAACACAGGTGAGGAATGAGATACAGCAAATGTATCCAAAGCTGTATCTGACTACCATTAGTCTTGAGCGACAAAGGTTCCTACTTACGAAGTTATGCTTAGATACATTACACTACTTGGTAGCATTCCCAGTATGTGGAACTTGGTTCAAGAATATTCCCCCATGCTGCTGTGATGGAAAGACACCCCAGAGTACATTGAACGTTATGCTCTTTTGCACTCTCTATGTTGTTCCGAGAAAAAGGTTTTTACGTCCGTTATTTTTATAAAAAAATATTAGAACCAGTCAGCTTGCTTATTTATACATACGTAACCTGGGAAATGCGAATATAATTCAGGCCGTGTTAAATTTTATATATGCTGCTTATGGAATTCGAAATATGTATTACAAATGCTTTTAGTAATTTTATGATTAAGAAACTTGTATGTTTTATTTATTGGATGTCTTTTATGGTCTTTTTTTCACCGAATAAAGTAAACTGATGATGATGATGAACTCCTCAGCAAAAATGTTTTGATGTGTCGCTGGCACTAGCTGGTATTAAAGCCTGGTATGCTTAACAGGCATGTTAAAGTACCCTAAAGCACTGTAAACTATGAGAAAGCACTTTAAGCCAGCAGGTGCTGGTAATTTCGAAGCATCAGCCTTGGCTCAGAGAATAAAAACGTGCAGGGCAATCAGCGGCATGGGAAAATTTCAGCTCATAGCAGCAAAAGAGTTAATGATGGCAGCAACATCAGTGAGTTCAGAGGACAATCTTGCCATACAGGATACAATTGAGGCAGATGGTATGTTAGTACAGGTGGTGGGATGTCCAGCGGACTCAATGACCACCATCATAGCAGCTGAACCTCCTGATCATAATAGTAAGACTGTTGGGGGCCTGGTGGTGGTAACTTCCTCAGAGCCTGACTCAAGCCAGGACAAAGCAAAGGAATACCCCTTAATCTAAAAGGGAAAAGCAGTCTCTGGTACATTAGAGGCTTTACAAACCACAGCTCTAAAGTCTTCTCCTATAATACCAGCTCCCAATTCCAATGGTAGTGTTGTTTCTTTGCAGGTGTTTGTTTCTGTTGTCCAGACAGCATTGCCCCATCCTCCATATCCTACTAACCTTGCTAAGGAGAAGAGATTGGCTGACTCAGTGGCTCCATCTTGACCTCTGGGAGAGATGCAGCAGGAGGTCCAACAGTAAGACCTGTGTCCTAAGCTAGTTACTATGGGATGCTAAAATCATGCTTAATCTGATTTTGAAAGAGATCAGAGGACTTAGGGTTTCACAAGAATCTGAAATAGCTGCTCTCCATGCCAGACTCTCTAAAATTGAATAAATTATGGCCCAGCTCCCAGAGAGGTTGAAGGAGATGGAGTCCAGAATATCAGATCTAGAAGATCAAGTTACTTCCATGCAGACCAAGTTAGTCAGTTCCACAACAAAAGTCTTTACTTGAGTGTAAGCTAGAGAGACTTGAAAATCATTCACAATGTGCTAATCTTTGTATAGTGGGGATCCCTGAGGGATGTGAAGGCCAACCGATTCTCCAATTGGTTGATATGTAGCTCATATTCTCCCGGAACATTCTGGCGATTTAACAATAACAAGAGCACAGCAGGTTCTGGCGCAACGTTCCTTTAGTTCAAAATCGCCACATACCATCCTGGTTAATTTCCTGGCTTACTGAATTAAAGAACTTGTCTTAGCTAAGGCAATTAAACAATAATAGTTCTCCATGCCTGAAATACTCCAATCCAATGTCTGCTGCAGCAGCTCAATGCCGAAAGGATTTTGTGAAAATTGTGTTGTTGTTTAAAGCATGGGGTATTCGAACATGTATTGTCCAACAATCTAACTTGCAAGTGTTGGGTCAAATTTGTGAATGTCTCAAAGACTCAGGAGCTTTTGCAGCAGATCTCTAATCAGTCCTAAGTGTAACATGCCATAATGTGTATTATTCTTTCTGGGCTCTTGAGCAGGACTAGGTTTTTATCAGTATTGATGGAGGTCTAAAGGGGGCTGGGTGGGGTTGTACTCTTCTTAAACTCTTGAGTCTCTAGTTTTATACAAGGCTAACAGCAATTAGGATTTAATGAAAACTGTAAGATCTACCTAATTTGAATTTTGAGCCCAGTATTTAGTGTTTAAGGTTTTTTAGGTTGTTGAACCCTGCGCTATATAATGTGACTGTGATAAACGAGGTGTGAGGACACATCTGCATTAGGGTGCAATGTCATGGCACCCAGCATAGCTAGAGACACTGTGAGAAGGGTATTGAGGAGGATTCCCCTCTCGAAAGGTCTGGGTCTTTTTCTCTTTTTACTTCTTTCTTTACTATTTTTCCTTTTTTCTTTTCTTTTCTTATTCTGGGGCACGTAGGAGTTTTCAGAGTGGGATACAGGGGTGGGTCACAAATATGCAAAATTATCAGAATTGAAGCAGGATTTAACTTGTTGTGGCTCAGTGATATGGGGTCACTATCAGTCAGCAAGAGGTACTTACGTAATGGGATGCATTGTTCGATTGATTTAATGCAATGTAAATGGCATGTCTAATAGATGGAAATATTGTGGCCTGATTAGATGACTGGGCTCTTTCTCTCCGTATGTATGGTTTTTACAAGAAACTCATCTGAAGAACTCTCCTAATAACTCTTTTCAGAAGCAGTTCTCTCAAGCTTATTTTGCTTCAGATGCTTTTGAAGTAAGGGAGGTGGCGATTTTGTTGGTTAGGAGACTCGACTGGTTGGTTAGCCATGTAATTAGAGATCCACAGGGTAGCTGGCTATGGCTGAAGGTTATTGCTAATGGGGATCCATTTATTTGGTTAGTTATTATGCCCCAGTTGTTGGCAACAGATTCATTGTTGTAGATTTATAATATTGCATTGTGAACAGTGGGGCCACTTATTCTACGAGGTGATTTCAATTTGATTCAGCAGTTAGGGCCAGATTACGACATTGTTGGTCCAAAGACCGCCAATGTTGTCATGGCTCTCGGACCGCCGTGTTTGTGGTGGTCCGAACGCCACATTATGATGGTTGGCTGGCAGACCAGCCAACCTACCTCTGTACCCGCCAGGAACCTAGATCCCAATGGGCGTAGGTTGAAATCAACCAGGGCAACACTGAACTTGGCGCCCCCCTGTTGTTTACAACCTTGTTTTCCGCCAACCTTTCCATGGTGGTTTCATCGCCATGAAAAGGCTGGTGGAGAACAAGTGCAGGGGGCCACAGGGAGGCACCTGAACTGCCCATGCCAATGGTAGGGGCAGTACAGGGGTCTCCATAGCCAGCACCCTTGAAATGCACACTTTGAGGGTGTTGGTGCCCCCTGTATCCAACAACATTGCCAATGGCTACTAGCAATGCTGCCACCACTTTCCCACTGAGCTGACCGATGGAAACCTTGGTTTCCGCTGGTCAGCCCAGTAGGAAAATCTTAAAGGGGCCAGCGGGGAGATCGCCAGAACGGCAGCGACCACCCCGTCGGGAGTTTGGCAGACTGGTGTTCCCATCCACCAAACTCATAATCGGGCCCTTCGTCTGGGATACTTCAAATATATATATTTTTTTTAAAAACTATTGAAGCCCCACACTAAGAAGATCAAGAATATGCTTAAGTGAGATTTTTCATTAATCGATCCATGGAGGTGCGATTACCCAGGCATTTCTCAACATACTTGTTTTTTTCACATTGCTACCACACTGCCTCTCGCATTGATTGCTTTTAAATTTCACACTCTATTAAAAGGACAAGCTCTTATATTTGGGCTAATTCTTTTTTCAATCATTCGCTGGTCTCCTTCACGTTAGATTTGGAGACAACTAGAGGTGATAGGCCCAGGTGGCAGCAGTAAAGGTCACTTTTATCGAAACAGGACTAGCTCATAGGAATGAGGCAATTTATTCAGGATGTTTTTTTGTTTAAATAAGGACACAGCATCATTGCTTTCGACATGACAAGCCTTTAAGGCTGCAGTTAGGGGCCGGATCACCACCCACAAGGTGCAGCAATATAAACAAAGCAGACATCAAGTAACCCTGCTGCAAACGGTGGTAGATTATGCCCTAAGGATTAAGAAAAGGCCTTTGCCCTCTGCATAGAACCAACTTGAAAAGACTAAGCAAAAGTTAAGAAATGTCTTTCTTTTGGTAGAAATGAACAGTTTTATGGCATTTCACCAATGACTATATTAAGAGAGCCAACAGACTGGCAAATTCTTGTTGAGGTCTACACGAGTGAGGCATGAAACCTCATTTTTTAGGGAGTTAGAGAATCCAGAAACACGGAAATAGTTTGGGATATGGTCAAGGTCTCTGAACTTTTCTTACAGCACTACAACCTGTCAATGAAGCTAGATATGTGACCCCTCAGATAAGCATCTCCCAATACTTCCAATCTAATACATCGTCGTGTCTGAAGAAGACTCACACAGAAAAGTGCATCTCTACTTTTTCCGCAGCGGATGTACACGAAGCCCTCGCTACTATGCCAAGTGGGAAGGCTTGTGGTAATGAAGGCTTTCGGGCCAAATTTTCATAAAACCTTTCCATCTGATTTAGGGGCATATTTATACTCTGTTTGCACTGAATTTTCATCATTCTTTTAATGCAAATTCAGCGCAAACTTAACTCCATAGTTATATTTTGACACTAGACCCGTCTAGCGTCAAAATATTGGAGTCAAAGTCATTTTTGGGATGTGTGAAACCACCATGAGATGCAAGGTAGGCTTTCCCGTCCAAGAAATGACTCAAAGCCCCTAGTGCCTTATTTATCCTCCCATGCAAAAAAGGTGTACGGGTGTGAGGCGGGCCAAGTTAATGGCACTAAACCTGCTTAGCACCATTAGTTAACGCCTAGATCAGAGCAGATTTTAGGGGACCTGTGGACCCACTTCCGTGGTCAAGCACCATGGAAAGGGCCCACAGGTGCCCACCCCAAGCCACAGGAACACCGCCATCCACACCAGAGGGGCACCAGAGATGGGGGACCCGTTCCCAGGTAATTAGGTTGATTATAGGTGAGTATTTTTAATATGTTTTTTAAGTGCCTTTGGGTGCCATGAAATGCCCCCCCCCTACATGGCACTGGGTGCAATGGCCATGCCCAGGGGACACTGGTCCCCTATGTTGGCCATTGGGGTGGTGAGCCTGATTCTTGTCTTCTATAAGACAGGAGTCATGTGGTACGGATGATTTTGCGTCAGGAAATGACATTAGCCTAGTTAACTGCATTTTTTTTGCCTCTAACCAGCCTAGCGTCATGTTTTGAGGCAAAACCCCCTTCCCCAGTACTGCCATCCCCAACCGGCTAAAGTAATTTTACCAGATGGTAGCCCACCCTTAGCGCTGGCTTGCGGGAATCCATTTATTCAGCACCTGGCTGACACTCTGGAATGAAGCAGGCCGGCGCTATACTTTTTGATGCAAAACTGTATTTACGCAGTTTTTCGTCTAAAAGTATAAATATGGGCCCTAGTACCATTCTTGACCGTTCTCTTTACTTTTGTAAAAGCAGGTGGGGAAGTCCTTTCCCTTTACAAAGAGTCTACAATACTTAGGGCCATATTTATACTTTTTGACGCAATACTGCACCGCCGCAGTTTTGTGTCAAAAAATTTACCGCCGGCTAACGCCATTTCGTAGCGCCGTGCGGGCGTCAAATTTATACTTTGACGCACGGCGGTGCAATCAACAGGTGGGAGTCATTATTTTTGACGCACATCGCGGCGTCAAGTCGTAAAGGAAAACGACGTTAACGTGGCGTAAATGACTGTGGGTCGATTTACGACACCGCAACCCGGATATGCGCCGTTTTTTTTTGACGCAATAGCGTCAAAAATACCCGCGAACACTGCCATTTCAGCAGAGGAGAGCCAAAATGGATCCCAGATGCCATTACCGACCCCAGGAAGATAACAGCAGACCAGCAACCAGCCAGGACGATCCATACATGAACCAGGACATTTATAGAAAGAAAAGAAAGTGTCGCTTCAGTGCAGAGGAGCAGGAAATCCTGGTTAAAGAGGTGACGGAAAACCAGCACCAACTGTTTATCACCTCTAAGTTGCCAATCAGTAGGAGAGAGGCCATATGGCAACAAATTGTTGACAAGATCAACAGTGTGGCTGAAGTACGCAGGACAGTCACCGAGTGTAAGAAACGCTGGCATGACTGCAAACGTAGGACAAAGGAAAAAATGGCCAGGAACAGGAAGGCAGCACTGCAGACTGGAGGTGGGAGTCCAGCACACCAGGAGGCCCTGGACCACATGGAGGAGATGGTTGCAGCCGTCATCCCTGAGGAGATCGTCACAGGGATTCAAGGACAGGACAGCGCAGACTACCACGAGACAACTCACATGCAGGGTAAGTCGCATGGGGAATTAAAATACAATAATGTTGACTGTAAGCAGGGGGGGAAATACCTACTACACATTGCATGTAAGTCATCATATACATGGAGTGGCATGGGTAAAGGGGTACTGTAGGGGGGCATGGCCTGCACAAACAGAAGCTGGGGCACAACATTACACTACTCCAACAACAGTCCTTTGGGGGCATGCTGTCATGCCAACAATGGAGCAGAGGGAAAGCCTCGACAGGAGGGAAGGCCACTACGTCAAACTTACATCCTGGCACTCGTCAGCCAACATATCTCCTACATTAACTAGGGCCCTATCAGCAATCCTCTAGCCAAAACGACAACTGCAATGTAACTGCCACGACAGTTGACACTACCACCGCTGATCTGTGTGCAGCTCAAGTAGCCAATGGCAGTAACCTCCCCATGGAACATACATACCTAAATTAGGGGGTGAGGATGACAGCTGCAACAATCTCCTGAAACAAGACAAAGGCCCCAGTACACTCAAATGTCAATGCCCATAGGTGTCACAAACATCAGCCAATGTAAACAACAATAGGAGCGACACAGCACTAAGGACACACCCATGCTGAATATGTCAGGGTCCATCCTGTGCCTGGCAAACAAGGCAACATCACAAAAGTCATACTGCTCAGACAGCAGCATTGAGGAAGGGACACATGGAACTGGTCACTAAAATACACCTGCACAGTCAGAGGGGGTAATAGGACACTGATACGATAATCAGGGCAATCCAATGTAACACACATTACCCAACATCAGCAGGACACATTAACAATATCAACATCCATATCACATCATAACATTGCCATGTATAGGATATGCTACATGTCAATTAAATTTAAGTCAATGTGAACAATCAGGGATTGGGGCAGGTCCTGAGAGGCAATTGTGCTGCCAGGACCATCAGAACACCCACAGCCAGTGAAAGGTCTCACCATGAGAATGGATATACACGGAGGGTCGAGTAGGACAAAAAGGTGGGTATTCTCTATTTGGTATAAAGCAACACCTAGAGGCGATTAGGCAGACAAGTCTGATAACTCAATATCATACATGTGACACACAGGTGGGCCATAGGCCTATAACAATGCCCATCTGAAGGACAGCAGATACCAATACCAAACAAGATCACAAAGTGAATTCATCAAAGGGCAGGCACGTTACGTCAAAATTGTCACAACACAGACACACTAATTGTACCCTGTTTCATTGCAGAGGAAGATGGATGCCGATATGCCTGTCCCAGATTTCCCTGATGACATGGATGACGAACCCATAAACATTTCCAAGGAGACGATCCAAAAGGTCCTAGAAACCCTCCAGACCCCACCTTCAGTCACAAGGAGGAGCACAGAACAAGCAGCCATCACAGAAGAACCACCCACCACCCCACCCCAATTGCAAGACCTGCCAGCTCCTATACAGCTGAGGACTCTGACGACACTGGCACCAGCTTTGAAAGAACTGTAGTTGGAGTACAGCGGAAGCTGGCCAAGGAGGTGCGGGTGGGGATGCAAACTATGGCAGCCAGCCTTGAGGGGGTGCACTCGTGCATGATGTCATCTGCAGATCAGGCAGCAGCTATGCAAGCCCTAACATCCATACTGCAAGGACTACAAGAAACTGTCAAGGAATTCACCACTGCAGTAAGGGAGTTGCCACAACACCTCGCACCCCAAACTTTCCTCTGCATGCACGAATGCAATCATGACTCCCTCAGGGCCGACCTGGCTGCCTACCATCGTGATGTGGCTGCTATTCTCAAAAACCAGCAGACCCTCCTTGCTGCAGTACTGCCCTTCAGACCTTCTCAGGGAGCAGCGACCGGGATGTCTGACTCCACGTCTTCTAACACTGAGGTGTGTGTTGCCCCTTCACAACCAACAACAACAAGGACGAAGCAGGCAACACACACATCAGAAGAAGAAGACATGGAACAGATCACATTCACAAGGAAGAGTACCCGGAAGCACTAGTCCCTGCACCATGGCCTACTTTGACCAAGGTCCTACGTTTTGTCAAATGCCAGTCTCACTACAACTATACTCAATGACTGTTCTGCTAACCACTGTACAATTTGTCAGCATTGCCTGTGAATGTCTCTCTCCTACTAATCAGCAAATCCTGTCCCTCTGCACTGTCTATAACATCACCCCAGAATGTCAGGAGCATTATCCACACCCCTTCTGTAGGATCACCATGTAAGATTGAACTAGAACAGACTCAGCAAACATGGACAATGTACATATTGCACTACAGCACCTATCAATAAATAGCACTTGCACACCAAATATGTCTCTGTGTAATTTGACACATCAACGGTGCAGTAGATAACACAAATGTGCCTGTGTGACAACCATGTAGCTTGTCAATACAACTGTCCTGACATCATGTAGTCAGATACATCTGTGCAGTGGCCAGGATTGCATCATAGCCTACCCATCCTGAGGAGAATAACTGATGAAGTGAGAAACCACACACAATCATGCTGTGTTGGACTGAATAATGCTTCATCAAGAGAAATCAAAGTCAACTAATGTTGGCTGATAAATGTTGTCACCATACAATACTAACTCATTGAATTATGCAGCCTAATCTAAGCAACACAACTAAACACAGCATCAATCAACCTTTCTGAGTAAACATCCAAATAGGTAATCATGCTGAATTTTTGCACAAATGATCTATGTCAGTTATGAAGACAAGAAGACAAGAGTGTTAACAAGACCTCATCTTCAAAGATGTCCCTGAACATCACATTGCAGTCCGAACTAAAAATTTCCCCACAATACCAAGGGGGTCATTCTAACTTTGGCGTGCGGCGGTGGCCGCCCGCCAAAGTTCCCCCGCCTGAACACTGCAGCGCGGTCAAATGACCGCCGCGGTGATTCTGACTTTCCCGCTGGGCGGGCGGGCGACCGCCAAAAGGACGCCCACCCGCCCAGCGGGAAAGCACCAGCAACAAGGAAGCCGGCTCCGAATGGAGCCGGCGGAGTTGCTGGTGTGCGACGGGTGCAGTTGCACCTGTCGCGATTTTCAGTGTCTGCCACGCAGACACTGAAAATCAATGTGGAGCCCTGTTAGGGGCCCCTGCAGTGCCCATGCCAGTGGCATGGGCACTGCAGGGGCCCCCAGGGGCCCCACGACACCCGTTCCCACCAGCCAGGTTCTGGCGGTGAAAACCGCCAGAACCAGGCTGGCGGGAAGGGGGTCGGAATCCCCCATGGCGGCGCTGCTTGCAGTGCCGCCGTGGAGGATTCCCTGGGGCAGCGGGAAGCCAGCGGGAAACCGCCAGCTTCCCTTTTCTGACCGTGGCTTTACCGCCGCGGTCAGAATGCCCCCGGAAGCACCGCCAGCCTGTTGGCGGTGCTTCCGTGGTCACCTACCCTGGCGGTCTATGACCGCTAGGGTAGGAATGACCCCCCAAGTCTTGAAGCACACTTTATGATGTAGAAAACATACTCATCGACACAAATCCTTTGTGATCCATGTACACTCCAATTGGTGGTTCTATCAAATGGTGGATACTTACCAATGTAGCACAGGGGTAGCTGCCATTTTAAAGCTCAGATTTTTTTTGGTTTGTAGCATAGGACACAAATGTCATAGAACAACAATCACCTACACTGATGGCAAGGCCATGATCAAGTAGCAGTTAACACATAATGCAAAGGGTTAACTATATATTTATTCATAAGTAATCACACCAGAGGCAACTAAGGGAAAAGTCATACCTACACTAATCTAACCTGACTACTCCTTACCCACAACTGTCCCTAACTAACCTAAGCTAAACTTACTCTACACATATAACGAATCGATCTAAACATCAACCCCCCACCCACCATTATGAGACAGGACACATGCAGGACAACACATTCTAACCTACACACATACTATACTATCC
Source organism: Pleurodeles waltl (assembly GCF_031143425.1). Lineage (NCBI taxonomy): Eukaryota > Metazoa > Chordata > Amphibia > Caudata > Salamandridae > Pleurodeles > Pleurodeles waltl. The sequence continues at coordinate 257,637,034 of NC_090450.1, forward strand.
TAAACAATCATATATTTTTTTGTAAGTTTTTTTGAATTTTATTATTTTTTTCTTTTTTTTCTTTATTTTTTAAACACACAGGAACCCCAACATTGACCCCCCACCCACCCACCCACACACTTAATAATGAAAAGTAGAAAGAATCAGGACCCCCCCACCCTCCTCCCTAACACTAACTAAGCTAACAACCTATACTAACCTAACACTAATCCCCCAAGCCCACTAATCATGATAACAAGGAAAGAGGAGGGATGGGAGGGAATTATGTACATTGACCATATCAGTCCTAGAGGTTGGCCCTCCGGAGGGTCCGCCTGATAGACCTGACCCGCTTCTTGATGTAGGCCACATCCTGCCTCAGCTTGTCCACCTTACTCATGAATTTGTCCATTTTGCGTTCCAAAGCCTGGCATGCCGCAGGGTCAATTGGAGGTGCTGCTGCTGTCTGGGTCCCGGCAGAGGTGCTCTGTGTGGGTGTTGAGCCTAGCCCACTGGACTGTCCTGCAGCTGTCATAATGCTGGGTCCTGGTTGTGCTGCAGAGGCAGGGACAACTGTCCCCGCTGTGGCTGGGGCCACTTGGGGAGAACCAGTGGTTGTGGTGGTGGTGGCTGTAGTGGGCAACGTTGGGCCACCCTGTGGTGAAGCCCACCATGCTCCGATCCGACTGGTATTTACGGGCCATCCGTCGGAACCCCGACTGCACCTGCAGGATGTGTCGGTACCTCATGGCCCGCCTCTCAAATTCATGCCTCTGTGCGGCACTCATGTTTGCAGCTGTGAAGACAAAGGGCAACTATTTACCATAGGAACTGCATTGTGTGGAATAGCACAAGTGGTCAATCTGACAAAACATTTACTTTACTTGTAACAGCTCATATCACCATATAGATCATTGAAAGTCTCAGAGGAAGTACATGGGAAGCCTGCATACAAAGGTCATCTCACAAATAGCATATACAATAATCTACATGATGGGTAACAACTGCCAATAACTTGTCATCAAAATAATTACAATTGCAGCCAACAATCATGCTGCACCTCCTCTGCCTATTGCCTGGACTACGTATGTCAGTGTATGTGATAACAATCACAAACCTCAAGATCTGCAATTTGTAATGGGATTTGCTAGTATAGAACTCATGTGCCATAACCGAGTGTGTACACTAGGTTCAAAAAAAAGTTTCTAATGGTCACAAGTATGTGTAACATACTGGTTACTTCAGTCCTAGGTACCCTATTCCCAAACACATGCCTGTCTTTGAGGGGGGTGGGGTGGGAAGAACAACCAACAATCCCAAAATAGATGCACATCCAGGAGTGGATAGAAACCTCTACATGTTTTTGCCTCCACACACACACCACCAGTAAGGGCTATCAGCAAATTGGAGCCAGCTAAACCTTGTCCTATCCAAGGTCCAAACATGTCAAAATGGACTGACCTAGGCCAACATCACATACTTACAGGGAGGCATATTTTTCTACAGACACAGAGGAGCAAGAACACCCATGATCATGAATAGCATGCACACCTAGGCCGTTGCACTCTAGTCCCACACACGTCTAGTACAACTTGTGGAAGTACATGCACCCGGAAGATCCAACCTACAGTGTACTCAGTACATCGGTTACTAGGGAAGCAGCAGATTTCAGACAAGCCATTTGCAGAAGCTATCTGGGAGAATGTCAGTCTGACATGCAGACTCAGTCCGAGACGAGTCCCAGTGCAACTCTTACATTAACTAGTGTATTCCACATGACTTACCCCATTTCCCATAACGGGCCCTCCAAGAATGCCCTACAGACCCAAAATCAGACAAATGGATAAGCATAGGTCAACTCAAAATGAAGTGATAACTGAAATCCCACTAATGGAACAAGACTAATTATTGGGCATCACATCAAACCTTGCAATGTGTTCAACACACAGTAGTCCATCACACATCACCAGCAAACACAAAACATATCACACATCCAACACTCACTGTAGGTGTCGGGGTCCTCAAAATGAGCCACCTCTCCCACTGTGTACGGTGCAGGTCCACCTGTAAAGCATGGAAGGAAGAATATACTCAGAATCCGTGCACTGACAAACAATTTCATATACAAACACAATGTTATAATATGACATGAGAAATGAAACACTTTCACACATGCTCATACTGCATGGAATTATTCATGTGCAACATTTACATAGGATGGGTCTCCTGCTACAGTTACACACACTTCTACACACATGCAGTGGCCCGGACTGTCATGTGGTGGCAAAGATGCACCTCCATTAGTATGCAGCAACAATATAGGTGTGCATTCATCTCATCATGTGCATCCAAGAGAGACATCCAAAAGCTGGTTACTTGAGGACTGCATGACCTGTCAAACAGCCTATGTGGTCATGACACATTTGTGACAGATAGGTACATGATACAGGGGGCCAGGTACTTTGGCAATACCTCTTGTTGTTACAGTTTCATAAATTGATGTGTCCAAACAATGGTGATTGGCACCAAACATAGATGTTTGTACCCTAGTCCATACCTTTGGACTGCCATCCCTATTCGGATTTTGGCACAAGTAAAAATAAATACCTGTCTAATATGTTAGCTGAGGGCACCTGGGTCCTTTACAAATATGGTTCATGCTCAGATCTGGCATGTAACAATGAAATGTGAAGGAGCACATTTATCACGACAAGGCATGGCACTTCCGTGAACATTTTCCCTACACACTAACCAGACACACATGTGACATATGTGTGGGCCACATTGCTAACTTCAATTGATGTGAAGGCAGCACTAATTTTCAGCATCATTTAGGGTTTCAAATGTCAGTCTAGCTATAGCGTCAAAATATGTAGGTATGATGTTACTACATCCATACTTCACTGGCTATTGTGACCTGTAGAGTCCTGATTGCGTCATTAATGTGACGCTTGTCTGACACAAAGGCGGCACTACATTACATTCTGCTACAAGCAACCTGTATGTGTGGAAAACATGAGCTGCCTGACTGCTAGCATTTGTCATCCTTCACATAGTGCATCAATTACCCTGTATGTTTCCCTAGCATTACACACAGTCAGCTACTTATCTGGCAGATTGGGTGACAATCATCACATGTCACAACACAGCTTTAAATTGTGCACATTTACATGATCTGTACTCACCAACATGGCCACCAATCCTGATTCCCAGGTGGTCCAGCAGATCTTGCTCCCTGGAGATCAGGTCAGCCCAGCGGTGCTTCAATTGATGGTCATTCCTTTGGCTCCCATATAGACGCACCAAGTGATGGCGCACCTTCCCCCACCGGCCTTTTCTGGCCTCCGTGTGATACCCCTGTATCACCCTACCCCCAGCCTCCAGCATAAGTGGGAGGAAATGGCAAACAAGCCATAAACCCCCCCCCCCAATTCCTCCTCACCCATCCTGGAAAGCTTGTGGCCTAACAGACATTTAAGCACTGAAAATGTTGAAAAAGTAGTAGAAAAAAAGAAAAGGGGGAAATGGGGAAAGTTAGAGAGGGGAAATACAAAGAAAATTTAACAAATAGAAGAACCCAACTATCCCCTATATCACAGTACCCACAACAGACTCCCACAGACAATATATATAACACTGGACTTGACAAATTTTTATAACACAGACTCAGACAGTATTCTACAACAAGACAATGATGACAAAACAACAAGTGAGATGGCACACTGGACACAAAAGCACTAATACACAGGACAACACTTTGCACACAGCCACACAGTCTAGAATAATCAGAGACTGCAAAGTGAAAGTTCACCCACTGTACAGATTCTGTAAACAGGATATCCTATTACATCACATCCTGCATAAAATGGCCGCCGTTTTTTTCCATTATGCGTCATATTTTCACGCATACAGGTTGTGCGTCATATTTTTTTACGCACAGGAGTGCAGATAATGCAGAGTCAAAATATTTTTCATATTTGGTAAATACTATTTGTTTGCGGCATAATTTACAGTTCTAGAGGTGAAAATTAAGCCGCAGCCAAATATTATTTCTATTTATGAAAAAAAAAAATGACTCTGCATTATTTGCACTCCTGTGCGTCAAAAATATTGACGCACAAGCTGTATGCGTGAAAATATGACGCATTATGAAAAATATGTATTTCCTTTGTCCAATTGAGTAATGTAATTTTGCATGACCAAATGGTGCTAAGTGATAAACTTTGGGGTTAGCTATAGCAAATGTCCCTTATAGGATGTATAGAAGGTATTCACAGTGCAATAGTAATGATTGGCCAGAATGGATATTACTCATAATTGTGCACATATGTAGGTAATTGCTGATTGTAAATTTCTAAATATGAAAGAGATACCTGGATGTATTCCTTAGCAAAATTGTGAGCACATGTATCAAGCTATTCCAAATTGCATTAAGGCCAATTAGGTAATGCAATTGTAGCCTAAACCTTTTTTGGGGGTAACCATGTCCTAATTACGAGTTGATGTATCTAAAATGTGTTTCACTATTGACATGTAGGGCACACATACGCCTTATGCATGTGTGTGCTTCACATGTGCATAGATTTTTTGTATTTGTAGTGCAGCAGAGGGGGACTTAGGCCCCCAGCACCCTGGGCTTTGCTGTTCCTGACTTGCAACTTTATCCAGGCTTTTCCCAAATTCAGTAATGCTAAAACATTGGCAGCAGGCCCATGGAAGCAAATTGAGTATCTTTAGGGTGACCCACGGCCAGGTGTCAGTCAGGCTGTCAGGATGCTGAGTCAATCAGGAGCCAGCTCTTTCACAAATTACATGATCAGTGGTCTGACTAGGACTGGTCAGAGGGAGGAGTAGACAGTTGACATGTCACACTGTGTATGTCCTGTGTTGTCTTGAAGGTGACACATGAACCTTGATAAAGTGTTACACAGCAACATTAGTAGCAATGCGTAATGGTGTGATTGCCCAAATGTCAACATCTATGCTGTAGGAGGCATCAGCAGGGACGGGGCATGCAAATTTGGGTGGTGTGCATGGAGGGGATCACTGGTGTGGCCTCCATCAGTGTCTCACAAGTCCTGTCGGATGAGATTAGCTTAAAATGGCCTACAGTACCTTTCACACGAGAATCTATCTACAGGTGAAACCAGGCCTTCAAAACTCCAAGCCAGTGTATTATATGAGCTGAGTTCCATGCAGTGAGATGGTACTATGACAATGGTAGGCATAGGAAAGGGTGTGGCACACTGGATGACTCTTGTGAGTGTGTGTATGTAGATGTGGGAATCTAAGGGTACACATATCAGCATTCCAGGGACCTCTTCAGACAGGTGGGGTGTGACCAGGCGCATGGGTGTGTAAGGTTTTTAGAAAAGGGCTGACATGTAGATGGGATGTGATGTGCTGGATGCTTGTCATACGTGTGGCACTTGTGCTGTGTATGTTCTGCTTATGTGTAACTCTAGTGACAGATAGTCATTGCAAAGATTGTAAGTAGTTGGAATTACTGCTGCCAAGAGTCTGGTAATACATTCCTGTTCCTGAAGCATAAGCATGTCAACTGCCTGATGTATGAGGCCTGTTTTCCCCTAGTTGAGTGATGGTGTTTTGGTTGTGTGCCATCTGCTGCAATGAACCATGTTTCCTACATGTATGTGTGTAATATGTGTGGTCCTCAGCTATTGCCCTTCAAAGGTGAACTGTACAGGATGTCAGTCATTTACATTGTGTGTGCATGTGACCGTTGTATGATAGGCATTACATTTGTTGTGTGTTTTTCTGTGTCCTGATTGTTATATCATTATTGCTCCATGAGACGACATTCTTCTTCTGATATTTAAAGCTAAAGGTGTGCAGAAATGAATAGGCCAGACCATGATGTGGTGTTTGTTATCAGTGTTTATTTACAATAGTTCATTAAGTGGTGATGGAAATAATTATGAAAAGAAATTGTTCACAATGTGTTTGGTTGGTCCCCCTCCTGTTGCAGGGCAGCATCCTCCTCTTCCTCGTCTTCAGGCACGTATGGGTCTGGTTCGAGGAGGGGAATGTTCCTTTTGACACAAATGTTGTGCAATATTGCACATGTTAGTATGATCCTACAGACCATCTCGGGGGAATATAGTAGGCTACCACCAGTGATGTCGAGGCAGCGGAACCTTGACTTGAGGATGCCGAAGGTCCGCTCGACAATGCTGCGTGTCCTCTTATGGGCGTTGTTGTATGCCCGCTCTGCAGCAGTACTCGGGTTGCCAAATGGTGTCATTATCCATGGCTGGATGCCATACCCCTGATCAGCTGAAAGAAAATAAGAATGGGATCATGTTGATGTAGCTTGCACTATTGAAATGACCTTCTATAGCAGTAGTTGTCTTGTGTTGTCTGTGACTATTTAGTGTACGAATGTGACATCCTATACTTGTAGGCTATACCATCTGCATTGTGTTTTTACCTTGGCTGAGCACGTGTTTGTCTGCTAACAGTTTGTCATCAGTATGTTTTGTGATTTTCAGTGCAGTGTGCCCTCCCTAACATTGTGACTTGTGATACAGGTGTCATTGTGTCTTCACTTGGGGTGAGTAGATAGTTCAATGTAGAGTTTAATTTATAAGTGTTGTTAGCACGTTCATATGAAAGTACCCTGGACATCCCATACCTTTAGACTTAGGCAGTGTATTAATGTAAAGGTCATTGTGACACTTACAATTTGCAAGGTGACATTTCGGCTACCACACTCATTAATGTCTTCACGTTAGGCTGTACAGTAAATTCCGATGTGTGACAGGTTCAATGGTGACTTAAGAAACATGGCTAGTGATGTCACGACCTCAGTGTGTTCCTGTTGACATGTTGCTGTTGTGGTGTATGTGTTGTGTGTCCTAGAGGGTTGCTGTGCAGTGTATATATAAGAAGGTTTTTGTACTTACCAACAGGTAGTCCATTGCCATACCGTCCATCCTGGAAGTGTTGGTTGATGGTGCAGTGACGGAAGATGAATGAGTCATGTACACTTCCAGGATATTTAGCCACGATGTTGGTGATCAATCCCTGGTGATCGACAATGGCCTGCACGTTGATTGAATGTGTGTGCTTCCTGTTGCGGTAGAGGTGTTCAGTTGCAGCAGGTGGCACAAGGCGTACATGTGTGCAGTCGATTGCACCAAGGGCGTGTGGGAAGCCACTGATTGCGTAGAACCCCTGTTTAGTTTCATGCTGCTTCTGCAGTGTGTTAGGGAAGCAGATGTGGCGGGGTGTCAGGCGAATGATGGCATCCAGTACTTTGGGCAGAAATGCGGAGAATGATGGTTGTGATATTCCGCCAACCAGGGCACCAGTTGTTTGAAAAGAGCCACTTGCCAGCATGTGAAGTACGGCAAGCAGCTTTGTTTCTGTTGGTATGGTGTGGGGTGTCACCAAAGTGGGGGCCAACTGCTGTTCAATGTTGCGTAGCAGCTGCTGAATGGCCTGCCAGTTCAACCGGTTCCTCTGTATGATGTCGTGTTCCCTGAGGCCCTGAAGGGTTGTTCTTGGGCAGAATATCCTCTCCTGCCTTCTGCGCTGCCTTTGGGGTCCCTGCTGGTGTTGTGGTAGCTGCTGTTGTTGCTGCTGGGCTCTGCGTCTGCGTGCACGCTGGATAAGAATCAGCTCTTCTGTTTGTTCTGTGTGTTCTGATTAAATACAGGTGTGTTTGCCCCATTTTAACGCCTGCCCTGACCCAGGCGTTAAATTTTGACGCAAATCGGGCTGTGCGTAATTTTCTGGCTCCGCCTCCCGGCCGTGCGTCATTTTTGCCCGAAAGCATAAATACGACGCACGGCCGTTTGCGTCATTTTTTGGACGGGAACGCCTACCCTGCATATCATTAACGCAGGGCGGGTTGCCGCATCCAAGAAATGACGCACACGGCGGAATTTTGTCGTCCGCGGGCTCGGGCGTCAGAGTTTAAATACGGGGCAACGTTTGCGCTGATTGTGTGTCAAATTTTTTGACGCACAATCGGCGCAAACAGAGTATAAATATGCCTCTTAGTTTTATAAAGAATGGTAAGAATCCCAGAGAAGTTCATTCATATTGGCCTATCTGTTTAATCATCACCGATTAGAAGCTCTAAATGAAAATGTGGGCTGTTCGTACTACTCCGCTTGCCTAGGCTTTAATTCACGAAGAGCAGGCTGGTTTTGTGGCAGGTCAGTTGATGCTTGCAAATAACGGCTTACTAGTGCAGGCAATCGAATATTTTTCAGCTAACCAGATCAGCGCAGCAGTTATTATGGTTGATGCTGACAAAGCTTTCAATCTGGTCAACTGGGACGCATTGTTTTACGGCTTTAAGAAATTCGGCTTTCCTCCACAATTTATTAGAATGTTGTCAAACTTATCTCAGGGGGCACAAGCAAAGATTTTTATGAATTCCTATTTTGTGGGATCAGTAGATATTAGCAGGGGGACCCGTCAGTGGTGACCTCTTTTTCCTGTTTTATTTACTCTTTTTATAGAGCCTTTGGTGGTCAGAATTCAAGCCAGTCAGGGGATTGAGGCACCCATCCCGGTTATGGCACAGTTAAAAATGTTTGCAGACAACATTATTCTTTTATCGAAGCCTGGTAGGGAGAAGGTCGAGGAACTGCTTGATGATTTTGACGTGCTTCAAGGTATAGGGCGCTACAAAATCAATCAAAAAGAACTGAACTGTTTCTTTTAATACTGCAGTTAGCAGTTTTCCAGTGTCTTTGCATTAGCAAGCTGGCTCCCAATCCCCAATACGATATTTAGGGGCAGAGGCATATGTATCAAACTATTACTACCAGCTCTTTCTGTTAAACTATTCCCTGATGCTGCATAGGTTTCAGGGGCTACTTGATAGATGGGTGTTTCTTCCTTTAACATTGGTCAGCAGAGTGGCAGTTATTAAAATGCTCTTTTTTTCCAATGTTCCCATCAAAATCAATAAAAGTTACTTTAGTGATTTGGATTTGCTTATTAGGCAGTTTGTTTAGAATAGAAAGGTACCTAGGGTAAAAGTTTCCATACTCCAATTGGATAGTCCACAGCATGCTTTGGCCCTTCCCCACATTCAGACATATTATGAGGCTGCTCTTCTAGTTAATGGCAAGAGCATTAGATGCAGGAGGGATGATAGATGTATTTCTTTTTTAGCCAAAATGATGCAGGTTGCTGCAACTCGGCTACCAGTTTTTATTAAATTTCTGAAATTCCCTAACAAAATAGATACAAGATATTGCAGGATTTAAGTGCCTGATTGCTAGCAATATATCGTTCTGCTCATATCTCATCAGGTTGTACGCTCCTTACATGTCAGGAGTCCCGGTACTCTGATTCGATAATTCCTCTTAGCCAGATTAGATACTGGAACTCTTTTAGTTTTAAGGAGCTGGGGCATTTTCTTCTACGGGCCTATGTATCACATGGCAGGAGATCAGCCCTAGGTGTGGGGATCATTGCATGCGATTTTGTCTAGGCTATGAACAGATTATCTATTTTTTGAAGTCCCATTACAACAATCTTAGTCCGGCTACTCATCCTTTTTTACGATTGTTTTTTGTGTTCAAACTTTTGGATATTGGTAACTGGTTTTAGTTAATATATAATCAAGAGGCGCAGCAGTATGTGACAAACTTTCTAGAAAGAATGTGGTCAACCACTGATAACGTGTCCGAACCTTGATAAGTAAACTTATAAGGAGACACGCCTTAGGCCAATGAACCTTTTGACCACGTTTAGAGACTTCCCAGAACAAGATATCTTTTTGGAATCGCAATCAATATGTCAATAACTCCGCCAATATTCACAATAACTAATGTTTAAGCTAATCAATAACATTCAATATAGATCAATACAGCGAACGCACCATGACCTTTCAGCCATGAATAACCACACAAATCTAGTTAAGTGTTAGGATATTTATTCCCTAATAGTTACAATCTAATATCATATTTATTAGTTTCAATAGCAACAAGCACGTCAAAACCACTATCACTTGGCAATCAGAGCAGAGCTTAATCAAAGCATAGATCATGAACATTTAGAATGAAGCACGTCGTTAATATAAATCATCTTTAGCAGAGTATCATTAGTACATTATTCAACAAAGCAAGAATTTAGTCATTTGTCTATTTGCATCCGATATTAGTGAACTCCTTAACTAACCTTGAATAAGCATCAGCGTGTTGGGCTTCATGCAAAACGATTTAGCAAACACAAATTTGGAAAACATCTAACTATGGTCTCTATCAAAAGAGCAGTTGGTACCTAGAAAGAAAAGGCAAAAAGACAATTACAATTATCATCAGATAGTTACCCCTCCAACAAATCAACAATCAGCGTCAGTCTTCGTCCTCAGGACATCAGTCGATTCAGCATCAGCAAGGAAAGGACATGGCAAAGTCTCAGTATGGCATAGCTAAAGAATAAGGTTCTTCCCTCATAAGGAGGAGAAGTAAGTATCAGGCAAAGAATAAGCTGAGGATGGTTTAAAGTATCAAAGTCTTGAATAATGGCTCATAATGGAGAGGATTGGTGAAGAAGAATGGCAAGGAATGACCCAATTCTCCACGGGTCATGTGGTTATATTAAAACAGTCGAACTAGCCCTTAATTCCCTATTGGATCAATTTTGGTGCATCCTTATCTCTGTCCAATAATTCTCCACACACCTTATTAGAGTTATCCACCTAACACAGTTCTCATGCAGTCGATTGGCTTCCTGTGATTGACGTCTTCATCTAGTCCCATTGTGTTCTCCTAGTCAAGGTGGGCTTGCACCTGTTGCGAATTACACTGTTGCATTCGGCAAGAATGTCTCCTTGAGCAAGTCGGGTCCCATGAGAAAGAATTTACTATGGCTACACACATCTCTACCTTCTGGAAAAGTACAGCTTTGTGTCCTTCAGTAAAGCAGCACATTGCACGTTAGAAAAACACAGTTAATATGAGACCAGGCAGCTAGGCCCAGACCCTCGCTAATAAGGCCTAGTGATTAATTTAGCAAATCCAAAATACATAACTCTTAATTATATTATGATAATACAAATCCATACATTAATACATTATTAATTCTTCATTAATCAGTTTCATTAATCATCGTCTACACTGGTGGCCACTCCCCGTGGGCACATTTCAAACGTGTGTATTATTTTCTAGGTTAACATATTTCTATGCGGATTCATTACACATTATATTGCAAGCTTTTCATGTTAATATTGATTTTAAAAGTCACACTCCAACACCACACAATGTCACCTTTCGGAGGATGATTAACTGACTATATCGGCCATAAGTCTTTAAGGCAGCAAAATTTAAAAGGATGGATAGTCTACTACACACCAGCAGCCCTTCACAGAATGCTCCCATTAGTTAAGTACTGTTGCTTGTGGTGTAAACAGAAGGGAGCCGGGCCTTGGCTCCGCATTTTTTACACCTGTGATGAATTAGCGCACGTTTGACAGGAACCTTTTACAGCGTCGAGTCAGGGTCTCACGGTTAGAATAGACGCAGAACCTTCATTGGTATTGTTTGGACTCAGTGAGCAGGGTCAGTGTGCTACAATTGGGAAATAGGCACAAATTGTTCTGTAAATTCTATTTTCTATAGCCCGATTCCTTTTATTGCAATACTGGAGAACTAATGAGTTCCATCATATCATGGTTGGCCAAATAAAATGCTCAGAATAAAGGAGTTTGAGGAGGCTTATGCAAATTGGCTGGAGACCTAAAGAGATTTTGGGGGTCATTCCAACTTCGGCGGGCGGCGGAGGCCGCCCGCCAAAGTTCCCCCGCCAGAAGACTGTACCGCGGTCAAAAGACCGCGGCGGTCATTCTGACTTTCCCGCTGGGCTGGCGGGCGACCGCCCAAAGGCCGCCCGCCAGCCCAGCGGGAAAGCACCAGCAACGAGGAAGCCGGCTCCGAATGGAGCCGGCGGAGTTGCTGGTGTGCGACGGGTGCAGTTGCACCCGTCGCGATTTTCAGTGTCTGCCAAGCAGACACTGAAAATCAATGTGGGGCCCTGTTAGGGGGCCCCTGCAGTGCCCATGCCAGTGGCATGGGCACTGCAGGGGCCCCCAGGGGCCCCACGACACCCGTTCCCGCAGGCTGGCGGGAAGGGGGTCGGAATCCCCATGGCGGCGCTGCTTGCAGCGCCGCCGTGGAGGATTCACAGGGGCAGCGGGAAACCGGCGGGAAACCGCCGGCTTCCCTTTTCTGACTGCGGCTTTACCGCCGCGGTCAGAATAGCACCAGAAGCACCGCCAGCCTGTTGGCGGTGCTTCCTCCGTCCCCTACCCTGGCGGTCTCGGACCGCCAGGGTAGGAATGACCCCCTTAATGCCTCTAGGCATTACCTTGACCTATGTCAAAGAGTGTATGCAGTTTTCTTTTAATAACACTACTGTGATAGAGGCATGACCTCGGTGACTCAGGGTGTTTAGTTTACAATGAAATATTTTAACCAAAATCATTTAAGTACCAGCTAAGACTCAGGGTATGACAATAGTACATCAGTCTAGTTGTCTTCGTTTGCACAAAAGCGTGATAGGTGGCACGTTTGCACTTTAGCTCCAGCACTGAGTCTGTGTATGATTTCGGCTTTATTTTGTTTTCACTATGTAAAACTGGGGTTAACATTTTTTGTTATTTTGGATTGCACAGCTTGTCCGCACTTTACATCATAGGTATGATTTATCCGATATGTTACTGGAATCATGATTGTATTTGTCTCTCTATTATCCTAATGCAAATTTTGCACAGTTTTCTATCTTTAGCTTAGCCTGGGGTTGAATTATGTTGGTCTTAAAGATCTCTATAATGGTTTTTAGAATGTAATCAGTTTTTTGAATCTTGTACAATTTTGCTCAATAAAAAAAAATATACATTGCTTTCAGGCTTGTGTCAAATGATGACCTCCAACATGTTAAAAATGGTCTGTGAGATTTGGCACTTAATTTCTGAAATAGTTCTGGAACTTGTTTTTTAGGTCTCAGTTAGTCAACTCTTACGCTGTTTCTTTGTCTCTTCGAGACATGTTGCTTTCAGTCAGTGGACTTACAGCCCGCCCATAGCTTTCTATTGGTAAGCATCAGCGTTGCTCTCATTTGCTTTCTTTCCATTGATCAAGCCACCTTCTCTTGTGTTTGGCCCTCCACTGGAGCACTGACCAAGTACTTGTCTTGACCGCCAAACTCCGTATCATAGGTCACAAGTTGGATAAGATTTTGATCACAAGGGGAGCCAGGCAGGGATGCCCTTGCACACCACTATCATTTGCCCTCTATATCAACCCATTCATCTTTCTGCTAGAAAGGAACTCCCAAATTCTTCCTGTTATTGTGAATTCATTCAATAATAAGGTTTTCACCTATGTGGATGATATAGCAGCGATAGCTACTAATTTCTCTGAGGCTGTAAAGGAGATAGAGAAAGAAGTAGAATCTTTTTGGAAATACTCTAGGTATAAGCTCAATGTGATGAAAACACAGATAATCTGTACAAAGGGCACTTGTTTTGAGGACTCTAGACGAGTGGTGGAAGCTGTGTATGTGGGATTATGAATTACATTAAAGACAGATCACTTAATTGGTTAATTGGAATGTGGCTCCCCTCCTAACTCAGATTGGGCAAACTCTTAGGATAATTGATGGACTAAGTTTGTCATTGGTAGGAAGGGGCAATGTCTTGAAAATAATAATCTTGCCCAAGCTTTAATATTTATTCAGAGTTATTCCACTGAAATTTAGCAGGAGCTGGTTGGCGAAGTTGGAGGGTAAGTTACAGTTTCATTTGGGAGTTCAAGAAGCCAAGAATGGCATCTAAATTTATGGTATTGCCTAGGGGTTGCGGGGCCTGGGCTGTCCTGATCTTAGCATTATATTATTGGACCTGTGTCCTTCAACATCTGGGCGTATAGGTCATGGGTAGACCAGAGAACCTGCCCGTAGCCGAATCTCTTTCAATTTATGAGCTAATATTGGGTTTGGATGCCAAGGGCTGGCTTGCAAGAAATATCGAACCCAACTATTACAAGAAAACTAAATTTAAGGTATTGCAAGGGGGATGTAAAGTGTTGCCCCTGCATTACCAGAGATTTTTCACAATGCAGTAGGACAGCAGTGGGTACAGAATAGGGTCACCGTGATTAGGTATCTCTTTGAGGAAGTTGAAATATCCTCCTTTAGAAATGTTTGATTTGGGCAGGGCAGATTTTTTTCACATTTCTCCAGATTTTAGGTATTTTTAAAGATGGATCAAACTCAGTTTTCACCCGATCGGGCTCCGCTGGTTTTCACGGTGGATAAAAAGGCAAGGCTTGGGACACCGTATTCATTGTTATTGGAAAGACTGCTTAATTATTTGGAGGCTCGGAATTCCAAGTGGAAAAGTAAACTTGGGATTGAAGGACTATTTCTACAGGAGTCATTAGATCTTGGCAGTATAGCATTGATCACAGCAGGGTTAAAGAGTCAGCATTATATATAAAACAATATTTGATCTTTACTACACACCGGTTAAAATTTAGAAATGTGGTAGGATTACTGACAATAAATGCTACTTCTGTGGAGCCAGCTATATGGATATTGTGCATATATATTTCACATGTCCAAACTTGGCTATTTTTTTTCATGATGTTGGCTCTTTTATAGCTAGGGTTCAAGGGAAACAGGTGCATCATTGAAGCAAATAAACACTTCAATGATGTTATTAGGGGTAGTCAAGGATTTATCTGCCACAAAGACCTTGTATAAAAAGTCAAATTTTGTTTTTTCTCGCAATATCAGTGGCTCGTATGTGCATTGCACCCGATTGGTCTGGCCATTCCCCTACATTTGTGGAATGGAGGTCCAGATTACTATCAATCTATTATCTGGAGATCAACTTATGTAAAGGTAAGGGGTGGAGGATTCAGAAATGGGGGGATTCGGATCTGCTCTCCCGTCACTAGGTAGCTGGAGGGTATGCAGTAAGAGAACCAGGGGGGGTGTGAGATGTCCAGGCATCCTCGAAATAGCTAAGGGTTATATTTTGTTTAGTATGTGCTCAGAGAAATAGCCTTAGTAACTGAGGTAGCTATTTGTGTTTTTTTTTGCCTTTCTAGCCATATCTTTCTCTGCAGCTTACTGTGTATTATGAGAGTCAAAAGAGTCACTTTATATTTATGTGGCAAAGATTGTCTCTACGAATCTGTGATGGCATTTCCTGCTTGTTAACTGCTATTTGTGTAATGTTTTACTCTCTGTCTCTCTCCCCTCTGAAAAGATGAAGAAAAGGTTTAAAAAAACACAATAGTGAGTGCACTTACCACTGATTAACTTAACTTTTTAATTGTTTTCATTTAATCCATGATTTATTAAATGTCTAGCTAGCTAAAGAAGAATATTTTTTAGTCACACCTTTGACCCCACCCCCACCCCCACAATCATTGACCCTGCCACCATTGCATGCAGCGTCACAGTTCCCATACTTCTTTCTATGCACTTCGACCATACCCCTCATTCATGTTGGGCAGCAGTCACGCCTTCAGGGCTTTGGGGCAACCCGGCACAGGGAGTGGGTCATTTGCGCTCCTAGAAGTCAACAAACTAATTACTGGTAACTTCAAAGAAACAACTGTCCGCCCCCTCCCTGATTTTACGAAAGAAGCGATTTGTAATTTGAAGAATCTCAGCCTTGCTAGCAGTGGGCTGAAATACAACCACTTTACTTAACAGCTCTCACTTCTGTATGAAAACAAGCAGTGTCATTTTTTTTCTGCAGACTATTAGGGTCGCCAACAGAAGCAGGGCTTTAAGAAACAAACATGTTTTTTAAGGACTGGAACTTTACCTTGAAAACCAAAACATGAGCGAAATTACATACCATTTGCCTGCTCTTCCACGTCTAACTCTGATTAATAATAACGCCAACATGTTTTTGTATTGTGCAGTGCCTTTTGTGCTCATGTCCTTAAACACAACCTTTGCATCAATGATTATAAGATCTCAGGTGTGGGCGGTGCTAAGGATAAATATTGGCTGGCAATGAATTGCTTGATAGCTTGCTGTTATCAGAGAAAACCCCAAAATCAAGTTGAAATACTGTTACAGCTTGCACTTTGATTGAGACCTTAATTGTGGATAAAAAGATACAATTTTTGACCCACTCTCTGTACATGTCCGCCCTCGTCCTGTGACGTGCCAAGCTGAACCTCAGAAGTGGAGACTGAGCCCTCTTCCCTCCCTCAAACTTATACATTCAGACACACTCAACATTGGCGTACAGAACACATTATATGCAGTACAGTCATCTGTACATGAGGCAAACGCAAGCACACCAGGGGCGGCTCCTCCGCAATGGCGTAGGAGTGTCGCCCCCCCAGCCAAAAGTCAGGAGATGAAGAATAAAATGATAGAGTGCACCTAAGTGCGCATGTGTGTTTGGCCGGCCGTCTTAGTCTGGCCAAACACACATGTGCACTTAGGTTTCTCTAGCCGGGTTGTGTTGAACAGCCGGGCTGGAGAAACTGCAGACTGTTGTGTCTGAGCAGCACTCCGAGCCACTCAGATCAATCCTGGAGCTGCTTTCATGCTAAGCAGTGCAAGGGTTGCTGGGAAGCCTGTGCTGGTGTCCCAGTGAATGCTGGGACACCAACCATCAGGAGCAGAAGAACGAGGCAGCAGGAGTCGGAGGGAATGGCAGAAAAGTTAAGTTTCTTTTTAGTTGTTTCCCCCATCCCTGTCGTCCCCCTAAACCCCTTCTTGACATTTGTGACGGCCACCTCTGAAGGCATGCAAACTACAAGCAGTACAGATGCCCATGCAGCACAGTACACAGGAGCTCACATTAGTAGTTGTTCGATACTGCACAGCTACTTTCAAACTAAAGAAGTGTTCTATGAAACGGTAGTGCTCTGGTTGCATCATAGACCTTTTTCCATGACTTTCAGCCATGCTGAAATTTGCAACACCAACAGCCAATAGCTTTTGGATTGCTGAGATCTATTGTCATTGCCAATGCTTGTTTTTATTTAGCAGCCTGTTACTGCAAACCTGTGCTGCTGATTGCTAAAGTTTGCTAGTTTTGATTCTTCCTCATGCCTCTTTCTTCTGCCATTCAACACTTCTTTTCTCTTTATCTCACCCTTGAGGGTCTTTTAATCCTGGCATTCTCAATTACCAGCTGTTTTGCTATCTTTCATTTCCTTTTGTCTATGTAAGCATTTCCTTCTCTTCCAGCACTTTGATGAAAATTAAGCTCTGCTCCCACAAAATGAGTACCTGTACCTAACATTATGGGGAGAAACCACACAGTCTTGGTTCAGTTCTTTGTTTGCTGATTGCTCACCCTTCAGTAACACAGTGATCCTGTAAATGCATCAGACGGCATTATGGAAAAAGATGGGGGTCAACAACAGAGTTGCTTCTTTCTGCATAGGCCCCTACCTTTTCATTGATTTAGATTTTTTCTGATCCACCACTTCCATTCTTTGGGTGTTTTCAGCCTCCTTGATGCGTTGTACAGGCCACCTTGTTGCCCTTGAGAGTAACATGTATTTGTCATTTCTCCTTCTCCTTTCTCTCTGGTACCCATAATTGGCCCAGGAGTCAATGTCACTTCTTGAAGTTGACTTTGTTTAATTTAGCCCAGTCTGGAAGCAGTGGGGGCCGCTGGATAACTCAAGGGGACATGAGGGGGATAGGAAGGTATGTTGGGGCGGGGATGAGGGAAAAATAAAAAAGAACTTACCTTGTCTCCATCTCTGCTGCCTCCTGCTTCCTCGTGCTCCTCTTCTTCTTGTGTCCCAGCATTTAATGCTGGAACACCAGCAAAGGAATGAAGGCAGTGACTAATCTAACCATGAAGGCAGTGCCAGGATTGGTCTAAGTGGCAATGACTGCCACACAGACGCAGCCCTTGGATCTGTGCAGTTTCTCCAACCCAACTGTTTAGCACAGCCGGGGTGGAAAAACCTAAGTGTGCATGTGTATTTGGCCAGCCTCAGACGGCCAGCCAAGCTCACATGCACACTTAGGTGCACTCTTCCCTCCACCAACCTCCTGAGGCCTGGCCCTGCCCCTCCCTCCACTGCTGGCTGTGCCAGAAGCAGAAAAATAAAACAATAGTGCAACTATTCTGCTTCTGGTACAACTAGTGGGGCGACGCTCCTTCACCCTAGCGAAGGAGCCGCCCCTGTCTGGGAACCTGGTGGGCACATCCCACAAGAAGTAGTGGTTCCTATGGAGCAGCACCATCGATCATGTGCAAGTGGACAAGGAGGAATGGGAGGAAACGCTAGGATGCCTCCTCAGCAGCAGAAGTGAAGTTGGATGAAATTGAAGAGTGGAACAGCTGTATGGCAGATGGTGGTGGTGAAGTGCTGGAAAGAACAGCATGGTGTCATGATTGAGTGGGAACTAGGTGTGAAGGCGTGGAAACACACAAGGTAAAGAATGAAAGAGGTAAGACAGGCACTGCATGTACAATAACAATGGAGCCCGTCTTGTATCCCACCCACACAAACTGTGGTTACTGCGTGTGACAAAACAGAGCAACGTTTAAAAAATTGTCAAGGAAGTGCAGCAAAAATACATTGCACTGGATGAACCAAAGGGAACTGCCAAATAGCAAAAGTTAATTTTGTGAAAGTGAATGAATGACTTATTTTGTCGATGGTCAATACAGCAACTCATTTCAATTCTGAATATAATCATAATAACCATCTGCAGTTAAATGAAATTCAGATCAGCCACTTTGCACTTGAAGACATTGACATTCAGATCAATAAATGTAGACGACGCCATGACAAATACATCTCCACAAGAGGGTTAGCGAAGGTTTGAAGATCGTCTCTAATATTCCTTTGGAAGGGTTAAAAGAATCAGTCAAAATAAAGTAGCACCTCTGCAATCTGGCTATATATGGTTAAATGCAAAGGTGCCAGAGGGCAATCCTGCGACTAAGAGTAACACACTCCGGCCCTTCATGAATCTAGGCCTTATCTTACAGGTGTAATCCTGCCATTTTGCCTCAATCAAAGTATGCAAACCTTCAGGAATTATAGAGCATAATATATCTGACACCTTTGGTAGTTAATTTAAATATGCATGCATCACATCATATCAGTATTTTCGAAACTGACTGTAGGAGGCTGACCTGGTTTGTAGTGGGTACCAAAGGTACTTACTCCTTATACCAGGTCCAGTTATCCCTTATTAATGAAATGCAGTTAGTGTCTAGAAGCCATGCTGTCTAAGGGTAGCTGTAGCTGAGCAGCCAAGGCTTATCTAGGAGACATGCAAAGCTCATGCAATACCACTGTAGTCACATAGTACTTACACACATGAAAGAAAATACTCAGTGTTACAAAAATAAAGGTACTTTATTCTGGTGACACAAATGCCAAAAATACCTTAGAGACTATACTTCCTTAAGAGGTAAGTAAGAGACACAGGCCCTCATTATGACACTGATGGTAAATCCCAAGACCACTGCGACAACTACAGACACACACAACTCACACCATACACCACTCACACACTCCACATCACACCGCCACCACGTTACCTAACACACCCTCACCAATACACATCACACAACACCCATGGCACCACAGGAGGAGTTAAGGGTCATGGTGAGGAAATCGTCAGGGTAGAGCCACAGCTATTTGGAGCACAGGTGCAGCAAATATCAACAGCCAGGAAGATGGAGTTACGGCAGAGAATTGTGGACAGGGTCAATGCCGTGGAACAGCACCCAAGAACAAGGGACGACATCAAGAAGAGGGGGAATGACCTACGGGGGAAGGTATGTTCCATTGCAGCAAGACACCATCTCTATATACAGAGGACTGGCGGTAGACCAACCTCCTCCCCCACAACTCGAAGCATGAAGGAGCAAGTCTTGGCAATACTGCATCCTGAGGGCCTGGCGGGAGTTGGAGGAGGACTGGACTCAGGTAAGTCAACTTTCAACAATTATTCCCCCCCATACCTGCATACCATCACATACCCTCACCCTCACTCCCATCACTCTACTCCATCCCACACACTCCACCATCACCTTGCATGGACACTCATCACTAAAGTATGCACAGCATAGGGAAACTAACAATCCCACTATACACCAACATACACAAGTAAAAGCTGGCAGGGCAACACCAACCATAGGGGAAGCCAGGGATATACATTATGTCATACACATGAAGCATAATACATCATTTACATCCCCACAGGTACTCCTGTCAATGTCACTGGAGAGGAGGTGCCATCACTATCCAGTCTGCCAACAGAAGAGGCCTACAGTGATGACAGTAACTCTTGTCTTCATGATCTGGACGAACTACCTTGCCCATCAGGGGCCACTGGACAGCCAGTCACCCAAGCCCAGTCACAGACCACTACAGAGCCTCCCCCATCAGGAACCAACATCACAGCACCCTCCCAGCATTCCCAAACCTCTGTCCTCAGGACACATCAATCAGCAGTGTGCCCAC